>NC_060138.1:249942640-250247015 GCF_021461385.2 Schistocerca piceifrons | reverse complement strand
AAACCGAATATTCATACTTTTGTCTGCGACATAGTGATCCACCTATAAATATAACGCTCACCCATCGATTCTGACAAAGGTAACTGTGCGGTTTCCGTTGGTATCAAGGGAAATGCCAGAATTGAAAATCCCTTCCCAGGTATTCCGAAATGGGGTATCCTCTCACCTGCACGAGCGCACCGGCGGTTTTAGAGGCCACAATCGAGGAGGGCAACGCACGAACAACTTGCTGGCTTCATTCGTCTGATGTCTCGAACGCCAGAATGTTTAATACAGAAATATGTATCAAACAATTATTTAGCAGGCCGGCACATTAGCACAAATATCAAGAAAATCCTGTAAGATAATGAAGTATGCTGAACCAGATAGTTGAAGTTCAAACTAAAGAATATTTACTAAATAAAATGTGTACGTATGAGAATGCTTGCAAACCTCACATACATTTTCGAGAGTCAAATAAAAGCAATGAAATAATCATTAATTTGTGTGGTGCAAGGAGAACAGTGAATACAAATACACATGGGAGTAAAGTTCATTTAACTGCACAGTAACTCACGAATAATCAACTGCATCTTTCGAGATTGTAAATATGGAATTCCCCACTATAATCGCAATGAAAACCTTAGTTCATTATTTTCTATAAACACTGAGGTAAACACAAAATAACTTCATTACGCGCGAATATACAGTGATGTGACAAAAGTCACGGGATACCTTCTAATATCTTGTTATACCTCATTCTGCCCTGCGTAGCGCACCTCTGCCTGGCATGGACTCAACAAGTCGTTGGAAGTCTCACGCAAATATATTGAGCCATGCTGTCTCTGCAGCCGTTCATCATTGCGAAAGTTTTGCCAGGGCAGGATTTTGTGCACGAACTGACCTCTCAATTACGCCTCCTATATATTCGATGGAATCCATGTCGGGTGACCTGGGTGACCAAACCATTCGCTCGAACATTCCAGAATCTTCTACAAACCAGACGCGAACAGTTGTACCCAAGCGATACGGCGCATGGTCATTCATAAAAAAAATATATCGTTGTTAGGGAACATGACGTCCATGAATGTCTGAAAATGGGCTCCATGTAGCCGAACATACAGAGTACCCAATTCATTCCATGTAAGCGGGCCGGAGTGGCCGTGCAGTTCTAGGTGCTACAGTCTGGAGTCGAGCGACCGCTACGGTCGCAGGTTCGAATCCTGCCTCGGGCATGGATGTGTGTGATGTCGTTAGGTTAGTTAGGTTTAATTAGTTCTAAGTTCTAGGCGACTGATGACCTCAGAAGTTAAGTCGCGTAATGCTCAGAGCCATTTGAACCATTCCATGTAAACACAGCCCATACCGTTATGGAGCTATCAGCAGGTTGTACAGGGTCTTTCTGAAACTTGGGTCAATGGCTTCGTGAGCTGCGCCACACTCTAACCATACCATCGGCTCTAACTAACTGAAATCTGGACTCGTCTGACCAGGCCACGAGTTTCCGGTCGTCTAGGTTCCAACCGATATCGTCACGAGACCAGGAGGCGCTGTAGGTGATGTCGTGCTGCTAGCGAAGGCACTTGCGTCGATCATCTGCTGCCACAGCCCATTAACGCCAGGTTTCGCCGCTCTTTCTTAACGGATACGTTCGTCGTACGTCCCACCTTGATTCCCGTGGTTATTTCACGCAGCGCTGCTTGTCTTAGACTGGCAACTCTACGGAAGAGCCGCTGCTCTCGCTCGTTAAGTGATGGCCGTCGGCCACTGCGTTGTCCGCAGTGAGAGGTAATGCCCGAAATTTGGTATTCTCAGCACACCCTTGACACTGTATATCTCGGAATGTTCAATCCCGCAACGATTTCCGAAATTGAATGTCCCGTGTGTCTAGTGCCAATCACCATACCGCGATCAGAGTCTGTTAATTCCCAACGGAGGCCAAAATCATATCGAAAATCTTTTCACATAAATCAACTGAGTACAAATAACAGCTCTGCCAATCTACAGCCATTTCAGACCTCGTGTGCACGATACTGCAGCCATTTGTATACGTACATCTCGCTATCCCACGTCATGCTCGGTGTAATATCGTCTGCAGCATATAATCCGAGTTTCCATTTGCCAAAAATCCTGTGATCAAAATTAGGCTCGGCGGGAGAAAATCAATCCCCAGGAACACAATCAAATATTTCAAGTCCTTTGTAAATCTAGAGTTCATAACTCGCTCTTACCGAATTTGAAAGGACCTTTCTCGCACGCTGCTGCTTTTCCTCACTCTCTCCTGGAGAAACTCTGAAACATCAGCCACTTTCGGAAGTCACTCTCAAAGAACCGACGACTAGCAAAAAACATGCTCCGTTTCACTCCCATTCAAGCGCTCTCTTTGGCATCGCACGCTAATGAATCCCAGTTTGATATGTAAGTAACGACCACCATTCAAATTTAAAGCTGCATAGACATATGATACTAGAAGGTATAGAAAATTTTTGCTGTCATTTTGCGACTTGTTATTAAAATATCGACACGGTATTAAACAAGTTACTAACAAAGTTGACGAGCGCACTTGACCTTGTAACGTGACAACTGTTTACTTGTAATTATAAATACTTATCAAATAGTATAATCATTCATCCACCAGGAATATACACTAAGGGAACATTAAAATTAGCGTACTCAGGGAGAAGGAAGGTACAAACCCAAAATTTTACAAAATAAATACGGTGTAGTCCGATATGCAAATGATCCAACCTGGGTGGCAGTGCGCATGCCCACACAGGCTGCAGTGGCACTGCAATCTGGCAGGGGTTTTATATAAACGGCACATAAATGGTTGAACCGTACACGTGGCGATCACATCTTGGGTCGAGGAGGACGTCAGTAGGCGCTGAACGGCAGATAGACGTGTTACACCACATTTCTCACAGTAAGCCAGTTTGAGAGGGACCTCTTCATCGACACTGAAACCGCTAGCTGGTAGACATGTCGTGTGACCCGCCAGATCGAACTTTCGACGTGTTCTGTCAGACGATTTTGGGAAGAGTGGACACGAGGTGCCACCCACGTACGACGTTCCAGGCCTGGAGCGACCAGGAAGACGACGAGGAGAGAGGATCTAAGGATAGCGCGGCAAGCGATCAGGGACCCTGCAGTGACCCACTCCACGATAAAATCAGATGTAAGGGTGCCAGTTGTGCCACAAACCATTTCCAGACGCCTTGCGGAGGCAGATTTCCAATTCAGGCGCCCTTGTCTTGAACTGCCGTTATACCGAGACGTCGGCAACTCCATAATGCAGTTGTGCCAAGTCAGAACGATGTGGAATGCCGCAGATTGGCATTCCCTGGTGTTTAGTGATGAATCTCTATTACTTCTGGGGACGGATGATAAACACATTCGGGAGTGCAGGCAGCATGCTGAACGGTACAGTTCAGCCCACGCTGTCGCGCGCCACTCCGCCCCCACAGACGGCGCAATGGTTTTGGGGACCATAACCACGATAGCCGGCCTCAGTAATTGTCCCAAGTGGAACTTTAATGGGCCAGCTTTATGCTCATAACATTTTTCGACTCCATATGGGATCTTCCCTACCTCGTTCCCCGAGGAACTTTTCCAGCAAAATTATGGTCGTCCGCATACAGCTCGAGTTGCTGAAGACTACCTAAGTCATATTTCGACTTTTCCATGGCTGGCCTGCTGCTCAGACTTGGCCGCTACACAACATACTTGGGGGCCAGTCTGAACCCTGACAAAAATCAGACGTCTCATGAATCCGATGCCGCACCATATTTCGGGTTATACTGCAGCAAAAGGTGGTCCACTGATGTTGCACTGTATTTTCTACTTGTACTCATCGTATACGTTTACTTGTTTTGATTTTGGAATCAAGTGAATCTGCTCATTATCATTTGTATCATTATCTCCAATTAATTTCATTTCGATCCAATTCTCCCCTCTTGGTGCGCTCATGTCAGTGTTCCTGAGTGTATGTGATGATCTGGGAAACACAAGCTGCTTTCACATTATGTCTAACTGTGGAGGATTGTTAGTGATGCCACTTTTACACATCAACTTTTAATAAATTGTCTGTAATTTTTCAGTACTATGTTTGTGTATGGTCTGTGACGTATTTTCGTTGAAAATTTACACTGAAGAGCCAAAGAAACAGGAAACCTGCCTAATATGGTGTAGGGCCCCCGACGAGCCGCACAGAAGTGTCGCAACACGACGTGGCATGGACTCGACCAACGTCTGAAGTAGTGCTGGAGGGAACTGACACCATGAATCCTGCAAGTCTGTCCATAAATCCGTTAGAGTACGGGGGAGGTGGAGATCTCTTCTGAACAGCTAGTTGTAAAGCATCCCAGATATGCTCAATAACGATCACGTCTGGGGAGCTTGGTGGCCAAGGTAAGAGTTTAAACTCTGAAGTGTGTTCCTGCAGCCACTCTGTAGCAATTCTTTACGTGTGGGGTGTCGCTCTGTCCTGCTGGAACTGGCCAGTCCGTCGGAATGCACAATGGACATGAATGGATGCATGTTATCAGACAGGAATCTTAGTGCGTGTCAACTGTCAGAGTCGTATCTAGACGTATCAGGGATACCATGTCATTCCAACTGCACACGCCCCACATCATTACAGAGCCTCCTCCAGCTTGAACAGTCCCCTGTTGACATCCAGGGCCCATGGTTTCCTGAAGTTGTGTCCATACCTGTAAATCTCCAGCAGCTCGCTACAATTTGAAACGAGACTCGTCCGATCAGGCAACATGTTTCCAGTCACCAAGAGTCCAATGTCGGTACTGACGGGACCAGGCGAGGCGTCCATCTTTGTATCGTGCAGTTGTCAACGGCACACGAGTGGACCGTCGGCTCCGAAAGCCCATATCGATGACGTTTCGTTGAATGGTTCGCACGCTAACACTTGTTGCTGGTTCGGCATTGAAACCTGCAGCAATTTGAGGGTTCCACTTCTGTCACGTCGAACGATTCTCTTCAGTCGTCATTGGTTCCGTTCTTGCAGGATCTCTTTTTCGACATAGCGATGTCGGATATCTGATGTTTGTACCGGATTTCCGATATTCATGGTACACTCGGCCGTACGGGAAAATCCCCACGTCATCGCTACCTCGGAGATGCTGTGTCCAATCTTTCGTCCGTCTAGTGTACCACCACGTTAAAACCCACTTAAACCTTGATAACCTGCCATTGTAGCAGCGGTAACCGATCTAACAACTGCACCAGACACTTGATGTCTTGTATGGGCGTTGCCGAGCGCAGTGCCGTATTCTACCTGTTTATATATCTCTGTATTTGAATACGTATGCCTATACCAGTTTCTTTGGCGTTTCAGTGTATATATATTTCAACTTTCGTCCCGTCTATCCCGGCTGCTACTGCCTCGTTCCCATCCCTTTCAGTCGATGTGTTCGCTGTGGTCCCTGGAGAACGGGACTCCCGCACGCTCAGGCACCTGAACTTCACGCAGGCCTTGGCTGAGCCCGCCCTGCCGGCTGGCCTCGGCCGTCAAACACACACCACTTTCACTAGTGAGCCAGCTTCCCGTGACGTCACATCCACTGTAACGCTCGTCCCGTATGTGGCTGTAATGAAGCGCGCTCTACAATGGGCCGGAAACCAAGCAGTCTGCAGGAAATGAAAGATAAACACGTTTGAGATTCATAGGACAGATGAATATCGCTCTTCGTCAAACCCCTGGATCCCCGAAGAGTCATTTCTTGTCATTGGAATCTATTTCCAGCTAATCTTATGGACTAAATTAGAGACAGCATTCAAGCCACTTCCTAAAAAGAGTGGATGATGATGCAAAAC
This sequence comes from Schistocerca piceifrons, assembly GCF_021461385.2. NCBI lineage: Eukaryota > Metazoa > Arthropoda > Insecta > Orthoptera > Acrididae > Schistocerca > Schistocerca piceifrons. Next base: position 250,241,207 of record NC_060138.1, on the reverse strand, counting down.
ACTTTCCATATTACCTGTTTCGGAAAAGGATGGCAGACTAGGATTTAACACTCCGTCAGTGATGAGGCCATTTGAGATGTACCATCATCTCAGATTAGGGACAAAATGCAAAAGTAAACTGAACCGAGGGCTTCTAGGCGCTTCAGTCCGGGACCACGCGGCTGCTCCGGTCGCAGGTTCGAATTCTGCCTCGGGCATGGATGTCATGGATGTGTGTGATGTCCTTAGGTTAGTTAGGTTTAAGTAGTTCTATGTCTAGGAGACTGATGACGTCAGATGTTAAGTCCCTTAGTGCTTAGAGCCATTTGAACCATTTGGAAACTGAACATATCCTTGTTAAGGGAACAATCATGGCATTTGCCTTTAGATATTTAGAGATAACGCGGGAAACCAAAATCTGGCTGGCTTGAAGCGATTTTAGCCGTGCTCCTCACAAATGTGAGTCCAGTGACCATCTCATCAGCTTCCTCAGTCCCATGTAAAACGTTTTTCCATCGTCTTAATTTTGATTTAAAAGTGACACTTGCCTTTAACAACTATTTTAATTACTGCTGCAAGAATACCATTGTTCATGGGTTATCTACTTACATGCACTGCCAAGTGGATGATACATGCCCTACTTACGCCGCTGAGTACAGTAATGACTTGACATATATTTTCTTAATTGCTTCCGAAAAAGTATCGCTTGTGACATTTGATGATGAGTGGAGCACTCTCAAAACAAATTATGCGTTAAATTATGTCACGTTTGTTATTTGGAGTAATGCATATAAATAAAAATCAATCAATGATAGATCGTTACTTGAGAACGGCTCGACTGACTTACCTAATTTTTTGTTGTTGTGTTTGTAATTGTCAGGATAAGATCTGTATAAAATAATTTTTTTTAAATTGCTAGGAAATGTCGAAAATGTGGATATTGTTTGTGTATTAAAATCTCAGTGAAACAAATGTTGTGGTCGTTTTGACAGTTCCACTGTCACATGTTAAAAAATTGAAAGTGATGCTTCAGTGTGATCTCGGTGGTGGTCGTATCTTTGGTGTGTTTCAAAAATTGAACTCATGTTAGTTCGTGTTAATTTGTTGTGTTGTAAACATTCGGTTGATTTAAGTTCCTGATTTATTTCATTGGAGAAAATGGTACCAGTGAGGCGTCGAAATATCGGTTGGACAACCACGTGATGTCGAGTCAGCGACACTAACGAAGAGCGTAGACAGCGTTTGGAGGCAATCGAATAATAATTTCTCAAGTGCGACCCATTATGAGTCCGCAACAATGAATTCCGGTTTGTTTTGTTTCGGTAGAGTTCTGATCTTATGCAAATAATTTGTTTCAATTCACACAAATTCAAGGAAAGATTCTTCTCGATCGATTGACTAACAGACTTACAGACCGACAGATACCGTGCAGTCTAAGCCATTAGAGAAACAAATATGTTATTCAAAAAACGTTTTCTGTTAAACTGGGTGCGAGAAAAAACAAGCTAAGATGGGCTGTCAAAATGTGCGGATCTACTTTCCCTTTCCCAATCACTTTTAACAGAAAACAGGAATGTTGTGTTTATGGTTAACTTTAGAATCCTATCTGTTCGCAGATTAAAACCAAGCAAAACACGGTCATTAAAGGTACTGTCGTCACATACCCATGAGCTGGAAGGGTCTCTCCCTTATGCCATGTAATCACCAACAGTCCAGGACCTCTGTTCCGCCTCTACATCCATAGTAAACCTTCCGTGCACCTCCATGCATTATCCATCCTCTCTCGCCGGAATTTTGAACCACCTCCCACTCCCCAATGATGAATCCCACTTTCCAACCCCAATCACAACGCTCCACGCCGGCCTTCTGTGACCGAGCGGTTCTAGGCGCTTCAGACCGAAACCGCGTTGCTGCTACCGTCGCTGGTTCGAATCCTGCCTCGGGCATGAATGTGTGTGATGTCCTTAGGTTAGTTAGGTTTAAGTAGTTCTAAGTTCTAGGGAACTGATACCTCAGATGTTAAGTCCCATAGTGCCTACAGCCATTTGAACAACGCTCCACCTCACACCGTCCTCCAATTTTTTCGTTCCCCCCTTCCTCCAGCCCGCTGACTTCTAGTCGCTATCTGCGTTTCTGCAGGACCCAACAGCCATACTCATCATCGCTCCTTCGTCATGACAAAATTTTCATGCGTCACCTAGAGTTACCATTACACCATGGCATCATTCACGTTCAAGAGTGACTGTATATTAACTGGGATATGAAATCGTCAGCCGAGTTTTAAGAAACATCGGCATTTTCCATACATGTCCATTTTACAAATCCTCTTTTATGGTCAATTGTTTTTCTGTAAAAATTGTCGACCTATCTAATTTTTTTTTACAAAATCATCTGTTACTGACATCTTTTAAATGTTTTAATCCTTTAATGTCATCTTTGGCCGAAGAGCAGTTTTGTTCGCTGCCAGTCCGCCTCCCTTGTGGGGAACTGAAAAAAAGGTAACCGATCAAGACGACAGCGTCGTCTTAGATAGGCCACCAGCGTTTTAAGTGTTTTCGGTAGACATTCATGTGAACGTTATGCCCGTTATTTTTTAAGTGAAGAGTCTAGTAAATTTGTCTGTGTCAAGAGCTACGTTAATATTCGGAGACAGAAAGGGAACTAATATTTTTCGTGTTGTAGATCCATTCTGCCTCCTTCCAGAGCAAACCGAACAACATACCGTCGTGCTGGCGAGTGTACTTTCATACCGCACAACATTCCCCCACCCCCACACATCCCCTGCCTTTTCTAGCAGCAGATGGTCCGCGGCAAGAGTGATTGATTGTAAGCGTCTGTATGATCTCCAATCCTCTAATGTTGTCTTTGTGGTCTTTCAGTGAAGCCGGCCGGTGTGGCCGAGCGGTTCTAGGCGCTTCAGTCTGGAACCGCGCGATTGTTACGGTCGCAGGTTCGAATCCTGCCTCGGGCATGGACGTGTGTGATGTCCCTAGGTTAGTTAGGTTTCAGTAGTTCTAAGTTCTGGGGGACTGATGATCACAGATGTTAAGTCCCATAGTGCTCAGAGCCATTTGAACCTTTCAGTGAGCCAAACGTAAGGAAGGAATTCTATTGGTCGACTCTTCTCCGAAAGTTCGCTCTCGGAATTAACACTAAACCACACGAAGATGCACAACGCCTCTCTTAAGGCGTCTGTTACTGGAGTTGAATGGGCATCTTCGTGACGCTTTCGCGCTTTCTAAATGGAAATACGACGAAATTCGCTGCTATGTTAAATGTACCAGACTGACCAATAGTATTCTGTTTCAGTCGAACGACGGTTTGTAAGCTACCTCTTTCTTGCGGGCACTAAACTTCCTGTGGATTCTTCCAATGAATCTCAGACTAGCAGCTCCCGATCCTATTGTGCCATTACTTTTATGTTGTTATTCCACTGTAAATATTTCCCTAATTTCCCTACACATAGCCTACTCCCAGATATTTCAAAGTGACGCTTCCAGTGATTGACTGCCAATCATGTAATCATGCATTATGGGGTCGTTCTGATTATTAATTCACAATGCGTTACATTTTTTTCATGTTGGGGGTTAACTGTTAGTTCCTGAGCCAAGAGTCAACCTCAGCACGTATTCTTGCATTTCAATATAATTTTCAAGCATTTCTCTATATACAACAGCATCATTCGCAAGCAGCCTCAACGATCTTCTGGTTTTATCAGTGGTGCATCAGAAGAAGTCTGATCCACTTCGGAACCCAGTCACACGACCACCCTGGAATGCAAAGAAAGCAACCATGTGTCGTCACAATGCAAGAAGATGGTCCCCTTATCTATCAATAAGGCACGCCCCCTTTCCCACCATCCATTCTCCCTCCCTTCTCCTTACTCCCCTTGCTCCTCTCCCCCCCCCCCTTCTTTTCAACCAATAACAGACTAGTTTTAAAAATAGAAGATCCGATCAGAATCGAATAGGGCAGAACTAGCCCAACTGTGTCAAACCCCCTATTTCTAACCAATCGCAATGAAGTATTAAAATGAGGGGTAGAAATTATGCCAATCTGAATTACTTTCGTGATATTTGCGTAAAACTGCGTACACACACACACACATACCTACTGTCTAACATTAATAGGACGTGGAAAAATAGCTCCTAGTTGCACTATTTCCACGGCATTTGGATGACGTTGTGCGAACAGTGCATAATGTGCCACCTCCCTCCCTTATATTCGTAATGCTTTAGACGCCAAAGAAATAAAAACAGCCAATTCCAGTGTAGCCCCGGTGTGGCTCTCCTAAAAAATGACGCCATTTCATCATAGACTACGAAAAATCGTTTATAGACCTCATCGCCATTGCATCTTTGAATTTTATTGGAAGCTACACGTCATGCACTAATGGGGTGTCTAACACGTCTGTGCCGTTTGTCAAATGAGCTAGCTCTCACCATCTCGGATTGTGAGGTCAAATTATTTCATTCCTTATGTTTCAAGGTATTCACATGTCTGCATTCCTTGCATTACAAAGAGGATCAACGTGCTCATGATTTAACTACATTTATCCTCTAGATTATTTGTATATACTGTAAACAACAGTCTTCTGGGGACGCTCAAAGTTACTTTTACTGCCTTCTGAGTATCGTAGAGGAAGAAAGCGAGTTGGGTTTCACACGATAGTTGTTTGCGGAATCGATTCTCATTCCTGGAGACGAGATTTTCGGTCTCCACTATGTGTGACATGTCTTCCAAAATTTCAAGGCTAATTGACGTCAGCTGTATAAGCCTTCTTGAAAACGGGAATGATTTGCGCATTTGTCCATCATTCGGAACGCTTTGTTCCTCCAGCGACCTACGATGGACTGCTGCTAGAAGAGTAGCAAGTTCCATTCTTTCATCACCAGATTTCTGTAACAGCAGAGGAAAATTACGTAAGATTTCTGTAACAGGAAGGTTGTATGTTTAAAAATTGAGTAAGGCAGGAGACCTATACCTCGGATATTGAACAGAGTCCACAAAAACGGAAGACCTACACACATCAGTGAGAGAAATGAACACTGTTACCTCAAAATCGCTAAACACGAACGAACGATTTGTGAAGAACATCATTTACAAAAAAAAAAAAAAAAACAGAGCCATCTTTTAATTACGCGCGAATAATGATTCTGAATATAAAATTGCACAGAGATTTGCAAACTGATGGGGAAGACGAAAAAGATGATGTTCGAGTAAGAGTTTCACGGGAAAAAATATACACGTAACTAGTTATTTCGCTGCGTAAAGTATGTGTGTCGGCCAAAAAGATCACCTGAAGTTAACCGGAAATTCATACTTCACCTTGTTCCGTTCTCAAAGAGCTCCATAAGCAATTAGCAGAATTGTACTACAAAGGCTATTCCTTCACTCATTCCGAGAGAGGTCTGTAATACTAATGGATTAATTCAACCACTGGGAAGCGTTGTAGATCGACATAAATTTTAGGATATAGTACAGAACACAGTAACAAGTAAGAGGTAATCTTTCAAAATCCCATAAAGATATCGTGTACCCCATAATCTCTGTAATCGGAAAACGCTGTGAAGAAGTAACCGTTGTTTTTTTATAGTGTCGTCGTATTGAGTTCAATGAGTCGGCTAAACTTAAAATTATGATACAAATAACCTGTGTTTCAATCGATTCCAAGGTATTTCTAAGGAAAAACTTAGAAGTATGAGTTCGGTGCGACCTAGTTCAGGACCGAAGACTGTTTCGAGCTCATATCCGAATCAAAGGAACCATGCGTGCTTTTAACTCCAGAAACATGTGTACATTTTTTCTTGATATGAGTATTTTACAACTGGAAAAAATTGTGCTGCATTCGGCAACATTCGTTTCAAATGTACATCAAGACTTAAAACTTTGTGACTAACCGGAGATCTTCAGACCCAAACTTTGTATCACCTAATTCCTTGTGTTATCTTTAGGAATACTTTAAATAATCTTGGGTTGTGTTATGGCAGACAGTACTCTGCACATCATCACAGATCTTCAGTATCATCACCAGTTGACATTGACTGCTGGATAAAGAACACTTCGAGCATTTTACATGAATTACGACCTTCAGGATTACTTAAATTCGGTCGTGCTATGCTATTTTTAATATACTAAACTGAATTAGCAAGTACAAAAATCACTTAGGTAATTCAGTCTGATTGATCCGATTCAATCATTTTAATTCGTATATTCCGTGCTCTTTGTAAATCATTTCACAAGTATTCTAGGATGATGCCCATCTAGCAACCTTGCCGGCATCTTGTTCCTGCTATTATTATTTTCACTCTGTAATTTCAGAGATCAATGTTTCACTAGCCTCGTTTTCATATTCTTTTAAAATTTTCGCTAACTACTATAGCATGTTCCGTATTCTTGGAACTATACTCGCATTTCGTCGGAGCGCGTTTCAAATCCTCATACGAGCTCTCATATTTACACTAACGGAAGAAAAAGTCTCAATACCAAAAAAACAATTAATGTGGAGTAACGAAATTTCGGCAACAGATTTGTCTAGCTAACATATTTAAATGATTAACATAGCAAAATCACAGGTTAAAGTAAGCGCCAGATAAACCAATGCAAATTTGAAATACTAGTACACTAACAACAGCGGTAATGGCTAGAATTTGAATTCAGCATGCAAATGAATGTGCATTGTTTCGTGCAGGTGCCGGATGTCAGTTTGTAGGACGTTGTTCCATATCTGTTCCACTTGCTAGGTCAATAAAAGGAATAAGTGCTGGATTGGAAACAGATCTGATGATCGAACAGGCCAAGGTAACATGTCGACTCTCTGTAGAGAATATTGTGTTACAACAAAGGTATTAGAGCGAGCGTTATCCTGTTAGAAAACACCCCCAGATCGAATCACCAGACTGACGAACTAATTTGCACTCAGGGTTTGTGGGACACGACAGAGCTCCTGCTGACGTACGAAATCGCACACCGGACCATAACCGCAGTGTGTCTAGCACGCAGGCAGGTTGGGTGTAGGCCTTTAACTGGCCTCCTTCCAACCGACACACGGACATCACTGGCGGCGAGGCGGAACCAGCATTCATAAAGAAACACAACAGACGTCTAACTGCCCGCAAATGAGTTCTCGCTTGACACCACTGAAGTCGTAAATGGCGGTGGTTTGTGGTCAGTGGATTGTACGCTACAGAGCGCCTGTCCTTGAAGTAACCGGTTTGTAACATTTCGTTGTGCCCCTGTGGTCCCAAGTGCTGCTCAAATTGCTGCTGCAGATGCAATACGTTGCCCCAGAGCCATACGCTCAACACGATTGTCTTTCCTCTCGGTAGTGCCACTTAGCCATCCAGGGCCCAGTCGTCTTGCGACCGTTCATTCTCCTGACCACCTCTGCCAGTAATCATGTACAGCCAAGTCTTTTTGCAATATCGTAGAAGTCACATCCAGCTTCTCATAGTCCCAGTACACGACCTCGTTCAAGCTTAGTAAGGTGTTGATAATAGCATCTTTGTCGCCTTAATGGCATTCTTCAATAGCATCAAATTACATCTTCCAATAGCAAAGGTAAGAAACGCTCACGACCGTTACAGCGTGTATTTAAAGTAAACCCGATTTACATCCTCATTGTGGCGCTACTAGTGTCACTCTTATGCGACTGGCGGGAAATCTGAATACACATCCTCTATCAATGAATAAAAACACCTAAAAACTTTTAATTATGTCGCATATGTCCTCCTTGGTGATTTTTTTTTTCGTCAGTGTAGATCCCTTTAGTTCCCTCAGTCACTTGAGATGAGTTGTGCGATGTTTGCTTCGGCAAGTACAAGAATGAAGTTACATCTCGTCCTTCCCCAATTAAAGCTCGTACCTCATTTCTACTGACACCATCGCACATCGGCAGTCAACCCTAATTTTTCTTCCTTTTTTATCCAGTAAAAATCTAAATTTAATACGGTATATAATCAGACAGTTTCGATGGATGCTTGTAAAATTAATTTTACTGTCCCAGTTGACGAAAATAATTTTTTTTTTTTTTTTTGACCAGGCACACTGGTATTTCGGTGCTGTACCGCTGGACATTGTACTCCCGATACGCGACAGAACCGCGGTTTGTTTAGCGGCGCATGGGATGTGTGCGCTCTGCACTCTCCGGTCCCGAAATTCTGGACGCATCCGACGTGGCGTAAGCCACACGGCAAACACAATCATGGCCAACCTTGCCGGCGATAACAAAGTTACACAGGCTGTGCAAATTTGCGCCCGGTCTTCTGCAGGCTTCATTCAGATCAATTTTCTGCGATAAAATGCATCCGGTGGGCTCGTCGAAGCGACACTGAAAATCCACAGTAGCGCCTTCGTTTCTTTGAAACATCTGGCAAATTTCACAAAAAGAAGCTTTTGAAAAGTGAGGTGTTTGGAGGGTAAATCTGGAAAATACGATAAAATTAGTCTGTCACTAATATGAGATTTGCGACATTTGCACCTGACGAGCTAACTGGGAATCTCATAAATATGACACTGAGAACACGGTATATGAGAGGGCAGGGGTGCGGAAGGGAACTAGAAGTATGCATATGTAGCAGTTTGAAGTAGGACGCCCACATAAAAGTTAATCACGAGTAAGGCAGATGCCAGACTACGATTCTTCTGAAGTATCCTCAGGAGATGTGGTGCGTGAATAACGGTAATAACTTACAAAACACACGTTCGACCATTACTGTAATAATGTTCGTCAGGCTGGGATCCGTAAAGATACGAGTGATAGAGGAAACAGAACATACACTACTGGCCATTAAAATTGCTGCACCATGAAGATGACGTCCTACAGACGCGAAATTTAACAGCAGGAAGATGATGCTGTGATATGCAAATGATTTTCAGAGCATTCACACCTACAACGTGCTGACATGGGGAAATGGTTGGCTCTGAGCACTATGGGACTTAATTTCTAAGGTCATCAGTCCCCTAGAACTTAGAACTACTTAAACCTAACTAACCTAAGGACATCACACAAATCCATGCCCGAGGCAGGATTCGAACCTGCGACCGTAGAGATCGCGCGGTTCCAGTCTCTAGCACCTAGAACCGCTCGGCCACACTGGCCGGCTGACATGAGGAAAGTTTCCAACCGAATTCTCATACACAAACAGCAGTTGACCGGCGTTGCCTGGTGTAACGTTGTTGTGATTCCTCGTGTAAGGAGGAGAAATTAGTACCATTACGTTTTCGACTTTGATAAAGGTCGGATTGTAGCCTATCGCGATTGCGGTTTATCGTAAGCGACGTTGCTGCTAAATGTTCAAATGTGTGTGAAATCTTATGGGACTTAACTGCTAAAGTCATCAGTCCCTAAGCTTACACTCTACTTAAACTAAATCATCCTAAGGACAAACACACACACCCATGCCCGAGGGAGGACTCGAACCTCCGCCGAGACCAGCCGCACTGTCCACGACTGCAGCGCCTTAGACCGCTCGGCTAATCCCTCGCGGCCATTGCTGCTCGCGTTGGTCTAGATCCAATGACTGTTAGCAGAATATCGAATCGGTGGGTTTAGGAGGGTAATACGGAACGCCGTGCTGGATGCCAACGGCTTCGTATCACTAGCAGTCGAGATGACAGGCATCTTATCCGCATGGCTGTAATAGTGCAGCCACGTCTCGATCCTTGAGTCAACAGATGGGGACGCTTGCAAGACACCAACCATCTGCACGAACAGTTCGACGACGCTTGCACCAGCATGGACTATCAGCTCGGAGACCACGGCTGCGGTTACCATTGACGCTGCATCACATACAGGAGCGCCTGCGATGGTGTTCTCAACGACGAACCTTGGTGCACGAATGGCGAAACGTCATTTTTCGGATAAATCCAGGTTCTGTTTACAGCATCATAATGGTTTGGCGAAATCGCGGTGAACGCACATTGGAAGCGTGTATTCGTCTTCGCCATACTGGCGTATCACCCGGCGTGATGGTATGGGGTGCCATTGGTTAAACGTCTCGGTCACCTATTGTTCGCATTGACGCCACTTTGAACAGTGGACGTTACATTTCAGATGTGCAACGACCCGTGGCTCTACGCTTCATTCGATCCCTGCGAAACCCCACATTTTAGAAGGATAAAGCACGACCGCATGTTGCAGGTCCTGTACGGACCTTTCTGGATACAGAAAATATTCGACTGCTGCCCTGGCCAGCACATTCTCCAGATCTCTCACCAACTGAAAACGTCTGGTCAATGGTGGCCGAGCAACTGGCTCGTCACAATACGCCAGTCACTACTCTTGATGGACTGTGGTATCGTGTTGAAGCTGCATGAGCAGCTGTACCCGTACGTGCTATCCAAGCTCTGTTTGTCTCAATGCCGAGGCGTATCAAGGCCGTTATTACGCTCAGAGGTAGTTGTTCTGGGTGCTGATTTCTTAGGATGTAAGCACCCAAACTGCTTGAAAATGTAATCACATGTCAGTTATAGTACAATATATTTGTCCAATGAATACCCGTTTATCATCTGTATTTCTTCTTGGTGTAGCAATTTTAATGGCCAATAGTGTATGACACTGAGAACACGGTATATGAGAGGGTAGGGATGCGCAAAGGAACTAGAAGTATGCATATGTAGCAATTTTAAGTGGAAAGACCACATAAAAATTAATCCGAGTAAGGCAGATGCCAGACTACGATTCTTCTGAAGTATCCTCAGAAGACGTGGTGCATGAATAACGGTAATAACTTACCAAACACACGTTCGACCATTACTGTATAGTGTTCGTCAGGCTGGGATCCGTAAAGATAGAGTGATAGAGGAAACAGAACATGAGGAGCGTGCGTTTCCTTACAGATTCATTTAATGAATGCGAATGTGTCACGGAGAATCTCAGCCAATTCCAGCAGCAGATGTTGCAAGAGACTCGGTCTCCTTCACGATGTAATTTACTGTTAACGTTATGAGAGCGAGAGTTGGTTCAAATGGCTGTGAGCACTATGGGACTTAACGTCTGAGGTTATCAGTCCAATAGAACTTAGAACTACTGAAACCTAACTAACCTAAGGACATCACATACACCCATGCCCGAGGCAGGATTCGAACCTGCGACCGTTGTGGTCGCGCGGTTCGAGACTGTAGCGTCTAGAACCTCTCGGCCACCCCGGCCGGCTAGCGATAGTTCCTAGAAGAATTAACAGATATATTGCTTCCTCCCACGCACATCGCATGAAAGGCCATGTTGGTTAAATTACAGATATTTGAGCCCACACAGAAGCATACCAGCAAACGTTCTTCACGCGAACCATCCTTGATTGGGGCAAAAAGACGTGCATGTGACATTGGTACAGAAACGTACCCTCTGCCACACACTGTAAAATGGCTTGCGGAGTATGGATGCAGATGTTGAAATTTTTGTGTGTGTATGAAGCTGTAATTGTGGCATACTCTGTTTCTACTTTTTCCTACTAAACGATTTGTCAATCGTGCCGAACCACAGGTCGGAGTGCTTGCTTTGGCAATGTTTCACCTCTTCGGCGATTTTACAGTTGCAGACATGACACAGGAAAGTGGTAACATCGCGTTTACGTTAAACATCACTGGGGATGTGATTTTATTGGTACGCCACAGACACAAAGGAACAACCGTGCTATTGGTAAACTGCTTCAGCACTCCGACCACTGAAAGAAAAATAAATGACAGTCAGTATACAAACACTGTATGTACCTTAAGAGTCTCAAACTGATAACAGGATCTGTTACATAACGTTGTGTGGCAGGCAGTTACTAATCAAAAGCATTATGACAACAGTTTCACACGCGCCCCAACTGAAAGCATCTGGCCTCCCCTTTGTCGGTTTACTGTGTTTCCGGGAATGAAAAGGGTACTAAAAGAGAAATGTTCTGAGGATATAGAAGATGAGAAACAACAATAAGAGAAACAAAAGCGTCGAATATGCGGACCAACGTTAACGAAATAAACACATCGATGTAAGTAAAGCATTTGCACGGATAGCGTTTTCTCTGCTCTTTCAAAACAGGAAAGTAATTCTGGTCTTCTTACATTCACTGTCACCTGAAGCACACTTCAACGCTGACAGTATAACATATAAACTGGGCCAGCGTTCGATCCAACAGCTGACTATTTCGGTAAATGTGCTGAGAGTTAACACGCAGCACCGTGCCAGAGAAATACAGAAACCTGGGTTCGAATACCGGTGTGACACAAAAGTTTTAACAAATTCCGCCTGCAACGGACAGAGTGACTGTTGCAAATTAATGTCCAGATTAATTGTCACTAGTCGCGTATTATTTTATTTCTAGCTTCGCTGTTGAGATGCGAGTGGCTTCAGATATTCACTACCCTTATGGCAACATGTTAAATGTTTAAAGTTCCGCTTGGCACAGTCTCATGCAGCACGCAGCAATTTATCTGTGCAGTAGCAAACTTCAAGTTGCTACATAGGATCACAGGCTAGCGTACATTGCTTAGTGTAAAATAATACATTCTCAGTATAAAATGACTTCGACACCGGCCAAAATTTGTTGTTCTAAAAGAATTCGTGTGTGCAATCTCTTAATTTCTATAAATTTTATTACTTAAAATTGATTTCACGATTTCTGTTTCATAAGCACACTTCAAGAAGAATGTAATGATTCCAGTTCCAAATAAATCAGTGCTGATAAGTGTCAGTATTACAGAACTGTTGGAGTAATAAGTCACGGCTGCAAAATACTAACATAAATTATTTACAGAAGAATGAAAAATCTGACAAAAGGCGACCTCGGGGAAGAGCTGTTTGAATTCTGGAGAAATGTAGGAACACGCGAGGCAATACTAACCCCACGACTTCTCTTAGGAGATAGGTTAAGGATGGGGCAAACTAACTTTTATATCATTTGTGGTCTTAGAGAAAGCGTTTGAAAGTGTTAACTGGTATAAACACATAAAATTAGAAAGGTAGCAGGGGTAAAATACAGGGAGCGAAAGGCTATTTACAACTTGTGCAGACGGCAGTTACAAGAATCGAGGGGCATGGAAGGGAAGCAGTGGTGGAGAAGGGAGTGAGACAGGGTTGTAGCCTATCCCCAATGTTACTCATTCTGTACGCAGAGAAAGCAGTAAAGGAATCTAAAGAACAATTTGGAGAAGGAACTGAAGTTTAGGGAGAAGAAATAAAAATTCTGAGGTTTGCCAATGACATTTTAATTCTGTCAGAGGCAGCAAAGGACTTAGAAGAGCAGTTGAATGGAATAAAGAGAGTCTCTAAAGGAGAACATAACATGCTCATCAACAAAAGCAAAACAAGATTAATGGAATGAAGGGAATTAGGTTAAGGAATTTGACCCTAAAAGTAGTAGATATGTTTTTGTATTTGCACAGTAAAACAACTGGTGACGGCCGAAGTAGAGAGAACACAAAACGTAGATTTGCAAGGGCAAGAAAAATGTTTCTGAAGAAGAGAGATTTGTTGACATCGAATACAGATTTAAGTGTTAGGAAGTCTTTTCCCAAAGTTTTTTTCTGGAATGTAGCCGAGTATGAAAGTGAAACATGGACGATTGACAATTTAGTCAAGAGGAGAGGAGAGGCTTTTCAAATCTGGTGCTGCAGAAGAACGCTGAATACTTGATACTCACGTACCGAATGAGGAGGTAGGCCGAATACCTACATAGAGAACATCAAAGAACGGGCAATCCAACCCTGGAACACAAGATCTTAGAATCTATTACTGAATCGTGCAAGAAAACATTGGTAGAAACTAGAGGAAATTTAGAGTTTACTAGCAGCAGTACGCAAGCAAGATTGCTCCTAAGGAAACGAGCTAGAGCTAGAGTCATCCCGAACCGTGAATCTGACGTAACACCTGCCAAAGAAAGTTACACACATAGAAACACGCAGAAAACGCCCAAGTACGTTCTGTTCTACAGAAATAAATAACGGTATAATTTAGGGACAAGAAAAACAGGAGACACTGCTTTCCCCTTCCCTTCAAAGGGGAGGAACTTGACATAGTGATCAAGACTCTCAAAAACAGGAAAGCGGATGAACTGCATGGTATATACATCCCGAGTACGTACTGGGTTGATTAATGACCGTTTGCGAGGTGCCAGACTCAAAATGTACACTGCATGTCGGTCCGCCCGCCACAAAACATTATTTTTGCACGCCTTAGGTCCCGGGTTGGAACCAATTTTGTAGTACACAACTGATTGCAACTATAGAAACCATGATATAATTAACACACGTGACTTCCTTAATTTATTAGTCCTCGACTTATACGGCAAAAGTTACCTCTGTTAAATATTTTGACTGAGTGGTACTTGTAATGTACTGTTTTAATCATTTCACTTTCTTCAGCAGTACTTGGGTGAAGACTATATAATCATATTCCACTATTAGAAAACATTTCCAATCCCACATTTGAAAAGAATTCTTTCTTATACAATCTAACCCTGACTGACAAAACACTGCTGCATCCACAAGACACGGACGCGTGTCAATGTAACTGCGTACACGTAAACACCATCGGCGTGTTTGCAAATGATTAGAGCTGTAGTTCTTTGAGACACGTCGAAGGGCTACCAAAGTGCATTAGTATTGTTACACAGCCTGGTGGGATATATAACTGGCGAGAACTACGTCGGAAGTCGACCGGTCACCGTGAAACATACGGAGGTAGTGCATACTCGTGGGACACAGTGTTATTACATCCCGTTAAATTTTGAAAGAGACCTCATAGTGAGTCTTCATTTTGCCAGTTGGTCGAATCGTGTAATATCCAGGTATTCAGGACATTCGGACACGACACTGGCCCAGTGGTGGACTGCATAGGAACTTGAGGGCTGCCATACAAGTTTACAGTAGTCTGGTCAACCACCACTGAGAATTGCCATATTGTGCACTAAGAACATCGTAGCCCCTCCACATATGCGCCTGCCATCCGGGAACTAGTAATGGGCTACTTGGAACGTCATGTGTCATTCTGCACTATTGGTCGGAGACTAGTTGTATAGCGGTGACCTGGGGACAGGTCCCTTTCTTCTAATGGTACGGAGAACACAGTAGTGTTACTGAAAGTGTCATGGCGTGGGGAGCTCTCGGGTATAACTGCCAGTCACTGTCGACAGTGACTGAGGAACTCAGACGGCAAAACGGTACGTCTTGGCATCCTGCGTCTTCATGTACTGCATCTCTTGCGACAGTATCTTGGCGCCATTCTTCAACAGGACAATCCTCGAGCATACACGCCACATGTTTCTAAGAACTGTCTTTATGTTGTTACACGCCGCTGGCCAGCAAGATCACCACACGTCTCCCCAACACAACGCGTGTGGAAGTATCGTGGACGTCGGTCCCGTCCAAATGCCGGTAAGCAGTGGATCAAGAACCTGGTAAAACACTGTGGATCAGCTTGCATGAGGAGAGGTTTAACTGCTCTGTGACACCCTCCATAATTTAATCAGTGCATGCGTGCAGGTCAGAGGAAATACAACGTCATACTGTTAAGTGAGCTCATACTCTCAACCTCTTTATAATTTGACTCGGTTTTTTAATAACTGCAGTAACATCACATAGCTGATCAACTTATGAAATTTCGTTTCGTTTCGTCGCCCTATTCTGGTAGCATCACTTCAACATTTGTTGAAAATGTCAGTAGCTAAATGATTTTTTGTCCTCGACAGGTGGTGATTACAAGAGGTTACACGTTTAATTAGCGCAGCAACGCAGCCGAAAGAAACGTCGGTGCACTCCACAGGAAATGACATTTCTGGACTCTTTTCCCAGCGCTACACTGAGCCTCTACGACACATCAATACTAGAAAAGTTAGCAGTAACGGAACGCAAATGAAGAGGTAAGACTAATTTGGAGATACTGATATCCTATTCGGCACCTTGCCCTTCTAGTATTTTGTGGTGGAAAAAGCGAGAGAAATCTGTATGTGCACCACTGCCTTTAAAAGAGCCAGAGGCTGTAATCCTCACGTAGCCTGGGGTCTTCCGCTAGAGGCGAGGCGGTCTGAGTTCGCCTCCGCTCCGTAATTTAGCCTGGCAGATACTTGCTTCGTTGGTGATCTCCTTCATTTGCACGTGCGATGTCCGTCAAAGAGGTGAAAAAACCTGTAGTGAATGGCTCCTATTAGTTTCAGCAGTGTATAGTTCTCTGGTGATAAAGGTTATGCAGAATCTCGAGTTTCTACTAGAACTTAACGTGGCTTGACCAGGGTAAACTTCTACGATAGTGCTTTGAGCCTTCAAAGCGTGCTCCACGGACTTCAGCCATGCTCACTCTAACTGCTCCAGCATGTTCTCAAATGCCAGTTATCTTCCTTCCATTGGGTCTTTTTCTCGATCTTTTCTGACGAGATGGATTTCAGTAAATGACACCTTGGTTAATGCAGCACCCAATTCCTAGGCACTTCATTTTTATTGCAGTTGTGATTACGTTTTTCGCTCCAGTCTGTTCCCTTCTTTGCTTATCTCTCTGTCTCCCTCTCACTCCTCCTCCTTCTCCTGCTGCTGCTAATTCTCAATATGTATTCCTGCATCGCTAGCTGATAAAGAGTCAGTTTTTGAAACGTTTTGGCATGAAAAGTTAATGTTTCTCTGCCTAAGTGCAAATCAGATAACAAGCCTCGATTAAGGACTTTTCGATTCAGACATATCAGAATTTCGGATTTAAAGACAATATTTCTTTTCTCAGAAGAACTCTACGCCAGTTTTATTCGTCTGTTTTCTTGTCCTGTCCATTCAGGTTGTGATGGGACTGGTCAATAGTTCACTTTCATTATTTGATGACTGACTGCATATGTACCATAAATTCACGTTACGATCCACAAGCTGAAGTGGCAATTCCACACTTCTTGTAGGTTCGAATCCTGCTTCGGGCATGGATGTGTGTGATGTCCTTTAGTTAGTTAGGTTTAAGTAGTTCTAAGTTCTAGGGGACTGATGACCACAGATGTTGAGTCCCATAGTGCTCAGAGCCATTTGACGTAAATAAAATACTTATATGTACTTATTACAGGATCACATTTAAACAGGAATGTGGTATGTATAACATTAATTTCATTTAGTTTTATAAAACTGAATTATTTTTCATATACTGGATTTATTTTAAAGAAAGTAATTTTGTTATTTAACATAATTACACTAAAATTTACTGAGACTGAGACTGTTAAATGAAAACTCACAGACTAACTTCGAAAGAGATTACTGTCGTCCGTTTCGGCTAATTGCAAGTTATCGGGATGTCTGTGATGGTAGTCAGATCTTTTGTATAGTGCTGAAAATTACATGTAATGCGTTATTACTGTGGTTATTTTTCTTGAACTATATCATTTAGAACTGCGAAGTAAAACTGTAGAAAAATAAGTGCAAATATTTGTTACTTTCCAGTCGAAATAACACATCGGATTGAATAAACCCACCATCCTTTCGTACCACGCACGAATAACCTACTTCTATATGACGTATGGGGACTATGGAGATACAACGAACATCGTCAGACAAGAATATGTAATACAGTTGTGTTCAACATTCACACTGAAATTAAAATTCAAGCTCTAACCATCGTGTCTTTTCTTCAGCTACGAAAGCAGACGAAGAACACTGACAAGGGAACCTCCCCATCGCACCCCCCACAGATTTAGTTATAAGTGGGCACAGTGGATAGGCCTTGAAAAACTGAACACAGATCAATCGAGAAAACAGGAAGAAGTTGTGTGGAACTATGAAAAAATAAGCATAATATAGAAACTGAGTAGTTCATGCAGATGATAGGCAACAACAAGGATGATGTGACCTGAGGAGCACCGTGGTCTCGTGGTTAGCGTGAGCACCTGTGGAACGAGAGGTCCTCGGTTCAACTCTACCCTCGAGTGTTCTCAGACAATTATCAAAGTTCAGGCACCCACACATCAATTTCGCTCTCCAAAATTCCAGGACATGTTCAGATTTGCTTGGACATATGCAGGATTTGACGGTCTACACAAGGAAAAATTTGAAAACGTTAAAAACATATGTTTTGACAGAGCACAGGGAAAACTGTACGACTGTGAAACTGTTGCATTCATTTGTTGCAGTTTGTGTGACAAACTCTTATGTTTTCTTCACTTTTTTGGGAGTGATTATCACATCCACAAGAAAACCTAAATCGGGCAAGGTAGAAGAATCTTTTTACCCATTCGCCAAGTGTGCAAGTTAGGTGGGTCGACAACGTATTCCTGTCATGTGACGCACATGCCGTCACCAGTGTCGTATAGAATATATCAGACGTGTTTTCCTGTGGAGGAATTGGTTGACCTATGACCTTGCGATCAAATGTTTTCGGTTCCTATTGGAGAGGCACGTCGATTCGTCTACTAATCGCACGGTTTTGCGGTGCGGTCGCAAAACACAGACACTAAACCTATTACAGTGAACAGAAACGTCAATGAACGAACGGACAGATCATAAATTTGCGAAAATAAATAAATTAAAATTTTCACTCGAGGGAAGACTTGAACCACGAACCTCTCGTTCTGCAGCTGCTCATGCTGACCACGGGACCACGGCGCTCCCGAGCTAAGAGTGTCCTTGATGTTACCTATGTTGCGCATGGACTATTCAGTTTGTATATTTTGTTTTTTTTTTTCATAGTTCCACACAACTTCTTCCTATTTTCTCGATTGATCTGTGTTCAGTTTTTCAAGGCCTATCTACTGTGCCAACTTATAACTAAATCTGAGGGGGGTGCGATGGGGAGGTTCCCTTGTGAGTAAAACCAGTTCACTGGTGCAGAAGTGTAGTTTGAAAGAAGCATTATGGTTTCCAATATTAATATTTGAACACAGGGAGGTGTAACGATACTAGAAGCTGTTGTCGTCAACTGCCCTAAATATCAAGCCCAACCATTGAATCTGCACTTATGTTGGTAACTTGTACTATTATTTTGCGAAGTGTTGGTTATATTAATCTTGTATAAATTATTTTCAGGCATGCCTTCAAATGCAATTTTAATTATTTCTTGTTTACTTGTGTCCATAATCCTGGACTATTTTAGAAAGGACAACATTCTCTGCCAGGAAATCTTTGTTCAGGATCGTAATATCGATCTATTATGGAATTCTCAAGAGACTGCTCTTTACGAAGTGCGTCATTGTATAGTCGATCTTGTTTTAAGAGTCTATTGTCCTCGTGTCAGTCGGCCGCTGTGGCAGAGCGGTTCTAGGCGCTTCAGTTCGGAACTACGCGGCTGTTACAGTCGCTGGTTCGAATCCTGTGTGATGTCCTTATGTTAGTTAAGTTTACGTAGTTCTAAGTCTAGGAGACTGATGACCTCAGATGTTAAGTCTCATACTGCTTAGAGCCATTTGAACCATTTTTTCCATTTGATTACTGTTCTAATGGAATCATTTTCATATCTCGACCGAGCTTGCTTTACATCGGTTTCCGTCGATTACCCTATAACACTACAAGCAAGTTTGGTAACGCCCATTCAAAATTTTGTAAAAGTAGACGCCACGTTTGAAATGAGCATACAAATATTAATAACCTCAATCCTAGGCATGCAGTTAAGGATCACTCGCATGCAGTCTAAGGGTACTAATTTTTACCTGCCTCTAGAGTGGAAGAACGCATTGAAAAATACGCGGGTTGAACCGATGTCATCAGCGTAAGAAAACATCTGAAATATTCCTCTCGGGAATGAACAAGGTGGCAGATATTGTGAAGGCATGCCATATAAAATGCAGAGGTGGTAGTTTGGCTCTGTTGGATGGGTCAATCGGCAGAACTTGCCCGTAAATTATCCGAGGGAATGCACTTGCTTTACCTGGAACGCATGGAAACGAAAGTGTTCGTAAAAAGCGTGGATTCATCGATAATTTTTTCTCAACTGCGACAAGAGACTGACGTTTCAGACAGTAATGAGTTTCAAATAACTTCCGGGAATTCGGCCAGGTAACACTTTCAGCGACCGCCGATATTTCGGCGGGTGAACACCCCGCCATTTTCAAGGCAAACTGCAGCGGACAGGCGACGTACATGCTAATTTAAAACCTCGGTTCTCGGACTGAAGCGGGAAAGATAACACACACACTGAACACTAGTGCCACCAAAGATGACCAAAGTCAGAGCTATCGATAGTGAGACTGCAAATACGCAGGTGAGGTAGCATTGACTCTGTCCCTCTGTTTTTTTTGACAAGGGAGAGAGCCGGATTCCAAACAGAGTTTAAACAAAAACCTCCATCTCTGTTAAAGAGGTTGCTCGCTAATTTAATCTCAACTGCCTCCTTAATAACACTGTCCCAATAGCTGGACGTGTATGCCAATATCCCGGTGTTGTTATATTGCATGGGGTCACCAGTATCCAAGCAATGTTCGGCAATAGCAGATCTACTTGGCTGCTATAGTCGTGTGTGCCGTTTATGCTCCGTACATAGGTCCTCCACGGTCCTGATAGCTTGATCAATATATGCCATGACGCAGCTACAACGAATACGATATACATCCGCCGTACGCAGACCAAGATCATCCTTAACAGAACTCAAAAGCGCTCTAATTTTAGATGGAGTTCGGAAAACACATTTCACATCATATTTTCGTAAAGTACGACCGATATTGTTGGAAGTGTTTCCTACGTAAGGCAAAAAGGCAGTAGACTTAGGTGTCGACTCAGAATTATCATCAATCACCCGATGAACAGCTGGTCGATAGCCCAACGCACGTTCAATCTGTCTATCACTATAACCATTTTGACGAAATGTAACTCCAAGATGGGACAGCTCAGCTGGCAAAGTCTCATCGTCATGTGCCCTGTGTACCAATATACGAAGTACCACTTCACGCTGAGCCGGATGGTGACAACTATTAGCCTGTAAGTACATGTCGGCGTGAGTACGTTTCCTGTAGACTACATGTCCCAATGATCCATCATCCTTCCTCCTAAGCAACACGTCAAGAAAGGTAAGGTAACCATCCTCTTCCACATCCATCGTAAAAATGAATGTTTGGGTGGATAGAGTTCAGATGTTGTAGAAAGGCATTCAAATTCTCCCTACCATGAGGCCAAACAACAAAGGTATCGTTAACATATCTAAAGAAACAGGCGGTTTCAAAGGCGCCGACTCCAATGCACGTTCCTCGAAGACTTCCATAAACAAATTTGCGATCACAGGAGACAACGGACTACCCATCGCAACTCCATCTGTCTGCTAGTAATAGGCGGTCGCTGAAAGTGTTACCCGGCTTAATTCCCGGAAGTTATTTGAAAGTTGTATACGCCAGGACAAACTCAGGTCAGTAATGAGTTAACTCCTTCCCGGAGATAGATATTTGCACGTTGACTATGCAGTAAAACTGAGCAGAAACAAGTGACACCTGGCCAGCATAAAACCCTCGCTGTTGCAAGAACAGCGGCTCTGACATCTTTTGGACATATATACTACTAGACGAAATCATTTAGTCACCGAGACTGTATTTTACTGAAGAAAGAAAAACATTTGTACGACTCGGCAGTTTTGTCGTCTCTCTCTTTTTCAGCAGCATCAACGTCCATATGAGTGTACGATTAAGCGTTTTGCCTTAACGGTTTATACATAGTGATCGTACAACGCTCTGAACAGTTGTCATTTTCCTTATATACTTGAGTTCCAAAAGGCTCTCCCAGTCCAGAGACAACATAATAATATTTAAAGTTTCTCACGTCTGCTTGAACATTACGTACGACCTGTTAAAACTACATGCTTAATTGTACGCACGTGCCAATGCTGCTACACATAAAAATAACAATCGTCAAGTAAAAAAGTATTTTTAGGGTGACAAGATCACTTTATTGTATGTTTATCTGTGCAACTGTTGAGACCTTTTTTCTCAAAACATGAGGAGGTTTGAAGTTGAAATTTATGTTACATACTATCATCTAGGGTCCCTTGGGGGTATAAAAAATTTAAGCTTTTACGTCAATGCTATCAAAAGATTCGACCATGTATGTCACATATTTTCTTACGCGCAGACTCACTCAGCCTCAAAAAGTGTGTGGTACTCTCCGTTGATCTAGAGTCATAAAATTTGGCAAGGTACAAGGCTTCACAGTACAAGTACAGGAAAAAAGCGAGAGTTGTTAATTTTTTTAATATATCAATTGAAAAATATTTTTGCCATTTGTTGTCCGTCTGTATGTGTGTCCGTGTGTTAAGACCCTTTCTTCTTAGCAACGGGTAGAGATATCAAGTTCAAATATACACTACTGGCCATTAAAATTGCTACACCAAGAAGAAATGCAGATGATAAACGGGTATTCATTGGACAAATTTATTATACTAGAACTGAGATGTGATTACATTTTCACACAATCTGGGTGCATAGATCCTGAGAAATCAGTACCCAGAACAACCACCTCTGGCCGTAATAACGGCCATGATACGACTGGGCATTGAGTCAAACAAAGCTTGGATAGCATGTACAGGTACAGCTGCCCATGCAGCTTCAACACGATACCACAGTTCATCAAGAGTAGTGACTGGCGTATTGTGACGAGCCAGTTTCTCGTCCATCATTGACCAGACGTTTTCAGTTGGTGAGAGATCTGGACAATGTGCTGGCCAGAGCAGCAGTCGAACATTTTCTGTATCCAGAATGGCCCGCACAGGACCTGCAACATGCGGTCGTGCATTATCCTGCTGAAATGTAGGGTTTCATAGGGATCGAATGAAGGGTAGACCCACGGGTCGTAACACATCTGAAATGTAACGTCCACTGTTCAAAGTGTCGTCAATATGAACAAGAGGTGACCGAGACGTGTAACCAATGGCACCCCATATCATCACGTGGGGTTATACGCCAGTATGGCGATGACGCATACACGCTTCCAATGTGCGTTCACCGCGATGTCGCCAAACACGGATGCGACCATCATGATGCTGTAAACAGAACCTGGATTCATCCAAAAAATGACGTTTTGCCATTCGTGCACCCAGTTTCGTCGTTGAGTACACCATCGTAGGCGCTCCTGCCTGTGATGCAACGTCAAGGGTAACCGCAGCCATGGTCTCCGAACTGATAGTCGATGCTGCTGCAAACGTCGTCGAACTGTTCGTGAAGGTGGTTGTTGTCTCGCAAACGTCCCCATCTGTTGACTCAAGGATCGAGACGAGGCTGTACGATCCGTTACAGCCATGCGGATAAGATGCCTGTCATCTCGACTGCAAGTGATACGAGGCCATTGGGATCCAGCACGGCATTCCGTATTACCCTCCTGAACCCACCGATTCCATATTCTGCTAACAGTTATTGGATCTCGACCAACGCGAGCAGCACTATCGCGATACGATAAACCGCAATCGCGATAGGCTACAATCCAACCTTTATCAAAGTCGGAAACGTGATGGTACGCATTTCTCCTCCTTACACGAGGCATCGCAACAACGTTTCACCAGGCAACGTCGGTCAACTGCTGTTTGTGTATGAGAAATCGGTTGGAAACTTTCCTCATGTCAGCACTTTGTAGGTGTCGCCACCGGCGCCACCCTTGTGTGAATGCTCTGAAAAGCTAAGCATTTGCATATCACAGCATCTTCTCCCTGTCGGCTAAATTTTGCGTCTGTAGCACGTCATTTTCGTGGCGTAGCAATTTAATGTATGTCAAGTAGTGATGTCTACGATCCCTTGGAGTTGTCGCTAATTTAAGCTCCTATATTAGTGAAATCAAAAGATTCTGCCATACACACATATTTTGATACTCATCAACTCTCTCGTTAAAACCTATAGATGATCTATCCACTCGTTTCTGGTGGTTTAGCGGTAAAGCGCCCAGCTGGAAACCGAAAGTTCGCGTGGAGGTATCTCGATCAGACTACGGATTTTTTATAATTTGTTTTAACCTAGCCCTCACCTCTCAGCGACGTGAGGAATCGCCAGAAACACAGGTAGTTTGAATTCAACATTGAAATTGTAGGCGCCCTTTCTCCAGCTGCATAATTGTGGTAAGTAATGGACACACAAGTAGCCGTAGTTCAAATGGCTCTGAGCACTATGGAACTTAACTTCTGAGATCATCAGTCCCCTAGAACTTAGAACTACTTAAACCTAACTAACGTAAGGACACACACATCCATGCCCGAGGCACGATTCGAACCTGCGACCGTAGCGGTCGCCCGGTTCCAGACTGTAGCGCCTAGAACCGCACGGCCACTCCAGCCGGCCGTCGCCGAAGTGCCGTCTAAGAGGAAGACTTGCATTGGACCATTGAGCCACCACTACATAATAATAGTAGCAATAATATAATTATAATAATTATTATTATTATTTATATACATAACTATTTTAGTACAAGAGCCCTCAGAGCGTCAGTCCTATTTGTACTTGTTCCGTTTTTTGTTGCATAAATCCATTATGATTGATGACACACAAAAATCCCAGTGGAAATAAGCTACAAATGTTATCGTAAAATTACTCAACGGCTCCTGTAGCGTTACAGGTTGTTTCCACGATGGATCACATATTCAGACTTGTCAGTACTCTATCAAGAGATGAGCATCTTTTTAGTCATTCAATTGTTTTGAGCCTGTACTCCATCTCTTGTTTCGTTATGCTAATCTTTACGTAAATATAACACACTCTACACTGTCATCTCACTAATCTCGTAACATCTAGCCAACATGGCACTGCTATGCAACTCAAAGGAGGATGGCTAATAACGAAATTTTATTTATTAAGCGTGTAGAGTACAGCGGGATGATTTAATTTTAAGTGATTTATCGGTAAACAAGTTGCTGAATTTAGTACATATAGCATCCTCTAGACCGGCATCAACGTGAAGTGAGTTTGAAAGACAGATAAAGAGCGTCATTCCACGTCACTTCAGCTGTGTTTCAAGAAACCTTGCCACTGTAACTGTCGAAAACCCTCCTCATTGAGATACATCAGGACAGTATTTGGTCCAAATTGTCACCTATAAGGAATTTTTTCCCAGTATTGATCTTTCCTATAAAATCAGTATAAAGACTTTCAGACATCCTTAAGAGCGCTCCTCCCGGCTATAATGTTCTAGTTCTCCTTTTCACTCAAAAAGTAGATTTTCGAATGTCTTAATGGGCGTTGCAATATAGAAAATAACTGTAGTAAGATGATGCAGATTTGAAGAGATGCGTGGAGGGGGGGTATAAGTTGTGGGATAATTTATGGAGTAGGTGTTACGATGTAGGAACATGAATATTTTACGAAATATTTGTGTGTGAAGAGATGAGGGACGTGAGAGATATGAATTCAGAGCGCTGCAAAAGAAATTAAGTTGTAGACACCTAATTTGGAGGCAAAATAGTGGATTGTACAAGATTTGAGAGTTCGCGTGGGTGTCGGGATAGATTTCGTCGTCGGTTTCACTGAATTGCATCGAACAGGACTACGGTGTCTATTACGGTTTCCACTAGTTGGGGGGGGGGGGGTTTATGGGCGCTCAACATCGAGGTCATCAGCGCGGTTTCCACTAGTGTAAGCCCTTTTGTAGTGAAATTACACATGGTGACCAGGCAGAATAAATGTGAGACACCATTCGCGAAATAACTATGACAGCGATGCATCAGACCACAATATCATCACATTGTACACTCAGCTAACTAACCAAGGGCGCAGAATACAGGAGATTGAAGGGAATCCACAAAACCTTGCGTTTTTGGATGTTTTGAGGCTACCTATGTGCATAAAATCCGCGTATTACTACCATTACAAGCCAGTAAATGGGATAGTAGATGGTGGCAGCTCCGCTTGTTGTAATTGTGTGACCAATACACACAACAAGCTTCCTGTATGTCTAAGAAGGTATTTGTCCCCACCTAACGATATTTTTTAACTACTTCGGCTTCTGATCAGCCACCAACACTGTTTCATCGAGAGTGCCGGAAGAAAGCAAGACCTTCCCTTTACAACGATGAGATCGTTAGAGACACAGCACAAGTTCCAATAGATAAGGGAAGAAAAAGGAAATCGTCTGTTTGCTTATAGAACGAACTATCCACGCATTTGCTTTAAGTAATTTAGGGATCCACAGAAACCAACATCTGAATAGGTGCACAAGGAACTGGACCGGCGACTTCTAAAGTGCAAGTCCGGTGTCTTTACTACTGCGCCATGTCTCTCGCTCCTCAAGCGGAAAACGACTACCATGCTCGATTGCATTATCTGTGGTTTATTAATATAAAGAGCACCAAGAATATGAAATTTTTTCCATAATGAGCAAAGATCCTGAGTTCGAGCCTCGGTCTGCACGCAGTTTTAATCTGCCAGGAAGTTTCAGGTTTTCTTTTTTTCGTCTCTCCACTTTTGTTGTCATTAGTGCATGTGTGTTGCGAACGCTACGCTAAATTTTGCCAGTATGCAGTGTACAAACAGAGTTTGCGTGTTACTGGCAATATTTTCTCATGGCCTTTTGTTCGTGATATACACCTTTGTAGTTCTCATATTAATTGCTACGGGTGAGGAACTCTTCAAGGGCACTTGTTTAACCTTGTGTTTGTTCGAAACAACAGACCAAACCTTTCCCAAATTCGATACTACTAATTATCACCATTATTTCGGTACTCAAGCGATAATTTTATGGAATCTCGCACAAGGCACCTATCTAAATAGTAAGTAACAGTTACAGGGCACATAAATACAATAACAGCAGCCAATTATCTGAAACATAGAACGACATTCCGTACCTTCATTGTAACTCGGTTCATTCCATTCCTCATTTTTCTTCAGCTACCTAGGTGAGACAAAGTGAATAATTGATTTAATAGTAAAAGGCATGCGCAAAACAAACAGTGAGCTGAAGGAATCAAGCGCTGAGATTGCTGGGCGTGATTATCACCAGGTGTAAGACCTTTTAGCATCTTCAATCGATGAAGAACGTAAAAGTCCCTATTTGGCTTTGTCTAGTAGCAACATTCTTAGAAATTACTTCTTTATGTATAACCAAACACGCTCTGTTGAGGTGGTCAGCAACATTACTGTTACAGTATTTTCTCTCTCAGCGCTGGACTTGGTGGACCAGCTGCCTCTGGCACGGTTACTTACAAGGGGACCATACAATCTTCCCCCAACCGCTTCATAATCACAGGATGTGCAGGGCACGCCTAGGACTTCGACGTAAGCAAACAGGAAGACTCAACTCTCAACCGCTTCCGACAAAATCGAGTTTGACAACTTCAAGCGAGTTTATATACTTAACATGGTCGCTATACGTCAATGTGCTCGGAATCATGCGAGCACGTGCTGAGGTTCGTGAGCGGGAGATCTCTGGATCCAATCTCACTGACAGTACATCGCCTTTTTTTCATTCCCTAGTAATACTAACAACACACTTACAGGGTGTTTCAAAAAGAATATACGTATTACAGAGTATGATACTCCGAACTATCGATCGCTGCGCCTCGGCTCAGCTATTGGAGAAACGATACAGAGTCCAGTTTATATTAATAGCCGCTAGATGTCAGTTGTCTTCTGTTTTGCCGGCCGGTGTGGCCGAGCGGTTCTAGGCGCTACAGTCTGGAACCGCGCGACCGCTACGGTCGCAGGTTCGAATCCTGCCTCGGGCATGGATGTGTGTGACGTCCTTAGGTTAGTTAGGTTTAAGCAGTTCTAAGTTCTAGGGGACTGATGACCTCAGAAGTTAAGTCGCTTAGTGCTCAGAGCCATTTGAACCATTTCTTCTGTTATGTTTGGTACCCGTCATATGTTTAAAATGGGTACTCCACAACAGAAATCATTTTGTGTACTCGAAATTGTGAAGTGCAATTCCGTGATTACAGTGCAAAGACGTTCCAGGTTGAGGTATCAAACTGATCCTCCGAATGGGTGGAGCATTCGGAGATGGTATCGACAGTTTCTAAATACAGGATGCGTATGTAAAGGAAGTAGTTTGTTTCCGGGGCTACACGAAGACAACTTCATTTTTCAACAAGACGGACCACCTCTCACTGGAGTCGCCAAAGTGATTGAATATCTGAATGAAACTAGCGAACCGTTTGGATGGTCGTCAAGGAGCTGGCTACTTAGCATGTCTCAGCTGGGTCACCGGATTTGACACTCTCTGACTTCTTCCTATGGAGTTTTGTTGAAGACAACGTTTATGTACCGTCACTGCTACAGAACCTGGAGGAGTAGAAGAACCGGATACGTACTGCCATAACATCAGTGACAAAGGACACGCTTGTCCGAGTATGGGAGGAATTTGAGTATAGATGTGATATTGTTCGTGTTGCTGATGGAGGACATATTGGAACATCTGCAATTTGATCTTGAGAGGTTCGTAAATTTGTGTGTGAAGTTTCACATTTGTATGTGTGAAAGTTTAATAAATATATGCATTCGAAATACGTATATTCTTTTTGAAACACCCTGTATTACGAGGGTATAAGTTAACAGTATCTAATGTTTTATTTATCATTTTCACAATCTTAACACTGACAAAAAGAGAAAAATTGTTTTTTGGAAGGAGACTAGACATAACAATAAGATACATGAGACCTGTAAGTCAAATCAGTATACCAGTTTAGAGTATTGTATCTACATTGGCGGAAAGTATAGCTTGTAGCATAGGGAGCACTGCACAACGCAAGGTGAGCAGGATGATACTGGTCATAGAAACATAGAAAACAGCTATTATTGAGACATACAGTACACATAATGAAAGCCAAATTTTTGCATGTTCGTGATGTTTTCATTGTGTCTACTGCAAAACAAACTCGGTTTACATTTATAAACCATTCTCTGTTATCGCACAATTTCGTCACACATCCGAATACCACGCATATCTGCTGTGATAAATGGAAAGCGAAATTCGATCCAGAGATCTGGCGACTATAAAACTGAGCGCTTACTCGCTCGGCTGCGGACTCCTTGAATACTGTAGATTATCATACAAAGTATATAAGCAGGCCTAAAAGTTTTAAACCCATTTTCTCGGCAACGGTTAAGAGTAGCGTCTTCCTGTTTACTACATTTTGAAGTCCTCGTCGTGCCCTACATATCTTGTTAATGTGATTCAAATCGGTGAGGGGAAGTTCGTACCAACTTGTCAGCGTGTTAGATCAGGACGCTCGCCATCGTATGTAATAAAACACCGAGTTAAGTAATCAACGATACATTTTGAAAGAACTCATGCATCGTCCACACCGAACCGCTCTCTTCGACGACCCGTAAAAGAAAGACGACGAATAAAGAGATCCGAAAAAAGCATGTGACTGAAAACAGAAAAGTAGCTGGATCGAATCCCGGTCGGACCGTGCGTTTTTTCAGACTGTGTTTTCGCCTAGCGTTCACCTCTCAACGATGTGAGCACTCGCCAGAAACGACACGTGGTTCTGATTCCGTGTTAAACCGTTGGCCCCCTTCCCAGGATGGGTAACTGGGGTTAGTAACGGACACTCAAGTCGGCGAAGTGGCGTCCAGTTGAAAGACTTAAACCAGGCCATTGAGCCACACGAAATCATTATTATTTAACAGAGTAGTAGCAAATGCCTATAAGTACTGAAAATTTCTTTCAATGATTTATTATTGGAAATTATTCTCAGCGGAACAGTTAACATAATTAATACGAATTAAAAAAGTAATTGAGTTAACAAGAAATTTACGTTATACTGTGCTGTTTCTGTTGGTGAAGTGACTCCGTACAAATTTTGTTGCGACAAAGAGAGTGTGAATTAATGTTGGCTTATAATTTTATAAATCGATTCAGCTACAGATGAACAATTTCGGCCAGACTGTGCGACTGAAATAGGCAGAAAGAAGCGGAGAGGAAATAGTATCCTTTTTTCTTCTTGCCGGAGGTTTTTCTTTACATGGAAAGACACTGCGGAAACGTGAAGTATTGTTACTGCATAAAAGCGTGAAATGAAAGTGAGCAGCAATTCAGCAATTACGTCCTCAGTTTAAATCCTTCCTGTGAGAGAAATGCTGCATGTGGTCAGAAAACATTAGTGTTGAATCTACAAGCGTAAAAGTTTCACAATAAATAAATACGTAATAGATTTAAAAAGCAATGTCGACTGGAGCAAGTGTTAGCTAAATAAAATCGTTTCTGTTCATAGGATTGAAAATAAAATTACAACACCTTGCTCGTTCTCAATCGAAAAATAGAAGTATAAGGTAGACGGTTCGTTCCCACAAGGAAACCTTTTTTTTAAAGTCAACTGCACGCCAGAAAGACTTTACGACTAATTCGGTAAAATTTGATAACTAACGTAGCATGTACAAATTTCCGTAGCGTTTTTATGGTGCAAGTCTGACGTGCATTAAAGAATTATGCAATTTTTGTTGATGTGTACAAAATAATCTGATGCCTACAAGATGATCGTGGGTAAGCATTATATGTTACTATTACAGCACATTTTTCAGGAATGAAGACTTTCTCTTTCTCAAATGTGAGTTACCAGAGAACTTAATTCCACATGACATTACCGAATGAAAATATTCGCAGTCATCTTACTGATTTGCCTCCCTAAGATTTACAGTGATTCTAAGTGAAAACGCTGAATTAAGTTGTTTCAGAAGTTCCATAGTGTGATTTTCCCAGTTTAAATTCTCATCAATATCAAAAATTTTGAAGTTTGCACCGTAATTATCATTTTCTCGCTATGTGTCACACTCATCATAGGTGTGCTACCCTTGGATGTGCAGAACTGTATATGTTGCGTCTTTTAAGATTGAGGGCGAGACTATTTGTAGAAAATCAGTCAATGATACTCTTAAGAGCATTGTTAAGTATTTCTTCTGTTTCTGAATGTACGCTTGGGTTGGTTACAATACTTGTCCTTTGTAAAACGAGCTGATTCTGCTTGTTGTGTATTAGAAAGAAAATCGTTTACATGTATGAGGAACAACAGAGGACCTAAGACTGGGCCTTGGGGAACTCCGTAAGTGATTTCTCCCCAGTCAGAATAATGGCCACGGAATACATTGGCTGAATAACTAAGTGCAACTTTCTGAATCTTATGGTTAGCTTTGACACCACCCACTGTCTTGGATGTACGACCAATTCCATAAAAATTAAGTTTATATAGGAGAACATTGCGGTTCACATAGTGCAAAATTTGCTGACTGAACATGTAAATTGAATTATCAGTGGAATAACTCTTCTGAAATCCAAACTGTGATTTGCTGACGATATTATTGTTGTCCAGGTGAGATATTATTTTGGAAAACATTACTTTCTCTAAAATTTTGGAGAATTATTTCAGGTGTGGAGCAAATAGGTAGTGATTGACATCTCTCCTACCAGTCCCTAAAGGAGGAGATTGAAATGGTATATCTCAATGTCTCTGAAACAATGCCTTGAGCTACTGATGCAACATACATTTCAATAAAGACAGTTTTGATTACAAGGGAACGAATCTTTAGTGCTCTATTGAAATACCATCTAAGAACTAAACATATTATAAATTGAAGTTCCCCGGCATGATTACTGCCTGTATGTGAAAACTAATCTCTGGAATTTCGTTGATACGATTATCACTAACAGATTCACTGACTCACGGGGAGGATCTGCATACGTAATTTACTACCGCCTAGCCAGACAGTCGTCCGGCTACAGATGCTTAGTAGTATTTGAGCGATGCCGGGACGGATCGCCAGTCATCAGTAAAGTTAACGACATTAGCAGCAAGCAGTCGTAGCTGCGTGGGAAGCTTTATATTATTGTTATTATTATTTCTCTTTCCTGTCTCAGACGTTATGTCTGGTTAAAAATGGAAAGTGATGCGGACATTGATCAAGCGTGACTTCCTTTTAACGGTACGGTATATGTTACATTGCATTTAGGAACTTTTGGGTAATTGAACATGTATCAATAATTACAGATTTCTGTAGTTGTGTATATACATTTGGATGTAGCTGTATTGCGTTGATGTACTGGTGGATATTGTGTGGTATGACTCCTGTAGTTGATAGTAAAATTGGTATGATGTCAACATTATCCAGATGCCACATGTCCTTGACTACCTCAGCCAGTTGGATGTATTTTTCAATTTTTTCTCCTGTTTTCTTCTGTATATTTGTTGTATTGGGTATGGATATTTCGATTAGTTGTGTTAATTTCTTATTTTTATTGGTGAAATATGATGTCAGGTTTGTTATGTGGTGTTGTTTTATTTGTTATAATGGTTCTGTTCCAGTATAATTTGTATTCATCATTCTGCAGTACATTTTGTGGTGCATACTTGTATGTGGGAACGTGTTATTTTATTAGTTTATGTTGTATGGCAAGTTGTTGATGTATTACTTTTGCTACATTGTCATGTCTTCTGAGGTATTCTGTATTTGGTAGTATTGTACATCTGCTTGTGATGTGATCTACTGTTTCTATTTGTTGTTTGCAAAGTCTGCATTTATCTGTTGTGGTATTAGGATCTTTAATAATATGCTTGCTGTAATATCTGGTGTTTATTGTTTGATCCTGTATTGCAATCATGAATCCTTCCATCTCACTGTATATATTACCTCTTCTTAGCCATGTGTTGGATTCGCCTTGATTGATGTGTGGCTGTGTTAGATGATATGGGTGCTTGCCATGTAGTGTTTTCCTTTCCAATTTACTTTCTTCGTATCTGTTGATGTTATGTGATCTAAAGGGTTTTAGAAGTGGTTATGAAATTGCAATGGTGTAGCCGATGTATTCACATGAGCGACTGTTTTGTGTATTTTGCTAGTTTCTGCTTGTTCTAGAAAAAAATTTCTTAAATTGTCTACCTGTCCACAATGTAGGTTTTTTATGTCGATAAATCCCCTTCCTCCTTCCTTTCTGCTTAATGTGAATCTTTCTGTTGCTGAATGTATGTGATGTATTCTATATTTGTGGCATTGTGATCGTGTAAGTGTAGTGCTTTTAGGTCTGTGTTACTCCATTTATAGCTTTTGTCTTGTTTCTTGCTGTCAATTCTGTTTTCAGAATTTTTGTTAGTTTTTGTCTATATTTTTCTTTTAGTTCTTCTTTAATATTTGTATTGTCTATTCCTATTTTTTGTCTGTATCCTAGATATTTATAGGCATCTGTTTTTTCCATCGCTTCTATGGAGTCGGTGTGGTTATCCAATATGTAATCATCTTGTTTAGTGTGTTTTCCCTTGACTAGCCATTTTTCTTGCATTTGTCTGTTCCAAAAGCCATATTTATGTCATTGCTGAATATTTCTGTTATCTTTAGTAATTGGTTGAGTTGTTGATTTGTTGCTGCCAGTAGTTTTAGATCATCCACGTATAGCAAATGTGTGATTTTGTGTTGGGATGTTCCAGTAATATTGTATCCATAATTTCTATTACTTAGTATGTTGGATAGTGGGTTCAGACCAAGGCAGAACCAGAAATGACTTAATGAGTCTCCTTGGTGTATTCCACGCTCAATCTATATTGGCGGTGATGTGATATTATTTGAATTTGTTTGGATATTAAGTGTGGTTTTCCAATTTTTCATTACTATGTTTAGGAACTGTATCAAATTAGGATCTACTTTGTATATTTCCAATATTTGTAGTAACCATGAGTGGGGTACACTATCAAAAGCTTTTTGGTAATCAATGTATGTGTAGTGTAGCGACCTTTGTTTAGTTTTAGCTTGATATGTCACCTCTGCATCTATTATCAGTTGCTCTTTACATCCTCGTGCTCCTTTGCAAAAGCCTTTTCGTTCTTCGTTTATAATTATGTTCTGTGCTGTATGTGTCATTAATTTCTGTGTAATGACTGAAGTTAATATTTTGTATATTGTTGGTAGGCATGTTATGGGGCGATATTTTGCTGGGTTTGCTGTGTCTGCTTGATCTTTAGGTATCAGATAAGTTATTCCACGTGTGAGTGTATCAGGGAATGTGTATGGGTCTGCGATGTAACTGTTAAATAATTTAGTTAGATGTGAATGTGTTGAGGTGAACTTCTTTAGCCAGAAATTTGCTGTTTTATCTTTTCCAGGGGGCTTTCCAATTGTGAGTAGAATTAATTGTTCAGGTGACTTCATGTTGCAAAATTATCACTTCAGACATTTGTGGTATCATTTTGTATGTGTCTGTTTCTGCTTGTATCCACCGTGCATTCCTGTTATGTTGTACCATGTTTGACCATATGTTGCTCCAGAAGTGTTCAATGTCTCTTATGTTTGGTGGGTTGTCTATTTTAATGTGTGTGGTATCTATTGCCTGATAAAATTTCTTTTGGTTTGTGTTGAATGTTTGGTTTTGTTTCCTTCTATTTTCACTTTTTTTGTATCTTCTAAGTCGTTTGGCCAATGCTTGTAATTTCTGCTTTTCATCTAATTGCTCTATCGCTTCTTGTTGTGAGATTTTAACTAACCTTTTTCGTTTTTGGTCTGATATTTTATTTCTTATAAATTGTGTTAGCTGTCCGATGTCATTTTTCAGTTTTTCTATTCTGATCTGTAGCCTGTGTTGCCATGTTGGTTTTGTGGGTTTCTTCTGTGTGTTGGTTTGTTCTGATCTCTGCCTAGTGTGTATATTTAGTGTAGTGAGTGCTCCTATATATACCAGTAGTAATTCTTCCATAGTTGTATTTTCATATATTTTGTTGTGTATGATTTTGTTGATAGTTGTTACTGTTGTTTCGACTTGTGGGTTATTTAGTGGTCTATGCAAGAATGGTCTAATATCACTATTTGTGTCTTTGTATTCTATATATGTCAGCTGAAATTTTTCTTCTATATCTAATCTGTGTGTCACTTCGTGTTCTATTTGTGCTTGTTCTGGTGGCTGTCTTAAGATTTCGTTTTGCTCTGATTGTTTAATTGATGCGTGTTGTTCTTGGTTTGTTTGCTCTGGGATGTTTGAGTCCATTACTGTATTTTCTCCTTCTTCTGACTGCACATTATTTTGTTCCAGTATTAGTTGTACTTGTTGTTTGATGTTTTCTAATTATGACTGGGGTATCCTGTTATTTTTGATTATTACACGGATATGATCAGCTAGTCGTTGTTCTGTTAAAAATTTTAATTCTGGGTATCTGGTAATAAATGTTCTGTATACTTGTGATCCGTATCCAGTTGTGTTGGTTCCTAATTTTGTTGCTTGGTAATAACAGAACATGAGGTGGCGGTTAACCTCATGTGACCATCTCATCCTCTGCCTTTGTTTTCCTTCTAGAGTGGTTGCAGGAAGCATATCCTGCAAAACACCTCTATTTGGATTTAAATCATTTGCCGTGTGGCTAGCAGTGTCGTTACCATTGTGGACGGGCATAGGGTTCAAGCGTCGTCCCCGACCATGACAGGGCTTGTCCGAGGCTTCATTAGTTCTGTCCTGAACCAACTAATCACACTAAAAAGGGGGTTAGCCCTATTAGTGGTTTGTTCTTTTGGTCGCCTTTTACGACTGGCAGAACATACCGAAGGTCTATTCTTTTCCCGGGCCTCCACTGGGTTTATTATTATTATTATTATTTTCATCGCTCGGAGTGGCCGCGCGGTTTAGGGCATCATGTCACGGACTGTGCTGCTCCTCCCGCCGGGGGTTCGAGTCCTCCTTCGGGCATGGATGTGTGTGTGTTGTTCTCAGAATATGTTAGTTTAAGTTATTTTAAGTAGTGTGTAAGTCTAGGGACCGATGACCTAAGCAGTTTGGTCCCTTAGGTATTCACACACATTTGAACATTTGAACATTATTATTTTCGCTTCTTGCGCTGTATCAAAAAAATGGTTCAAATGGCTCTGAGCACTATGGGACTTAACATCTGAGGTCATCAGTCTCCTAGAACTCAGAACTATTTCAACCTAACTAAGCTAAGGACATCGCACACATCCATGCCCGAGGCAGCATTCGAACCTGCGACCGTAGCGGTCACGCGGTTCCGGACTGAAGTGCCTAGAACCGCGCGGCCACATCGGCCGGCTTGCACCGTATCTATTGAATCTAGTTACGCGATAAAATTTAGTCCCCACTTCCTCCGGCTGTACTGTTCGCTTTGTGGATTCATACCACTAAGGTGATGTCGCAGCAGCTGTCATCTGCACATCGGCTAATGCCAGGTCAAACACGGAGCTTACTGTCTACTGGGTCAAATAGTGCTACGGCACTCTGCGATCGTCGATAATTGCGTAGGCTCCGGGCTGCTGAGACCTTAAGGCTTAAGCTATTGTGCTCTGCCGGAACACCACAAATCAAATGACACATCGTCAAGAGTGAAAAATTGATAGCTTTCACTAGTGCAACTTAATTTCACGGTGAGGGTATCAACTAACAAGTAATTTAATCCGATTTTAGTACACGTGGTTCTTGAAGTTTTCTCGCCTGTAGAATATTTCTTCATTTTTCAGGAGTGCATCTGAGACGGGGAAACTGCAATAATATTTCCTCTTTCATTATTTCGACTGTCAGCCTTGAGGCACCTTCAAGCCAAGTCAGTCATCTTTCTGTTATTTCTTTTATTCATTAATAAATCTTTCCTCCAGTACTCGTGAGGGCTGGGCAGGCTGTTGTACACATTTGTTCTTTTCAGTCAAATAATCCAGTAGAGCTGGAATGTGGAAGAGCGAGATTAAGAGGGTTTGGCAGGTTGATTTCCTGCTCTAGACTTCAGCTGATAACCAAAGGAACTCTTTAAGACGACTGGGAGATTGGGACTGTTTTAATTAATTTCAGGGCCAGACAGTCGATGTGGGCCTATTTATACACTCTTACGCTAAGACCACATGATTCAAAATTATACTGTGGTGTAAAATGTGCATGCATCACACAGGTTTCACAGCCGGAAAAACAGCACCATTCATACATCAAGCTTATTGGTAAAAGAGGAAATGTTGCGACCGCCGAAACTGTAAATTTACAGTGCTTATTAATTAGGTGGTTACTCCATAAATTTGACGCCAGGTGCCGGAATGTCATGCAACGAAGTTTCAGAATAAATTGGTGAAATGAGTAATAGTCTTCTTGAATTTTACTGATGAAGACCTCACCTCGGTTGTGTAAGTAGTCGGCCGGCCACAGTGGCCGAGCGGTTCTAGGCGCTACAGTCTGACACCGCGCAACCGCTACGGTCGCAGGTTCGAATCCTGCCTTGGGCATGGATACGTGTGATGTCCTTAGGTTAGTTAGGTTTAAGTAGTTCTAAGTTCTAGGGGACTGATGACCTCAGAAGTCCGCGTTCATCGTTTTCTTTAACGCAATAAGGGCGAGAAACATCACATACGGTAACAGCATCTCCTCCATACTTCACTTCTGGCACTACACGGGGGGATAGGTGTCGCTCTCCAGACGTTCGTCAAATCCAAACCCTTCCATTGGGTTGCCACAGGGTGTAGTGTGATTCGTGTCTCCACTTGCTTCCATGTCATTTACTGTCGCGTAGCGTCGCTCTACACTCGACCTCAATCGTCGTTTAGCACTGACTGCAGACGAACGTATGGCTTACTCGTAAATGCTCGACCGTTGTAACCCATTCTTTTTAACGCAATACCGACCGATTCTGGTGTTACTGCTATTCTACTGACAGTACAATATATCCCACCTCCTTTTATACTGTTGTGCCCGCTTCTTGTGACATCTAGTGGTCAATTCCACATTACATACGTGTCTCCGAATACTTTTGATCGGATACTGTTCTCTTCTGTGACAGTATGTTGAGCATAACATCCTTGTTCGGAAAAGTTACATCAAACAGAGTACGATCTCAATGGTCCGGCCAGAAAGGCGCTATGAGGCAACAGCAGCGTTCTGCACTTGAATTGTGAATTGCTCGTAGCACTGGTTTTTTGGCTGACTGATTAATAGCCTATGCACCTTTTTGTAAGGTTGAGCGAGCGTTCGGGGGCACGCACTTCCCCACATAGTGAAGTCAGCAACATAATTAGTCTGCGCGGAATTCGTCTTGGTATTTTCCCACGTACCAGAACCGGGCGCTTTTGGAATCGGAGGAAACGGCCAGCGGCAGTGGCGTGGGCGACCAAACCGGTCCTTGCGGTGTCAGGCCGGGATTAGCGGTGTGGCTGTGCCCAGGCTATGCTCGTGTAATTGGCCGGCGAGGCGCCGACAATTTATCACCTCCGCTACGGCGGCGGGCGTAATAATTGCAGCGCCGGACAATCGGAGGTCCGCAGACTTTAAGTTAGTTACCGGTAGTGCGCCATAGATTGCGGCGGCGATTATCACGTTTTACTCACACCGCTTCCAGCGCACAACAGGTCATCGCGACAGTGGGAAACATTTTAAACTTCCATTCTGTGCGCGCCACTGTGAATCTTTGCAAAGATTAGTACCCCGCCATCACTTTATTCTGAACTTTTTTCATGTTTCACTGTTTTATTTTTGCATCTAAGAGACGGGTTGATGCTGCATTTCTTGATTTCCAGTTTCTTGATTTCTACGCTGCCACCAAGTAACCAAAATAAAGTGTCTATAAAAGGTATGAGGGGCGTTTAATAAATGATGCAACATTTTTTTTCTCGGGTAGTTCCGGTTTAAAAAAATGCGGAATTGATTGTGGTGCATCGTGGAATACTCCCGCTTCATTCCCTATAGTTTCATGAAGTTCCGATAGAAGGCGGTGCTATACGTATCGTTCAAGTTTCTTTTAGCAGAACACTAGAGCGTCGCTGATATCCATAGGCTCTTACAGAACATCTACGGACACCTGCAGTGAACAACAGCATGGTGAGTCGTTGGGCAAGGCGTCTATCATCATTGCAACAAGGTCGCACAAACTGTTGGATCTCCTACGTGTAGCCTGTCACACACAGCTGTGGTGCCTGCAATTTTGGAACGTGCCGATA
Organism: Schistocerca piceifrons; assembly: GCF_021461385.2. NCBI lineage: Eukaryota > Metazoa > Arthropoda > Insecta > Orthoptera > Acrididae > Schistocerca > Schistocerca piceifrons. The sequence continues at coordinate 250,202,520 of NC_060138.1, read as the reverse complement.
CTCGCACTATCAAGCACCTCACTTTATTACTGAACATCTCTTTTGGTAGCGCTGACACACTCGTCCACCAGTTGGGGTACTCAGAGGTGTGAGGCAACTGGGTTCCTCGCCGCCTAACAAAACATCATAAAGAGCAACGAAGGACCGAGTGCGATACTTCTGCTGTGACTTCTTCAGCTTCGCCTCATTTTTCATCACAATAATCTTCAACGGCCATCTGTTACGATCACTGAACCAATACTTATGTCCAAGTAGCGACTTAGCGGATGAAGACTTTTATATTTCCCTGGATGCGGTGTAATTCTTCGATACAGTGCTCCTTGCAGCATCAAACACTTTTTCTACATTGGTTGTGGTAGTGCAGAAACCAACAATTTGCCCGTGTTCGAGTCCACTAGCTACGATATCACGTACTCGCAACTACACAGAGCGCTGTTATGACCATGACTGGTACTTGTAACGTGTTGAGGACATCGCACAGGTCCCGTTCGTCGTCAAAGACAACAGTGCAACCTGTACGCTTGGCTAGAATCTGTATTTATGTTCACACATGCATTTCTCGCGGTGTCTCAATATTTTTGTCCAATGCCTGTAGCGCTTTGTTGAAACACTGGAATCGCCTTCGGAAGGACGGCGGTTCATATCCTCGAACAGACATCCCGATTTAGGTTTTCCGTGAGTCCGTAAACAGGTTAAGATGAACACCGCAACACTTCCGTTAAAAAGGGCACGGCCGATTTCCTCCCAAATCCCTCTCCAGTTCGAGCTTATGCTCTGCATCTATAATGTCTTTGCCGTCGACGGGCGTTATCTCATGTAACAGAAGTAAGATAGGACGCACGTTTGCATCGAACCTGACCCACAAAATTTCCGCTGTCTGAGATTATTTGCAGACGACACTCTTGAATACTGGGAATTCAAACAGTTAGAAAACGGTTAATAAATTCAAGAAGACTTGACGATAATCAGCCGTTGGTGGGAAGATTTGGTCGTCCTCGTCGTTGTAGTGGTCTTCAGTCCAAAGCCTGCTTCGATGTAGCTCCCCATGGTAGCCTATCCTGTGGAAGCCTCTTCGTCTCTGAATAACTGCTGCGGCCTACATCTGTATGAATCTGCTTTAAGTATTCATGCCTAGGTCGGTCTCTACAGCTTTTACCCGCACACATTCCTCCAGTACCAAACTGACCATTCTTCAATGCATGAGGGTGTTTCTTACCAGCCTATTCCTTCTTTTCGTAAAGTTGAGCATTAAAAAATTTTTTCCCTGTTCGATAGAATACTTCGTTATGAATTATTGGATCTGTCCGTATAGTCTGCAATTTTCTTCTGTTGTGCCATATTTCCGATGCTTCCATTCTCTTTTTCTAAGAATCCCTGATCTAGTATTGGCTTCGTGCCTACCTTTACTACGATAATACGTTCAATATGCTATTGATAGTAGTCTACCAACATTAATTATTCATTATTAAAACAGAAATATTTGAGGAGAAATGTCCGGATACCTAATAGTAGACATCAATATGGAGTGTAGCTACCCTTCACCGATACGGCGGCTTGAGCTCTGCTTGGTAGACTTTCAGTAACTCTGAGGTCATTGTAGGTCAGCATATGAGGTCTTCCCGGTCTTGGTTTAGTTTTGCTGGTTCGTTCACGTTTCCGCCTCGCAGTCAGTTCACCAGCAATCAGTTTCGAGAGCTTTAGACAGGTTCGAAGGTCCCTTATGAATTTTTTATTCAGGTGACATACAATGACAAGTCGACTTTCAAAGTCACAGAGCTTCCCCGTCCGATCTATTGTGCTGCTATTGCTTGTCCACCGACAACAGAAAACTCCATTCTTTCTTTTATACCGACGGGTCCTCGTCTAGTGAAATATAGTTGTCAGCTGCGCTTTTACATAACATTCCTACACAATTAAGGGATCGAATACTCCACGCTCCGAACCTTTGGAAATCAGTTTCGCTTTTGCTGATGACTACATTCTCCTGAGTAGTTCCCGCCCGGAGATCAAAATGGGAGTCTATTTTACCTCCAGAATATTTTACCAAACATGATGTCATCGTTACAAACCACACAGTAGAGGTGCATGCACTCAGGAAATATAAAAGTTGTAATTGTCGCTTGCTTTCAGCCGTTCGCAATAACAGCATTCCAAGAAATCGCAGAAAAGTCTGGTCTCTCTATGGGTGCAACCACAACTAAGGAGAATCTGTCTGTATCGTTGAGCACGCAAGCCACCACTCTTGGCAAGGGCTATGTTTCTTGGGATATGGTAATCCACACTGATAAAAATAAATTATCGTAAGCATATAAACATATGATAATATCAGATGTACGAGGTGTGTGAGAAAAGTAATGAGACTGAGAATACTGCGACAATCTAGCAACGCTTTGTTGTTGGTCTTGTGTAGACTTATGGATTCATCCGTACCAGATGCTCAGTTCCGGTTTCAGTTCCTTACAGTCAAAACGTGATTTTTGAGAGCGCCATCAGTGAAGCTATGTTCTTGTTGTGCGTTGCGGAAATGGAACAGCGGAATTTAGAGCATCTTCATGACACAAAGTTTTGCGTTTAACATGACGAATCCGTCAGTTCGACTTTTGTAAAGTTGAAATAGGCCTACGAGAAACATTCCTCATGAAGAGCACAAATTTTTGGCAGGTACAAATAATTTTTGGAAGATCGAGAACACGTCGAAGGTGACCTTCGCTCAGGGAGATCTTCAGCTTCAAAAACCAATAGAAACGTCGAACACGTGCGTGCTATTGTGAGACAAGACTGACGTTTAACAACAAGTATGATGAGAGACCAGTTGCAGTTTAAAACTTTCACAGTACATCAAATTTTGACGGAAATTTTGCACATGCGAAAGGTTTGTGACTAAATTGTGCCGAAAAATCTCACAGAGAGAATTTCCAAAAAGCACAAATGGACCAGTCTTATGATCACAGGTGATGAATCCTAGATTTTGTAGATCGATATTGAGACAATGCTGCAAAGTGAGGAGAGGCACACTGAGACATCTCCTAGACCGAAAAAGCTAGAATGAGCAAATCAAAGATCAACACAACTCTACTTTTCTTTTTTGACAGTAGAAGTGTCGTGCATAAATAATTTGTTCCCCCAGGACAAACTATCACCCAAGTGTTTTACAAAGATGTCCCTGAAAGGATCACCAAAAGGGTGACTCGAAGGGAACCGGACATTGCAGAAAGCGGATGGTGCATCGTGTCGAAGTCCCACGTCACGCGGCCACTTCGATCACCGGATTTTTGACCTTAAATGGCATTCTTGTTGTTCCACCTGATCTGAGTCCTTGAAACTTTCTTCTCTTCTCGAAACTGAAAAATGTCTTAAAATGGCTCTTGACAACATTAAAAAAAATGACCGACATATTAAAGGCCCTAACAGTTGAAGACTTTCAGCGCTGCTGCCAAGAAGAGGAATAACGACTCAGCCGGTGTATAGCTGCCGAAGAGAGCAGCAACTTTAAAGGGAAAAATACTGTGGTTTGAAAAAAAATGAAAACTTTGGTAAATAATAAATCAGTCTCGTTACTTTCCTCATACCCCTCGTAATTTGTCTAGATGAGCGGCGGTCAGTGACCGGATTCAGTCGCAACCGTCTATTATCTAGGAGTGTCTAATCGGGGCGATGTAGGATGGACCAATCGATATAATTTAGCGATGAGGAAGGCAGATAAATGGAAATGCCGTGTGGATAGGGCCTCCCGTCGGGTAAACCGTTCGGCTGGTGCAAGTCTTTAGAGTTGACGCCACTTCGGCGACTTGCGTGTCGATGGCGATGAAATGATGATGATGTTAAGGACAACATAACACTCAGTCCCTAACAGGAGAAAATCTCCGACCCAGCAGGGAATCGAACCCGGGCAGTTAGGTATGACATCCCGTCGCGCTGACCACTCAGCTACCAGGGGCGGACAGGAAAAAAGATGCCAGACAGATTCGTGTACACGTACCTAGATCACCGCTCACAAGTAGTGGCACACGTTTATTCAGGATACTTGTTAGTACACGACGTGTTGGACTTAGATTTACAGAGACAAACGGTGCTGACAGCATTCACACATGTAACATTATACAATTGTCAATGTAACGTGCGATGGTAACTGCCTGTGCCGAAAATGCTTCCGAAACACGTGTTCTGCTGTACGCTCCTTGCTGTTTGCACGACCTACATGAACAGAATATCACCAGCCGTATTCGACACACGATCAGCTAGTGGGCCCTGTTGCACCGTTCTCTACTCGCTGCCCTTCGGGAATTGCCATCTATCCCGTTAACCAAATGTTGCTAATCTGAACGAGCACAAGTGTCAACAGTAGATTACGTACCGATACAAGTTTGCTTCACACTAGCTTTTGGATGACTGAGCAGTCTTCACAACAAAAGTGTCGCCGTAGTCTGACATTACAGCCAACGTGTCTGCTGCAGCGTGACGTGACCTGGCGCTGTACCAACTTTCACAGCGGGCGGTCTCCGCAAGTCTGCGGCTCGTAGAGATAAGGCCGTGCGTTTTGGGCCACGCCTTTTCAGGAGGGAATCGGTATCCGGGAGCACAAAGTCAGTGGGAAACAAGTAACTTGCTGGAATATTCGGTTAATTCTAGACAGTACTACGTTCGCTTTCAGAGATGAAATAGTGAAGGCAGCAGAGAGTGAAAGAAGTAAAATGACAAGACATAGTAGAACTCCTAGATATTACAGGAGACGCTAAATTCACTCGATGAGAATACAAAATGTGAAAAATGCTGCGAATGAAGTACGCGAGAGGGAATACAAACGTCTAAAAAATGAGACTGTCAGAAAGTGCAAAGCGCCTAAGCAGGAACGTCTAGGGGACAAATGTAAATCTACAGTAGCATGTATTACTAGGGGAGAGATAGATACCACCTACAGAAAAATTAAAAAGGCCTTTGGAGAAAAGAGGAATAGTTGTATGAGTATCAAGAGTTCAGACAGATAACCAGTCCTAAGCAAAGAAGGCAAAGCTGAAACGTGGAAGGAGCATATAGAGGGTCAACAAGAGGTATATGTACCCGAGAGCAGTAGTACAGAAATAGATGAAAATAAGATGGGATGGGAGAACAATTTGACAGAACAATGAAAGACACAAGCTGCAACAAGGCCTCTAGAGTAGGAGACATTCCCTCAGAGCTGATGATAACCTTGTGAGAGCCAGCCATGACGAAACCGTTCCACACGATGTGCGAGGTATATGAAACAGGGGAAATACCCCCAGAGTTCAATAAGAATGTAGTAATTACGTTTCCAAAGAAAGCAGGTGCTGAGAGGTGTGAATATTACCAAAGTATCGCTTTAATAAGTCATCCTTGCAATTATTTACAGAAGGATGGAAAAGCTGGTAGAAGCCGACCTCAGAGATAACCAGTTTGGATTATGGAGAAATGTAGAAACACGCGAGGTAATACTAACCGTATGATTTATCTTAGAAGATAGGTCTATATATATATATATATATATATATATATATATATATATATATATATATATATATATATATATATGTGTGTGTGTGTGTGTGTGTGTGTGTGTGTGACAACTTGTACAGAAACCGGATGGCAGTTATAGCAGTGGAAGGGAATGAAAGGGAGCAGTGGTTGAGAAGAATTAGAGCAGGAAATGAGAGAATAAAAGTAGTGAGTGAGTTTAGCTATAAGTGAGTTTAGGTATCTGGGCAATAAAATAACTAATGATGACCGAAGTAGAAAGAATATAAAATGTAGACTGGCAATGAGAAGAAAAGTGGTTCTCGAGAAGAGAAATTTGTGAATATAGAATATAGATTTCAGTGTGAGGAGACTTCCTCAATGCATTTGTCTGGATTATGAAACGTGAACGGAAATTTGTGGTAAGGTCTTATGGGACCTGACTGTTGAGGTCATCGGTCCTAAGCCTACACACTACTTAATCTAACTTAAACTTAATTACGCTATGGACAACATACACACTCATGCCCGAGGGAGGACTCGAACCTCCGACGGGAGCAGCCGCACGGACCGTGAAAAGACGCCTCAGACCGCGCGGTTACCCGCGCGGCGAAACGTGGACGATAAGCAGTTTAGACAAAAAGAGAACAGAAACTTCTGAAATGCGGTGATACAGAAGAATGCTTAAGATGAGATGGGTAGATCGTGCAACTAACGAGGAGATACAGAAATGAATTGAGGAGCGAAGAAATTTGCAGCATAACTTGGCGCAAATGAGGGGATCGGTTGACAGGACACGTTCTGAGACTTCAACGGATCGCCAATTTAGTACTGTAGGGAAGAGAGAGAGAGACAGAGAGAGAGAAAGCGTACAAATTACGGTGTATGACTAAGAGACGAGTACTGTAAGCGGGATATGGGTTGCAAAAGTTATTCGGAGATGCAGAGGCTTTGACAAAACAGAGTAGCTTGGAAAGCTACATAATGCAGTCTTGAGACTGAAGGCCACAACATTACCTTACTCACCATCTGAACCCAAAGCACAGGGAAAATATCGTGAACTTGGCTTACTGCCAAATTATAAATTAGCGCATGTTGCTAACCGTTATAGCTGTTAGAAATAAAATTACCAGCAGAAAATTGAGCTGAATAATAATGACTCTTAGGTATTATTATGGCATATATCTATAAATTGTGACTACTTGACATAGATTAATTATGATATATGTGCGTCATACCAAGTTTTTTATGTAACGATAATTCGATAATTACTCGATCCGGGCTTATTAGGCAATCTTCTGATCCAAACCTAAAATAGACGAAGACGATTACTACTAACCGCGTTAGACGGTGCTTGTTGTGACAACGGTGAGTTGTAAAATTATGAAACATCGTCACCGTTTATCTGCTACGACACTACGCTGCCTTGCTGTTGTGTAATTGAATTTATCTAGTACTTAATGCCGATCAATGAGTAAAAGTGCTTGGCGTAAACAAAAAGTATTCTTCTGTAACAAATTATACAAGAGGAAAGCAAGGTAGGTTTATCACACCAGAGGAGATAAACGTAGATCTATGCAACAACTCATTCAGTAACTACTCTGAAAACTAACAAGCAGTGTCTTTATGGAGCCTAATAAAAGGCCGAAAGTATTAAACGAACTAATGAAATGAGAATGGAAACAAGTGTAAAATAATGTATATTATACTTGCACAGTCACTGCATTAATTTACAGTTCTCTGATGTTTGGTCCACATATTTAGAAACGCCTTACTAATGGAAGTCTGTACCTTTTGCGAAACCACGTTGTAATCCACCATGCTTCTGTGTGGTGTGTTCTGTATTTCTTATGCATCTGATTCTCTAAATGGGACATGACACGAAGTCGCTGATTGTTGTGCCTCCGTAGCAAAAATGTAAGAAAATCGTCAAACTTATGCGCCCCGTGTACAACACCACAGGTTGCAGATTGAACTAACGCATACAGTCTGCATATCAGTTTACCCTATTCGCCGCGGTATCCGAACATTTTATTTCGTCATTAAATGACCGTGTAATGATTAAAACAACAGATGCAGGTAAAATTAGTAATGTTAGCTATAGTCACTGTATTCAATGAGAGTATGTCTGCATCGGATGATGGACTTCAGTGAGGCTAAAACAAGTAGAGGTTTTGTCAGTAAATTAATTGCAACGGAACTGCCGTGGTCAACATTATTACATTACGATCGCGAATAAACTCGACATTTCCTACTTTGGAAAAGCTGTCAACAGATGGTCTTAAATTATCTGGTAGTTTCGTAAATAAAAGGTAGACAACAAAGAGCCGTGACAATTAGGAGAGGGGTAATGACCATAATAGCGGCAAGGGTCATCGTATCGTCTACATCAGGATGAAATCTCTTTCCTCTACCGTTCATCCTGCAGCAGTGATGAAATTAAAAGAAAGGTTCAGGAGAGAATAATAACCACGGTGAAATAAAATTATACTACTATTCTCAGTGAAAGTGAGGTAAAATTTTAGGTCCTACTGAATGTAATGAGCAATCTAATTAGCACAGATATTGACTGGAAGAAAGCCAAAAATGTTGAAAATAACGAGGAGTACCATAAAAGCTTTTAGCGCTAAACTTAACTTTTCATTTGGGAACCAAGCAGTAGAGAAAGCGATGGTATTATGGACCTTCTAAGCAAAATAAGGCATGTCGGACGAAAAACCGGAGGAAGAAATTTCTGAGAATAGAAGTATGGAGTATAGCATTGTATTAAGTGATTAGGGACTACGAAAAAACAGAAAAAGAAAAGAGTCGAATAATTTAAACAGTAATATTACAAAATTGTGATGAAAGTTGAATGGATAGAAAAGAAATTAGGTTCACCGTAAATCTGACGAGGAGTGTAAGACAGGGTAAACGTGGACAAGAAGAAGGGACAGGTTGACGGGATATGTTCTGAGAGATCGAGAACAGCTTTCATGGTAGTACAGTCGTAGAAATCGCAGGGAAAGACAGATACTGGAATATTACAAGCAAATAATTGAGGAACATTCAGTGTTACGTGCTACTCCGTGATGAAGATTTGACACAGGAGAGGACATTGGCACTTGAGGAAATCATAAACTGAACCCTAATTTCTGCTTGACACCGCTCCTCACAAGAGACTTCTAACGAAGGTGCGTACCCATGCATTATCGCTTTACTTATGCTACTTGAATTGCGATTTCCTGTCGGAAAGGTCACAGTATGTATCAATCGACGGAAAATCATGGAGTAAAACAGAAGTAATACCCGGTGTTCCCCATGGAATTGTTATAGGAGCTCTGCTATTCCTAGTCTGCATAAAGGATTTAGGAGACAATATGAACAGCCCTCTTAGATTGTTTGCAGATAATGCTGTCACCTACCCTCTAGCAAAGTCTTCAGAAGACCAAAAGCAATTGCAAAATGAGTTACACACGATATCTGTATGGTGCGAAAAGTGACAATCAACTGTAAATAAGGAAACTGTGAGGTCATCAACAGGTGTACGAAAAGCAGCCGGTTACATTTCGGTTACATGAGGAAGCACAAAAATTTAAAGGCTGCCAGTTCGACTAAATGTCTAGGAATTCAATTACGAACAAGTTAAATTGGAAAGATCGCTTGAATAAAGGTATGGAGAAAGCGAAGCAAAGAATAAGATTTACTGTAAGAACAATTAGAATTAAGCAGTAGGTTTACTGAAGACAGTGCCTACACTAATCTCGTCTGTTCTCTTCTGGAGTATTATCGGGGGACAGGGGAGAACTTGCCACTATGACAAGCGAGTTAGGGTGGGAATCGTTAGTACAAAGGTGTTTTGCATTGAGGCAAGATTTTTAGGCGAAGTTTCTGTCACTGAATTTCTCCTCTAACTGTGAAAATACTTTATTGTCCCTCCCTACAAAGTGAGAAATGATCATTGTAATAAGAAAGATAAATCAGAGCTCATACAGAAAGACTTAAGCGTTCATTTTTCGCACGAGCTGTTAAGAGCCTTGAACGGTACAGAAATAGTCTGGCAGCCACTTAAGTGTGAAATGCAGCGTAGTGATGTAGATGTAGATATCGTGCGAGTTAGTGAAAGTAATCGTCAATAACGTTCAGTATTTACGTAAATTTTGTTTTGTAGTCATTTGCGGGCGTTGTATTTCAAGTTTCCAAATTTCTTAAATCTAATAATCTCAATTTTTTGAGTGTTATTCACTGGAAAACGCATTTAGGAATGAGGATTCTATACGAGCTGTGAAAAATGGCAACAGCAACCGAATTTTAATGCTATCTGTTTCATTCCGTGTATATTCATTGTGAAAGAGCAGTGACAATAATGTTCATCTTCCCTATTGTCGTAGGTAAATAAACAACAAAACATAACTACTTTTCGAGAAGTAGTATCATTTTTCTGTAGAAATGTAGCGGTCAGTATTACTAGATATTCCATTGTATTCAGTATCTTATGTTTACTGCGTTAATTCCTTGCAATTCTTCCCTACATTTACGCTCTTGAGAAAAGAATTCAAGTATGTTCAGTGTTACAACAATTTTTCTTAAAACAACAAACTATTGTTGCATGAGGTAAGTGGACGTGGAGTTATGATTTCAGATTGTGATGTTGTTGCGAGAGTTTAAATTTCCTTCATTAACAACGGCGCATCTGAGATAATTCTTTAATGTGTTTCCGGATTGTAACTACACTACAGAAATACGGAACGTCTCACAACACCAAACGTGGTAGTAAAACTCCTGGAGAGATATAGTCACCAGAACTAAACCCACTATTTTGAGTACGAGGACTGACGATTTATGAATGTATCTGGTATTTTTGGTCTAATAACGAACTAATGCTTAAAAACTAACGGTCGTTGTTTTACCAGTGAATACCCCCCCCCCCCCACCCCCGCCTTTGTAAATTATCCAACATTTATACTGATACTGAAATATTATGGGTGTAACGAACTAATAGGGTTCCACAAAGCTCGAATTTTCGCCTAGCTACATTTCATTGCTTAGAAGTGTATAAAAAACAACTAGTTTCGTGCCCAAGGTTGAGCCTGCATACATGTATTCCTTGCCAGCGACTTCATGTCTTACCTTGGGTTCAGCTGCCCGTGATATGCTGGCTAGTTTCTAGAGTCTGTGACGTTCTTCAGAATGCACTGGCCTGCATTGTGGTGACACATTGCCGGATAGTCTGAAGTCAATTGTGCTGTTAGTAATCTGTCCCATTTCTTCACGATAGTTTCACTTTTCTTCCTTCCTTTGAATCTAACTGACCGACTTACGTTTTGTTTGATACATAGTGACAACAGTAACTGACGGTCGTTTCAAGAAAAAAAGACTGTCGCTGGCAACTGTCTGATTCTCCGCTGTTTTACGCCATGCAACTCCAGAGAGGACGTTAAATGTGCTTGTGGTATTCAGCAGTGTATCATTATCTTTGGCCCGAAACAAGGTGACAAAATTATTGGCTCGCTGCCGTGCTCATTCGTGCGACCTGTTTGGCTCGATGAACAACACATATAAAAGGCAGACTGGATTTCACACTTTTTAGAGTACTCAAAATCAGCTAAATACGGGAAACAAATACCAACTCTTAGTTTCCGAACGTTTTACATATCATCCTTTCTCATACCCAACAAGTACTATAGGGTATTTTATTCCCTTAGTATTTTTATGCAAATTATGAGTCTTTAATGTACCTAATATGTCTGAAACCACTCCAGGCGTACCTCAGCTACGATTTTCTATCGAAAATTTTCATCCCCACCCCTATTCACAGGGGTGATGCTTGATATGGAGCCACAGTAATTTTTTCCCTAGATATCAAGTGACATGCGTGTGTTATTTGATAGACATGGCTTCAGGTGATGCATATTTACTTATAAGTCTCTATCTTTTTAACCTTACCTTCCTGTCACACCTTAGGCAAAAAACGTCATCGGGACTGTCACCAATGAGCCTAGAGACAGCGAAAATTAAGGATTCGATGCTAATATCGATCGTTACCGAATATGTTTATATTTTACGGCTACTCACTGCCACCCCACCCCTATGGGAGGTAGGTGTTTCTTACCCTGACATTGCTTCTTCCTAGATACTAGGAGTAATTGAGTGTCAAGTTTTGTTGATATCGATTGAGGGGTTTAGGAGAACATTTGGAACGTACGTACGTACATACTACAATTTTTATAAATATACAAATTGTACATGGATATTATGAGAAATTGTTCGTCACTGTATGTAACATGAAATGTAACGCCCATAATGTGATAATACACAGCCCAGCCACATTAATGTGACCAGCTGCCAAAGCTTGAATAATCGCCTTGCAGCAGCGCGGACCTGCGATAAGAGCGTTAAGTTGACGCACTAGGTTTCTACGGGCGCAGACTGCCCGATCGAGGTATTCCAACAGATCCTCGCTTGAGTTTAAATTCGGGGAGTTTGGCCACCAAGAGAGTACGGTAAACTCATCCTCTTGTGCCTTCCAGAATTCCCAGGGAGTGCCACGAGAACATTCCCCAGACCGTAACGCTCCTTCCTCTGGCCTGGATATTTTCGATAATTCTTAAAGGGCCGTACACAGCAATGACCGCATGCCCGATTGAGCGTAAAACGTGATTCCAACAACTTGACAAAAAGGTCACGCGTCCCCACTCAGCGGCCGTCCATTTATGATACTGACGCGCTACATCCATCCTTCGTGGCCGATGAACGGCATCGAACATGGATGCATGTCTCTTCGCCCACCGTCGTTCATCTCTTTTAATTTATGACCAGTGGTGCTCCACTGTTCCCTTGGCCCCGGCGTTGGATAGCGCTGTTTTACCGTGCACGACATATTTTATCCACAGCGGCATGCGTACAGTTTACAGACTTAACCGTCTCAGAAATCTTCCAACGTTGACCCGAAAGCCGATGCTCACACCCTTTTGGACGTCAGATAAATCGCTCTGTCTGCGCACTGCGACAAAGAGTGCACTGCTTTCCGCGTCTCTATTGCTGCCGCCTGCCATCTGCGAGCAGTTATTGCGTATGATGTCAAACATAGCTGACGATCACGTTAAAGTGATTAGACTGTGTAGTAATGATGGTAATATTCAGTTACATTTTTGGTTAGCATTGTTCTATTCCTACGAGTCTAATGATCAAAAGTGAAAATGTTTACCATCTGACTCCGTTTCTGTTATTGTGTATTATTTTATGTGACTGCTATTTTCTCACAACAGAAAATTTTTAGACATAGTAGTGACATAGCAGCTTCTCGTTAGTACTAAAGTGTTCCTCACGCAGTTACAGGGCTAGAGACCTACGCAATAATGTTAGCGATTTGTTTTTTGAAGTCAGCATGGGGAAGCACCTTAAGAAGGTGCTAAATGAACACTGAGATTCTTTCGTCGCGAATCACGAATAACATTAATGCTAAGATAGGTCTCAGCGATGGAAGAAGAGCATTACTGAAAGAGTAAAATCAATTTTTGTACTCTATATAAGGCGTGAGTGTAGTAAGAGAGGGGGAAAAATGATAATGGCGCATGTGATCACTCGTCCGTCACACTAGGCACTGTTATATTGATATGTAGGTTGCTAGAGATATAAGTGCAGATATTTTTATTGGTGGATGAGGAGAGTGTACCGAAAAACATTACGTCAGTATTTACTTCATTTGCATGCTAATAATTATCCTTCCTTCTTTCCTTGCTCCTCCGCTTCTGCGGTCTCATAGTTTGCACTGTTTACAAAGCAGACTATTACTAAAATCCTCGTGTAAGTGTGCTGTTCATAGTCACTTCCTCCCTGCGAACTTTGTTAGAAATTTCTGTGGCGAAGCTTTTAGTAATACACTCCTGGAAATTGAAATAAGAACACCGCGAATTCATTGTCCCAGGAAGGGGAAACTTTATTGACACATTCCTGGGGTCAGATACATCACATGATCACACTGACAGAACCACAGGCACATAGACACAGGCAACAGAGCATTCACAATGTCGGCACTAGTACAGTGTATATCCACCTTTCACAGCAACGCAGGCTGCTATTCTCCCATGGAGACGATCGTAGAGATGCTGGATGTAGTCCTGTGGAACGGCTTGCCATGCCATTTCCACCTGGCGCCTCAGTTGGACCAGCGTTCGTGCTGGACGTGCAGACCGCGTGAGACGACGCTTCATCCAGTCCCAAACATGCTCAATGGGGGACAGATCCGGAGATCTTGCTGGCCAGGATAGTTGACTTACACCTTCTAGAGCACGTTGGGTGGCACGGGATACATGCGGACGTGCATTGTCCTGTTGGAGCAGCAAGTTCCCTTGCCGGTCTAGGAATGGTAGAACGATGGGTTCGATGACGGTTTGGATGTACCGTGCACTATTCAGTGTCCCCTCGACGATCACCAGTGGTGTACGGCCAGTGTAGGAGATGGCTCCCCACACCATGATGCCGGGTGTTGGCCCTGTGTGCCTCGGTCGTATGCAGTCCTGATTGTGGCGCTCACCTGCACGGCGCCAAACACGCATACGACCATCATTGGCACCAAGGCAGAAGCGACTCTCATCGCTGAAGACGACACGTCTCCATTCGTCCCTCCATTCACGCCTGTCGCGACACCACTGGAGGCGGGCTGCACGATGTTGGGGCGTGAGCGGAAGACGGCCTAACGGTGTGCGGGACCGTAGCCCAGCTTCATGGAGACGGTTGCGAATGGTCCTCGCCGATACCCCAGGAGCAACAGTGTCCCTAATTTGCTGGGAAGTGGCGGTGCGGTCCCCTACGGCACTGCGTAGGATCCTACGGTCTTGGCGTGCATCCGTGCGTCGCTGCGGTCCGGTCCCAGGTCGACGGGCACGTGCACCTTCCGCCGACCACTGGCGACAACATCGATGTACTGTGGAGACCTCACGCCCCACGTGTTGAGCAATTCGGCGGTATGTCCACCCGGCCTCCCGCATGCCCGCTATACGCCCTCGCTCAAAGTCCGTCAACTGCACATACGGTTCACGTCCACGCTGTCGCGGCATGCTACCAGTGTTAAAGACTGCGATGGAGCTCCGTATGCAACGGCAAACTGGCTGACACTGACGGCGGCGGTGCACAAATGCTACGCAGCTAGCGCCATTCGACGGCCAACACCGCGGTTCCTGGTGTGTCCGCTGTGCCGTGCGTGTGATCATTGCTTGTACAGCCCTCTCGCAGTGTCCGGAGCAAGTATGGTGGGTCTGACACACCGGTGTCAATGTGTTCTTTTTTCCATTTCCAGGAGTGTATATCGCATATAAATCATCTACGTTTTAAATATAATAACTTTGTTTAGCACAGTACTTTCACATAAGGGGGGCCCTTTTTCGATACCCAGCCATAATTTGCATCTGTCCAGTAAGTTTTAAGAGCAGATCAAAATTTAATTTTGCTGTTCCATTCATATGGTCATAGAATTCGAGTAACGTTTCAAATGCTGCAGAAGGCGCAATAACACTCGTACATAACTTAAGCTCTTAAAATAGTCCGTAACCGAATGCCAAGTTTACACTCTTTGTATTGTCCTGTATACGCCAATGAGCCAAAACATTAGGACCATTGTGCTGGTCCACCTTTGGAATGCAATACAGCAATTTTTCTGGACGACGCGTGTTCTGCAAGTCCTTGGTAAGTTTCTGGAGAAATGCAGCAGCAGATGTGACACACAGGTCACACAATTCCTATAACTTCCGGAACAGTATTTGTAGGTGCAGAGTTGGCGCCCAGTAGCTTCCAAGATGTGTTCAGTTGGGTTCAGATCAAAGGAATTCGGTTGCCAAGATGACGAGCTAGATGATGCCATTATCGTCTGGGATGGTGTGGTCCGCATTAACGTTCACGTAACCGAGCGTTTTCATGGTGCCCTCTATTACTGTTGTTAGTAACAGAAGCACAGGTGTGTTGTGTTGGCGGAAGAGCCAACACCGTGTTACTATACGAGGCCGAAATGCGCACGTTTCAGCTCACGCAGGCTGGCGTGAGGAGGGAAGGACTATACTGACGTGAGGTCTGGAACATGGCAAGGAATTAGAATTCAGAAAGCGAACGTAATTAGTTTGATACTTAACTTTAATCCATTAATGATTAACGTCGCTCTTGACGGTACATGATTCACAATATTATCTGTTCAGAATAGTAACTGAATATGGCGCATTGCTAGGTCGTAGCAAATGACGTTGCTGAAGGCTATGCTAAACTGTCGTCTCGGCAAATGAGAGCGTATGTAGACAGTGAACCAACGCTAGCAAAGTCGGCTGTACAACTGGGGCGAGTGCTAGGGAGTCTCTCTAGACTAGACCTGGCGTGTGGCGGCGCTCGGTCTGCAATCACTGATAGTGGCGACTCGCGGGTCCGACGTATACTAACGGACCGCGGCCGATTTAGAGGCTACCACCTAGCAAGTGTGGTTTCTGGCGGTGACACCACAAGGTGATTGTCCCACAAAGAACTTTACTAGCCCACTGGCCTGTGGCCATGGCGCGATGAATGTTTCGAGCAGTCACCCCCTAGAATGGCAGAGTAACCAAATACAATCATCGACTCATATTAAAAGAATTCGCAATTGCGAATGACGACAACTATCAGCTGTAGAATGGAATGACGACAAGTAAATTCTGTGCCGGACCGGGACTCGAACCTAGATTTCCCGCTTATCGCGAGCGGTCGCCTTCCATTTGGCTGTTTGTGTAAAACTCACGGCCAGACACAAACCTCCATAAGCCTTCAACCACACGTCTACGATATGTACTTCTACATCCATTACATATATTCCCATACCTGTGTTATTCTGATTACGTTGGAAAGTTCCGTAACACAGGCACTACAATATGGTAACCATCGACTTGTGTAATTGAGGATATGAGATTCATTCATTGACACACGGTCCAACTGTGATGATGCTGTTTCTACTGAAATTGTAATTGACGATAATGGGTCAACATGGGAACCCGTATGGGTCGTCTGCTACGGAATACCGTAATCAACGATGTGACTCGAACATCACTGTACTCTATCGTCAGATCTGCCTCAGATCGTCACCTAGCCCACTTTATAGAGCGGGCGATTTTGCGACATCCATGGCCTTTGATGAGGTGTCGACTTCGAACACCTTGTCACCTACTCGTGAGCCGCGTGGGGCAGCCGCGCGGTCTGGGGCGTCTTGTTACGGTCCGCGAGACTCCTTCCGTCAGAGGTTCGAGTCCTCCCTGGGGTATTGGCGTGTGTGTCGTCTTTAGCGTAAGTTAGTTTAAGTTATACTAAGTAGTGAGCAAGCTTAGGGACAGATGACCTCAGCAGTTTGGTCCCATAAGACCTTACCACAAATTTTCAATTACCTACTCGTGGTTTCACCATCCTTCAAACCACTTTCCATAGATACTCAGAATGGCAGGTCATGAACAGGAGACCAGCTTCACCATTTTCCATATCCTCGTTGACAAGCGCTGTGCCATAATAATCTATCAATGTGCTTGTCACGGTCAATTTCCCTACATTTGCGACCCGTATCAATGCTAGAGTGTTTTCTCATTCGTCTGCGTTCCGCTTACATGCAAGGACGGGAAAAGTCGCAACACCGATAAATAAGAATAAGACTATAGTTTAACGTAAGTGCGTGGTAAGCCACAGCAAATTTAACACACTAATACATTAATAACCGGTGTAACCGCCAGAATGTTGAATGCGAACGTGTATGCATCGTGTTGGACAGGTTCCGGAGGTCAGTTTGTGGGATGGAGTTCTGTACCTGTTGCACGTGGTCAGTCAATACAGGGGCGGTTAATGCTGTTTGTGGGTGACGCTGGAGGAGTGGTCCGATTATGTCCTATGTGTGTTCGATTGTAGACAGATCTGGTGTTCGAGCAGGCCAAGGCAACATGTCAACAGTTTTGTAGATCATGCTGGGTTACAACATCGATAAGTGAGCAAGCGTTATCCTGTTGCTAAACACCCCATTACTGGTTTTCATGAGTGGCAGCACAACAGGTCGAACCTCCAGAATGAAGTCCAGTTTTCAGTCAGCAGGTGTGATATAATCACGACAGGGGCTCCTGCTGTTATACCGTATCTCCCCCCTCCCCCGAAAATAACTCCAGGTGTAGGCCCAGAGTGTCTAGCATGCAGACAGGCTGATTGCAGGCCCTCAGCTGGACTCCTTAAACCAACAGACGGCCATCACCGGCACCGAGGCAGAACAAGCTTTCATCACAAAACACAATAGACCTCCACCCTGCCCTCCAATAGTCTCTCGTTTAACACCACCTAAGTCGCAAATGGTGGTGGTTTGGGATCTCTGGAATGCACCTCGCAGGGTGTCGGCTCGGAGCTGTCTTTGAAGTAACCGATTTCTAAGAGTTTGTCGTGTCACTGTGGTGCCTGGTACTGCTCAAATTGCTGATGCAGATACAGTATGATGCGTCAGAGCCATACGTCGCCCATTACGGTCTTCACTCTCGGTAGTGCTACGTGGTCGTCCGGAAACCGGACCTCTTGCGACCATACATTCTCGTGACCACCGCTGCCAGCAATCATGTACAGTGCCTACATTCTTTACAGTCTTGCCAAGGCTCACTGCAGTATCTCAGAAAGAACATCAATCACGACCGCCGCGCGGGACTAGCCGAGCGCTCTGGGGCGCTGCAGTCACGGGACTGTGCGGCTGGTCCCGGCGGAGGTTCGAGTCCTTCCTCGGGCAGGGGTGTGTGTGTTTGTCCTTAGCATAATTTAAGTTAAGTAGCGTGTAAGCTTAGGGACTGATGACCTTAGCAGTTATGTCCCATTAGATTTCACACATATATGAACCTATTACACGACCTCATTCAAACTCAGTGAGGTGCTGACAGTGACGTCTTTGCCGCTATAAAGGCATTCTTGACTAGTATCAACTCACTACATCCAATCTCAATGGTAGATAACGCTCACGTCCGTCACAGAGTGAATTTGAAGTAAACCTGATTTGCGTCCTCATAATGGCGCTACCGACTACACTCTTATGCCACTGGCGCGAAATGTCAACAAATGTCACTATTCAGCTGTAGAAACACGCCTACCAACTATCGTTCATGTCGCACAACTCCTTTTTGGTTTTGCGATTTTTTCCCGTCAGTGTGTTTTCCTTACCAGTTTACGTGGTCACAACGCCACCAGGCCACGTTCAGTCTCGTGGCTTGTAGTGGGGTAACGTTTTTCTTTCTCATCCGTGTATATTTTTTTATGGCTAGTATCTAAAAAAGCAGTCAGCCTCCGAAGTTCAGTGGTAAGTATGCCTGACCGCTAAGCGTAGAGGCCTGGCTCAATTCCCAGTACTGCCCAGGATTTTCCTTAATAGGTGCTATGGTTCGGGATGAGCTCAGCCTCGTAAGGCCAACCGAGGAACTACTTTAGTGAAAACTAGCGGATCCAGCGGCAGAGATACCGTCAACGGTCGGAAGAGTGTGTGCTGACTCCAAGCCCCTCCGTGCTGCATCCAGTAACGCCACTGGCAGAGGACGACACGGTGGTCGGCCGGCCCGGATTTGCCCATAAAGCCAGAACGCGGAGGTTTTATTGTACTCATTTTCACTTAAAAAGGTTAGCAGAAACCACAATGAAAAATAATTTATCTGAACGAGTTATATTGGTTAAAACGGGCCTCTTGACTCCGAGAAACGGCTACAAATAAATAAGAAAACGCTAGTGAACATAGATGTAAGATAAAAAGTAAGAGTACTAAAGTGCGAACTAAGAGAGACTCGAAATTTCCGCTCCTGACTTACCCTCCTTGATGCCGTCAATACACCTGCGCAGAGTTTCCGGTAACTAAATATTTACTGCAGCAGCAAGAGAAAATCAATCTACCGTCAGACGAAGGGCAACTATTCTTAAATCGGCTAGGCTATTTATAAATCGCCTATCACGACTGTATGGAGATCATCTACTGTCGCCGGCCGGTGTGGCCGTGCGATTCTAGGCGCTTCAGTCTGGAACCGCGTGACCACTACGGTTGCAGGTTCGAATCCTGGCTCGGGCATGGAGGTGTGTGATATCCTTAGGTTAGTCAGGTTTAAGTACTTCTAAGTTCTAGGGGACTGATGACCTCATCAGTTAAGTCCCATAGTGTTCAGAGCCATTTGAGCCATCTACTGTCCAGAAGAAAGGTAAGTTTGTTTTCGTTTTGAGGCTTGAGTTAGTTACATCAAGTGTGAAAACAGCTTTCCCGAGTCGTTGGAGCTTTGCCAAAACAGATCCTTGGTGATAAACAGATCCTTGGTGATAAACACACATAATTCAGTTGCTCCTACATCACGATGCACTGTAGCCATGACGTTACTAACGCCTATCACCAGCGATACGACAAATTCAGTATATCCGCAGTGCAATGCCATACGTAGAGAGAATGTACCATAAGGAGAAGTATCGAGTGTTTGTAATTAAAGTGCAGCTACTCACAATATTCCAGAGTGGGCTGTAATTATCGTCTGGCTACGAAACTTGGTAGATATTGAGGGTGTTAACGCGGAACCGATTTACGCCGGAAAAATATTAGGTCCAATTTTGGCTACCAGGAGCAAATTTGGCCCTTTGAATGCAAGAACGACATATATAAATGCTTCCATATGTAACGGATTAGGAACGGGGCGTGGACAGAAAAGATGAAACAAGTGAGAAACATGATGCTGATTTTGTTATTAACCGCCGCTTACTCAATTTGTTCAATATGAGCACCCGGGACGTCGACGAGATGTTGTACAACGCCAGGTTTGCACCTGGTGGCCAAAATTGGAACAAATTTTTTCCAGCGTAAATTTGTTCCGTTTTAGCGTATCTACCTAGTTTCGTTGGCATACGACTATTACAGCTCACACTGGATCTCCGTGGGTAGTGCCACTTGAATTGTAGACACCTGCTACCCCCACCAAATCACACAGTGTGCTGTATCATATTGGCTAATTATATCGGTTTAAGATGTTATGTATCGTATTCTAAATATGTCAAGTTTACAATGAATACGGATGTTTGTTGAAATAAAACGTTCCAAATGCCAACTGTGTTGCAGTTTTAGTCTTACATCTGCTTCTGACTGTATTGCTAGTCATTGGCAGCTGTATGAAGTGCTTATGCTGAGGACAGGACAATTACATAATAAAATATAAGAGTTCGGACGACATGCGTCGTTGTCGACTGAAGTAAAATTGATGGTTCTTGTTCAAGTTGACAACGAGTCACGTCGTCCGAACTCATATATTTTATTGTGGAACCTTCTGCCTGTGCATAAATACTTAATACACTTGGAATTATTTGCAATGCAGTAGACACCAAGTGTTTGAATCAAATTGTAGCATCACTGGCAACTAGGACATTGAATTCGATAAGCAAGCCATGGACAGCTGGGGAAGAACTCAGACACTTGGACAATAGGCGACTCAAACCCACGCTCACGGCAAAAAAGTGTGAAGTGTGGCTGCGATTTCGCTTCCCGCCCTTGCTTGAGACGGCGATAACACTCTAATTTCAAAATTAAAACTGTCCGTTGTTCGTAAGAACACTATAATGTTAAGAGACCTGGCCTGAACCAGAGAAGCGCATTCATCCGATCTAAGAACTATCGCTACCACCAGGTTTTATGGGAGGGGAAGCCTGAGTTTAATGTGGAATGTGAATCACAGGGCAACATGGTTCTTTCCACACACACGATGCACTGGCGGTGGGGGGGGGCGGGGGGGGGGGGGGGGAGGGGGGGGGCGGAATCTCCACAAACATATCTCCAGTACGAGAAGCCAAGTATGAAATCCCAAACGTTCCTATTTGCAACATGACAGTCAATTTATCCCTCAAAGTCATACTTAACTGCTCAGTTCTTAATTAGTTACGCGGCCCACTACAAAAATCTCTCGACGCGATGTGCAGACAAGGTTGAAAATTTAGATGCATTGTATAGTGCGACATCCGTGTACACGATGCAAGGGAATAAACCCTTCTCGTGTATGTGATTCGTCTCTATTGTTCAGCCATGGTCAATGGGAATACGTTATGGGGAAAACAGGGTAACGTACAATAGGCACAGGGTACAATAACAATGAAATAGCACGTTAAAATTGTTCAGGCTGAAAAGAGAGCAAGGCAAGATCGCAATCCGTGTTCTTACTGCTCAGCCTACTTATGGAACAAGCAATTGAGGAAAGAAAAGAAAGGTTTATAACTGGAACGACAAAATATCAGTAATACGACACATTGAAGACATTGCTTACCTCTGCGAAAAAAGAAGCGCAATTACAACAATTGTTGAATGGAACGAACGTCCTCGGGCCACAGGAAATGGATTTAGAGTAAATCAAAACAAGACGAGATCCTGAGGAAAAGCAGAAATTATATTTGTAACAATGTGACTTCAAAGTTGCACGTCATGCAGTAGAAATGATGGCTACGATTTCGCTTCCCGGAAACAAATTAACCATTGGTGGAAGAAGCAAAGAGGGCATCAGAAGCAGACTAATAAAGGAAATGAGACCGTTCGTTGTCACATAAGTTTACTAGTATCAATCATAGGCCTTTAATTTGAGAGATAGATTTCCGTAAATGCATTTCTGGAGCACAGCATCTTTTGTAAGTGAACCAAGTGAGGTATCAATACGGAAACAGAGGAGAACAAAATTGTTCTGATGTAGAGTATTAAAAAAAATGTACTGAAAATTTAGTGGATCCTTACGATAATAAAGGAGTTTTCCCGCAGAATCGGCTGGGAGAAGACTATGTGGAAAGCACTGACTACAAGCAGAGAGAGGGTAGTAGGACATAACATGACATAAGACATCAAGCAGTAACTATGACAGCACTAACCGGCGGCGTACAGGCCAAAAACTCTAGGGAAAGATAGACATTGCAATACAAATAACAAATTTCTGGGGACATAAGGTGTCTTTGTGAAGAGAATAACACAGGACAGGAAATATATTTCCATTTTTGCGTCGAGACAAAGAGATTCCCAAATTCAGTAATCACTCCTGTGCCACTGGACATTAATAACACAAAATTATGTGAATGAAATGTATTATCACTGCTGCAATCAATAAATAGAATTACCAAGATAACAAGCTGTATTGACTCATACCTCTGCTAATGAGGTCGTATGGCGTGTCAAGTTCATTAAGGAAAGTAACAAAACGTGCTACATTGTTTGTTTATCCCGTATCACGTGTACACCAGCTCTAATTGAGAGAATAGCACATTACTGTCTTTTTTAGCATTCATTAACTTCCCATTTAGATAACAGTACAAATATGGCTCGCAGTGTCATATAAGGATTATAATTCTACGAAAATAATGTTAATTGGTTAAATTACATCATTTAAAAGTCTGTAAATTGCTGTTGAACCGTTTGATCTTTTCTCACTACGTATAAATACGTTCCAATTATAGGAAACTGATTTCATATTTACGTTATAATTTAAATAAGCATTATGTAAACTCTCGTGCAAATCGTCTTTCATGAAATAGTTTAAAAAACCACGGTAAGAAACACTAGCGCCTATGGACACGAATTGTTTTTACCAAACGAGGCACATCTTTGCTGTATTTCTTAAATCAGGACAATGGGGAGATAAACATGAAAATTTGTTTTTGAAAACAAAACCATGGGTTACGAAGACAGTTTTCATGTTTCATTACCCAAGAAATAAGTGAAAAAGCTAAAAAAGTAAAAACTATACAGAGTCCGGCAATGAAGCAGTTCATGCCTCATAAGTAATGGGATAGCAAATAAATAGTTCCTTACCATAGTTATATTAATTTCAAAATTCTGTCAGGAATGGGCACAAGGATAAAAAATACTGAAACTGACTATAGTATGTTTCTAACAGGAACAGATTCCTTTATCCAAACTACGATATTCGTTTAAGCTCTTATTCACTGGGTTTGAAAAAGAACTGGCTTTACAGTATTCAGCGCTCCCTGTATGATCTTTCCTCGAAACATGAGCTCTACAATGAGTCTAATACCGAAGTTTCCGTTTAATGTATAATGAAACGTTACAATTCGATTCACATGGTTATGCAGAACCTCCACATCTGATGGAAAATGCATAATGATGTTAAAATGCCGGAGTGAAATGTGTTTCGTGTGTGACGGTGGCAAAACAAAATAGTGGTTTGCTACAAAAATGCCACTGATTTCACCGGTTAAAATACATCTGTGATGAAAGAACGATGTGTTCCTCTAGTTATGAATGACAACATACCTACTATACAAGAAATTTTCGTCTTTCACTTCTTATGAACTGCAGCACAGTAATTAAAATAAAATGATGAGTACAAGGGATTCTGTTTGTTTCAAGTTTCTTGAAGGCGATTCTTTAAGTTGGCAAAATTTTAAAATCCGTGTGCTGCCACATATTTCATAAAATACTTGCATAATACTGATTTAAATTTTCGATGATTTTCCCGGAACGTTCAACACTGACTTACAATACAGTCATCAGAACAAATGATGCCACAATGTTCGTTGTTCTCTGCCTATGATCAATCATTTTACATGAACGTCTTACGCGGACATTTTACTGTCATTATTAGTTTACGACATGTTTAGTTTCTCTTTACCATATGTAGTGAAATGTTCCATTACCTTGTGGCAGTAATCCTAAGGAATAAATGTGAAATAATAATACTTAATTTTATCCATTAGCTCTCAGGCATGACTATTTTCATTTCTCTTAATACGAAAGAATAACAGGTGGCATCTGCAATCTACATTTCATTTTAGGTCTTGGAGGCCCTAATCTCGAAAGGTATTGTTGATAACAACTTCAAGATAAGCATTCAGGCGGGAAATGCTTTGTTTGTCTTCGAACAGAATCACCATATTATCTGAAACTGGGATTTTTTTCCTTTCGATATTTCTTGAATCTAAAATAAACTTTGATGTTATCTAGTGCAAGTATTGTTAGGGAAAATTTGTATTATCTATGTACTGCATTGTATAATTTACAACTACTATTGATCGTCCTAAATGAAAGTTAGCACAAAAAACTGTGTCGTCGTAATATTCTTTATGCTTATGACGTAAGACAGACAATGAAAATAAATAATTAAGGAATTTTAAACATCAGATGGTGTCGGCATTTAAGCAAACGCTTGCACTATCTTTACAGATGATAAATCTGTGGCACATGTAATAGCTGGAAATTTCTTAGTTATTGGATATACGGAGTAAAAAACACTAGTTTACAACTTATCTTCATTTTATTTGAGCGTTATACAACCACCCACCCACACACACACACACACACACACACACACACACACACACACACACACACACACAATTAGAAATCTCCAGTACAGTAAAGGAAGTAACAAGTATTTTTTTAATAGACATCTAAACTCCTGGAAATTCATGTATGCGGTAAGTCCACATGAATATCTGCAATGTCAGTAATAGCTTAGCTGTGCAAAAACAGAAAAAAGGACCGCATTTTCACAGAGGCTGTAGATCTGATATCTTGATGTATTTACGTCAAGGTAACTGTTCGTCGTTGCACCTGCTATTTATTCTGTCGATATTTGATGGTGAAATAAAAAGACACATCGGCATTTATACGCACAAATTTCGAACTCTCGGTAACATCCATTTTGTCTTCCAACACACACAACACGCACGCACGCACACACACACACACACACACACACACACTCTTGAAAATGAATCTCAGAATTTTTGAAGTACACATCGAAACTTCTGAACATGAGGACTGATGATATATAATGTGATTTTGCAGTAATATTGATGAGTCGATCGCTTACATTTCTTGCGCCTTAGGTATGCCCTGTTACTACAAATACGTGGGTATGTTACAAAATTAACACCAGTGTTTGTATTTGTCTCCCGTAACCCAACTACCCTGCCACTGCTACCTCCTCCTCATTTCCCGCCCCTCCTCTGACGTACGTTTAAAATTGTAAGTCTTGAAGTACCGCACTTCCTCCTAGCTAACATGGGAATTCCTTAACCGATGGGAATATCCGTATAACGGTTTTCACCATCAATAATAAATTCAATGGCGCAAAAGCTGTCCATATTTCCACAATATGCTGGTGAGTGAGATACAGCAGTCGCGTTCAGATGCGTAGGACTGGGTCGGAAAGCACTGTGGAGTGAGTGGAGCGCCGAAGTGGGAGGGCGGCTACGATTCGCCAGCGGCGCGCACACGTCATCCGCCACGGCGAGGAGCCAGCAACCAGCAGCCAGCGGCGGGTGGGGCAGCAGCAGGCAGCGGGCACGGTGTTTACCTGCTGCGGCCGTCCGCTGCTCGGCTTGGCGTGGCGTGACGTGGTGCGGTGCGGAGCGGCCGGCTGGCTTGGAGTGCCGAGGTGCGCGCCGACTCGGACCGACAGACACTGAGCGGCGTCGGCGGCGGCGCCCGCGGCAGAGCGCACAGCGCACCGGCGCCGACGCCGACGCCACCGCCGCCGCCACGTGCGCCGCCGGCCGAGTGGGGGCCGCGCCGCCACCTCACACCTCCAGCGCCAGCTTATCGCGTCTGCATAGATCCACTTAGCTCTCGCTCATTAAATGGTTATATTGATCCTCTACCCGATACTACCCGCCCCTTTGGCCGATGACGTCATTACAAGGAGGACACAAATCATTCGTGTAAATTACAAATCATAATCCATGCATATCACAAAAATAAACTTACGTGTGTTGTACTACCCCACCGCCAGGCCATCAGGTAACTAACCCGTATCGGTATGTAGATGCCCAAGACCATTTGTTGCGCAAGGATTTTTTTTATTACCTCTATATTAGGCCCTATACCGGTTCCCGTGAGACCACCGAAGTTAAGCGCTGTCGGGCATGGTCAGCACTTGGATGGGTGACCATCCTGGCCGCCATGTCCTCTACATTAGGCCCTACACCGGTTCCCGTGAGGTCACAGAAGTTAAGCGCTGCCGGGCGTGGTCGGCACTTGGATGGGTGACCATTTGGGCCGCCATGCGCTGTTGCCATTTTTCGGGGTGCACTCAGCCTCGTGATGCCAATTGAGGAGCTACTCGACTGAATAGTATTGGCTTCGATCAAGAATGCTAACATAACGACCGGGAGAGCGGTGTGCTGACCCCACGTCCCTCCTATCTGCATCCTCCCCTGAGGATGACACGGCGGTCGGATGGTCCCGGTAGGCCACTCGTGGCCTGAAGACGGAGTGCTTTTTTTTCTATATTAGGCCCTACAAACTTCAAAAGGGTGGTGGAAGAGTAACACTGTAATTTAATTTTGTCACCAGGTGTGATACGTATGTAATGCAAGTCAAAGTTACCGTAAGTTCTAATGTTGTGTTATAAATCCTCACACAAAACGAGCGCATTAGGTGCACTGATATGTTTAGTAACATTCTATTCGCTGAAAAATTATCGCAAGTACATGAAATGGTTGCAACTAACTAAGGTTGGAGGAAACTCAAAACAAGGAACCGGCTCTAAGCACTATGGGACTGAACTTCCTGACAGGTTAACGTTGTGTGCCGTACCGAGACTCGAACTCGGGACCTTTGCCTTTCGCGGACACGTGCTCTACCATTTCTTTTATCTCATGTTGTCCTATATTGTTCGTTGAATTTATTCCAGGCGGACGTCCGATGATACCCATTTAGGTTCTCCGTTGATCTGCTCACTCAGTTTTTTTGTTACAGAGGGTACCTAACCCTCTGATCGAACATGCTGAGCTACCGTGCCGGCTTTTTAAAAGGTTCAAATGGCTCTAATCACTATGGGACTTAACATCTGAGGTCATCAGTCCCCTATAATTTAGAACTACTTAAACCTAACTAACACAAGGACATCACACACACCCATTCCCGATGCAGGATTCGAACCTGCGACTGTAGCAGCAGCGCGGTTCCGGACTGAAGCGCCTAGAACCCTTCGGCCACAACGGCTGGCCAAGGAACCGGCAGGTCGGTTACTACATTGTTATCACACTCACCCGTTGCCGCGATCAGGCGACAGTTATTCCAAAATTTTAGTTCGTAAAATGATGCATGCCATAAGGACATCCTCCTCCTACTCATTAACAGAAACATTTACTGAGTACTTTGAGACCCATACACGTCGAAGACGATTGCAGACCTTACCACTTTTTAACAGCATCTTTGTGTTGCCCACCAGTGCTGCTATCGGCTGTCACTTTGTTGGATGATCCCGGAAAGCTACCGAACGCCAACTTTACATCATGCTCCAGATGGAGCTGCAAAGTGAAACTTCTCACAACAAATTCTGCGAGCAGAGTTCGAAGTGATTCTCTTACTAGCAGCGGACGATGTGCCACTTTAGTTCCTCCCGTCTTTCCTAGTAATATTCCACCCCTTCTTTGAAAGCCAATCCTAGCCTCTCACAAGCAGTCATTAAAGTTCCAAAACTAGTACGTCAGACCAGACTGACCTATGAAATTGACGCATTTTTGCGATCAGAGGCCTACAGCTAAAGAAAGGAATGTATTTTGGCTCTATCCTGTCGGTGCCTCAAAGGGACGCGTTAACATGTTTCCTAAGCCTCTCTAAAGATTCGTATCTGCTTTATATTTATGAGCGTCCAGATGCAGGTATTTTTGGGACCAGAATGTTAGTCTCACACTTATAGAATCCTCACACCTTGTCTGCCATGTTCTGCCGAGAGCAGAGACCCGTAAATGCCTGTAGCTTTCACAGTGCCTCCGTAGTGTTACTGGTGTATTGCTCTCCTAATTTCAGACTATGGCAACGATGTTGCCGCAGTGTATACACCGGTTCCCGTCAGATCACCGAAGTTAAGCGCTGTCGGGCGTGGCCGGCACTTGGATTGGTGACCATTCAAGCCGCCATGCACTGTTACCATTTTTCGGGCTGCACTCAGCCTCGTAATGCTAGTTGAGGAGCTAATCGACCGAATAGTAGCGGCTCCGGTCGCAGAAAACCATCACAACGACCGCGAGAGCAGTGTGCTGACCACATGCCCCTCCTATCCGCATCCTCAGCTGAGGATGACACGGCGGTCTGATGGTGCCGATGGGCCGCTTGTGGCCTGAAGACGGAGTGCTTTAATGGCAGACTGGTGCCGTCTTCTGTGCATTCTCCGACCAGGGCTCACTGTCGCCCGCGTTCCGCGACCCCACTGTATTTTACAACGCCCTCACCGGAGAAAAAGGCTCTAGCAACGTGGGTGTCACCTGCTCTCAAATTTGTGGCGGCTCTCGACGGGCGGCCGCACACACTTTCCAGTGCACACAACAGCCTTCTACAAACGTAGTCCTACCTGGTGTCGGCATCACCTTTACAACCTGCCTAAAATGAATGGTACCCATCGGCCAGCTTTGCTCGCTTGTCTGTGAAACTGCCAGACTAGTCAAACGGTAAAAAACGAACCCTTGTAGGATCATTTTGTCGTACCTTTGTTTGTCTGTCCATCTGTTAATACGACCTTTTCTCACCAACGGGTAGAGATTCCAACTCGAAATTTATGCCATGGTCCATTGGTAGTGTAAAATATTTAAGCTTCTACGTCAACACACTAACTGACTGATTCACTCACTCACTCACTCTTGAAATTTGAAGAGGGAGTAGAACTTATATTGTATCATAGTTTAAGAAGAGATTGTTCGAAAACCGACTCCTAAAGAGATGCAATAAGGGATGAAAGACTTTTTGAAAATATGTCGCTATAAAGGCAACTTTGTAGCTTTAACGACGAAAATTGGTTTTCGGCTTCTCGGCGCAGAATTAAAAAGAAGGATCTTAGAATTTCTGGAAATTCAACCACCAAGGGGCAAAAAATGGGTGGAAGTTTTTTTTAAAACAAATCATTATTAAAGAACTACTAAAGCATTTTCTGAACTACATCTACGATAAGTTGTTTTTGGGTTCTGTATTAGGAATAATTACATAGCTTGTTTCACTGTTTAGGACACTCAACCCTTATAGGGGTGAAACATGGAATGAAAATTTTTAAGAGTATAATTCATTACATTAAAAAGTTTGTAAATCTATATCTATGAAAACTGGCATTTCACTTCTCGTTTAGATGCAAGTAAATGTGTGTTAGGGGATGAAAGTTTCTATGAAAATATCACCACAGAAACAAAAAAGGCATGACTAACGAAACCCTTGGAGCCTAGGTACAAGAGTTACCTTTTGGTCAGAAGCACATTTGGAGAAGACCATTCTTTTGTGGACTTCGTTACATGAAAAGCCTAGAGGCAGTTCGTGAACAACATAAAAAGTCTATTAAAAAAATCTTTGCAGTCTACGTGAATGAAGCAGCGGGCGATAAGCTAGTACTAGTATACAAAGGTAAGTCTTTGATTAACTTTGTTATGAAAAATCAAGGAAAATTAATTTCCACTTGTTACACGATACACTAATAAACGTTCGAACAAACACAGGTTACGTTTTATATATATATATATATATATATATATATATATATATATATATATATATATATATATATATATATAAAAGGAGGCAACATTTCTGGCAAAAATCTCAAAGAGTTTTTGACCACCTTAGGTCAAACTTTTACACGGGAGTCTAATAAATCGTTGAATGAACATTCAGATAGACATAGGATATACCTGTATATTTATTATAGAACAAAGTACATGTTTTCTGTTATAACGAGCTGTGAGAAAGGAAATGCTCTGATGTGAAAATGTACTGTTTCGTTTTCTTTCTCGCAGTCAGGTTTGTTGTCAATACTTTGTCCTTATATATAGTTATGAACAAAAATTGTACACACAACCATGTACTGTTTTGCTATATTTTCGTTGTTTGTTTGAACAGAAATACGGAAGTTGCATATATGTATGGCTTATGATTAGAATACTACTACGGAATCTGAATTGTCTGAAACTTTGTAATCCGACTCGTTTGCAGACTGTCACTATAGCTACTATCCTCAAAGATCCAGTAGCAGGAGAAGTCCTCTCATACCATATATACCAATTATCCCAATCGATTTAGCTATTCGTTTTAAGCAACTTCAATTCCCATTAAATATAGCGTATTATAATCTTCGTGTTCATTGTTTTGATGTTTAACTAAAAACTGTTTAGCTTAAATTTATCCACGTTATACGATTTTTTTTAGGACTGTGACTGTATTGTGTGTTTATGAAATAATTTCTACTGTTTCAATTAATTTTTTTCTAATATTTAATTAGCACGAAGTGTTTTGGCAGCATGTCGCCATCATCAGCTGCATTCGAGTTACGCGTACATTAGATTAATATGAATTGTGCTTAAGTTGAGACAACTAATTTTCCAACAACACTGTAAGTAAATGTAACAAATGAAACGATATAAAGCTCCAAATTATTTAATGTACACGTTAAAATATATGTGCGCTTTAGCACAGGATTGTATTTCGAAATATAACCTTAGTGGCGCTCACACAGCACATGAGCGTAGTCACTCTTCAGATTAATGTTATATACATGTAACTGGAATTAGCCTGATGTTGACAGCATTCTGGCGAAACGCGTCGGGCCAATAAAATGTTAGTAAAAAGCGGCTGAAGCAGTAGAAATTAATTCATAAAAAGTGCTGTCCGAAGATTGTACAATTGTTTTGTAAAAACTGTTTTTAAAAAGTACTTGAAAATTAACAAAACTACAAATAAATACTGCTAATTAAGAATAGCATATATTCATTTAAAATCATTATTTTTCCCCGATATCTTTAGCACCATGGTGGCGTGTTCTTCAGCTGTGTATAGGAGCGCTTTTCCGCTCTGCGGGCTTAATTTGTAACAGCAGTGCTCTCGTAAAGATCTCAAAGCGCAACACCATTTATTTAGAGGTCATCTGAAGAACTTTATTTGTTCTTGAATATTTTTTTCTATGTACGACGAAGTTGGCGTAACATTGAGGTTTTTTCCATGTGTTTTACCTCTCATTTGAAACTGACATCCGGAGAAGAGATCTGAACTTGCAGATAAAGTGATATGTGACAGACTGCCAAACGCCATACGATCACATGTATAGCTTGTTCTCAGCGTCAGAAACTCGGCAGATTCATCTGCGAACTAAAGGAACTGTTGCATATTCATGAGTGATTAAGAAGTGCTACAGGGCACAGACAGCGGGTCCTCAGTATGGACGTGATTCCATCGTTTCACAAGACGAGTTACTCCAATGGTCCGCGTTGGTGACCACGCAGTATACGAATTTGTTTTATCACCCCAACGTAAATTCAAACTTTTTATTCCTACATTTACAATAAATGATCTACAAATTTATTGAATAAGTATAGTTGCATTAATAAGGGGGAGATCGGAGACTGAAGAATGTGTGTGCAATAAAGGTGAACAGTCCGGGAAACCTTTAAGAAGAGTGCTGTTGCTCCATGATAAAACAATTCCCCAGATCGCAAAAGTCAAAACGCAGAAGTTACGTCAACTCAAGTGGGAGACATTAGAGCATTCGCCCTATTGTTCTGATCTCTCGCGATGCGATAATCACGCCTTCGGTCCCTTAATAAAGGCCTTGAAGGGTCTTCGAACCCTGTCGGACGAGGAAGTGTAGCAGGCAGTTACAGACCTCTTCACGCAGCAGGACACGGCGTTTTACTAAACGTGTATCTCCAAACTGGTACATTGGTGGGATGATTGGCTCAATGCTCAAGGTGATTTTGGCTGATTGGCATACCCATTCTGGATTGTACGGCCTTCGAATGGAAAATGCTCGTCCCTTACACTTATCAACTCCTCATCACATATACTGTCAGATCAAAAGTATCCAGATACCTATTAGCCGAAATTAATACGGGCTGTGTACTATCTTCGCCTTTATGACAGCTTGAACTCATCACTCCATATCACTCGTTCTCAGACGTCCACTGTCTACTGGCTTGGCTCGCCAACAGTCTACTCGGGCAGCTTCAGAAGCGATAAAGGCCCTTGATGGATGTGTTCGTCAGGTGACATCCAATGACTAGTCCACGTACGAAGTCGCTGTGCCTGCTTGACAGACCAATAATGCTGTTACTGTTTTTCTACTGCCAACACAGTACTCCCCGCCTCCTCCTGCATTGTCGAGTCTGCCTCTAGAGAACGCTAGTGGTAAATTCCGCATTATAGAGGAGCGTCTGGATACCCTGGATGTGACAGAGTATGCCCTTAATCCTTTCGTGTGTCCGCAGCTCGTGGTCGTGCGGTAGTGTTCTCGCTTCCCGCGCCCGGGTTCCTGGCTTCGATTCCCGGCGGGGTCAGGGATTTTCCCTGCCTCGTCATGACTGGGTGTTGTGTGATGTCCTTAGGTTAGTTAGGTTTAAGTAGCTCTAAGTTCTAGGTGACTGTTGACCATAGATGTTACGTCCCATAGTGCTCAGAGCCATTTGAACCATTTTTTTAATCCTTTCGTGGTTCTTGGGATACATACGTTCCACTAAAGCAGTACGCGGTTTTGAGCGTTGGAATGTCTGTATCTCGTATCTGTCTAGAATTACGATGTAGCGAGACCCTTTCGGAACTTAGAGAGAAACACTACGGACCACGGTATGGATGTACCGGGTGATGAAGAAGTCGGCATAAATTTGAAAACTTAATAAAGCACGTAATAATGTAGATAAACAGGTAAAAATTGACACACATGATTGGAATGACATGGGGTTTTATTAGAACAAAAAAAAGTTCGCAAAATGTCTGACAGATCTCTTGTACGCGTCGTTTGGTGATGATCGTGTGCTCAGCCGCCACTTTCGTCATTCTTGGCCTCCCAGGTCCCCGGACCTCAGTCCGTGCGATTATTGGCTTTGGGGTTACCTGAAGTCGCAAGTGAATCGTGAGCGACCGACATCTCTAGGGATGCTGAAAGACAATATCCGACGCCAATACCTCACCATAAATCCGGACATGCTTTACAGTGCTGTTCACAATATTATTCCTCGACTACAGCTATTGTTGAGGAATGATGGTGGACATATTGAGCATTTCCTGTAAAGAACATCTTTGCTTTGTCTTACTTTGTTATGCTAATTATTGCTATTCTGATCAGATGAAGCGTCATCTGTCAGACATTTTTTGAACTTATGTATTTTTTTGGTTCTAATAAAACCCCATGTCATTCCAAGCATGAGGGTCAATTTGTACCTCTCTATCAGCATTATTCCGTGATTGATTCAGTTTTCAAATTTATACTGACTTTTTGATCACCCGGTATATACAAGGCTGTGGGTGTTTAAATGGAGCAGCGTTTGTTTATAGGTGGTACACTGTGTCTGTTTCATGAAAATCAGACCAAATAACATTCTTATCCATTTCCAGAAAGTCGGAAGTGGATAATTGTGTTTTCTATACATCACTGATATTGTTTTGAAACATTTCTACACACCTCAGTAATTCAGCTGGTTTGTACATACGACATGCCACAGACATCATCACACAATAGAGAAACCTTGGTGTGTGGTAGCCGGCCGAAGTGGCCGAACGGTTCTAGGCTCTTCAGACTGGAACTGCGCGACCGCTACGGTCGTAGGTTCGAATCCTGCCTCGGGCATGGATGTGTGTGATGTCCTTAGGTTAGTTAGGTTTAAGTAGTTCTAAGTTCTATGGGACTGATGACCTCTGAAGTTAAGTCCCATAGTGCTCAGAGCCATTTGAACCATTTGGTGTGTGGTATGTCAACGCCATCTTCAAATGTTATGCGGTAAGCTTGTGTGTTATATTTCATGTTTCTCATTACAAGGAGAACAATGTGTTTTGTAACCGATCCGTTATTTTTTCCATAGTTTCCACCCTAATAAAACCTTTTTAAAATTAAAAATTTCGATCTGAAAATCCTATTTCAAATGAAAATGTTGATCTAGTTCGTGGGCCGTATCTGTCCCATATCACCGATTTTGAAAATCTGTCAGCTTAAAATTTTTTTCTACATCTACATCTACGTGGATACTCTGCAAATCTCATTTAAGTCCGTGGCAGAGGGTTCATCGAACCACCTTCACAATTGTCTATTATTCCAATCTCGTGGAAAGAACGAACACCTATATCTTTCCGTACGAGCTGGGATTTCCCTTATTTTATCGTGGTGATCATTTCTCCCTCCGTAGGGTGGTGTTAACAAAATATTTTCGCATTCGGAGGAGAAAGTCGGTGATTGGAATTTCGTGAGAAGATTCCGTCGCATCGAAAATCGCCTTTCTTTTAATGATGTTCAGCCCAAATCCTGTATCATTTCAGTTACACTTTCATATTTCACGATAATACAAAACGCGCTGTCCTTCTTTGAACATTTTCGATGTACTTCGTCAGTATTATCTGGTAAGGATCCCACACCGCGCAGCAGTATTCTAAAAGAGGACGGACAAGCGCAGTGTAGGCTGTCTCGTTAGTAGATCTCTTACATTTTCTAAGTGTCCTGTCACAAAAACGCAGTCTTTGGTTAGCCTTCCCCACAAAATTTTCTGTGTTCCTTCCAACTCAAGTTGTTCGTAATTGTAATTCCTAGGTATTTAGTTGAAGTGAAAATGCGTTATTTATTATTAACGAAGACAGTTTTTTCAAATATATGAAAAATAAAGTTTAAACAAGAAAGAGTTTAACAATACCTCTGACTCACTTAAAATTGTCAATTGATTATGTAGTGAGAATAGCATTTAACGTGAATTGCTTTAGCCGGCCGTTGTAGACGAGCGGTTCTAGGCGCTTCAGTCTGGAACCGCGCGACCGCTACGGTCGCATGTTCGAATCCTGCCTCGGACATGGATGTGTGTGATGTCCTTAAGTTAGTTAGGTTTAAGTAGTTCTAAGTTTTAGGGGACTGATGACCTCAGATGTTAAGTCCCATAGTGCTCAGAGCCATTTGAACCATTTTGAATTGCTGTATAAACACAGTGAGTATTTCAGTTGTGCTGCGCCGTGTTTTAGCGCCAAAATAACCGTTCCCGCTAACTTGACTATTTTGAGTGATAATGAATTACAAAGAGAAATGCAATGAAAAACCGTATTTTTGTAGACGTTCTTGCAGCGGTTCGGATTGCGCAACCGTATATTTACGCCAATCTCAAAGACATACGTGTCTCTTACATAAGATCTGACATATACTGTTTTTCAGGGTATTTCACTGAAAGAGACACGTGTCTGAATTTATTTACAATTCATTCTACTGAAAATAATACCCTGCTTGGCAACACTCCAGACGACAGTGAAATTGATTTGCCTGTCTCTCTCTTTACATAGTAACATGTGGGAAGCCATACATACATGAAAGAAGAATTGCGGGATAGCAATTCATTTTCACATTAATTGTTGGAGCATTTCGTCAAACAGCAGTACGTGCTGTGACGTTGATAACAGATTTACTGTTCTTGGTGCATAGTGATGACGCACCGTGCGCAATCTATCATCGCGTGTTAAACATGTTGGGGGTTTGCAGATTGATAAATACTCGACAGTTGAATGTTTACCGAGTAACGCATTCTAAATTAAACTCTGTGTACCTCGATACATATTTGATGCGCTTAGTGAACGGTTCCACTGCTCGTCATTCAAATATCCTCACGAGTAACACACATCGGATGGAGTATCTCTTACGTCGGCGACGCAAAAACTCCCGACTAAAGCGTCATTCAGCCTATAACGAGATGCAACTAAGAATACTATTTTAAAGGTATTTTTACTCTGCAATTGAATGTCAGATCTGCTAAATACCGACTAAATTAAGTTAACTAAAATGATATATTATGGAAAAAGATGGATGGACGGATGGAAGGATGGTTGGACAGATTTAGAATTGTTGAGCGCTGCGCAGCGAAGTCATCAGCGCCCTTGCACAAGATCGTGGTACGGGTGTAAGAGAAGTTGCTCTTGTTGAAGGCCGCGTAACTATAGCCACACTCACAAAAAATTTCACTCTGCTATCCATACCATGGTGATACGTCCATAGTGTTGATACAATAGTGAATGGCATGAAGATGGCTGGTTGATCTCGGCACTAACAGGACGAAATAGCTAATCAGAAGCACATTGGTTTAAATGGCCCTGAGCACTGTGGGACTTAACATCCGAGGTCATCAGTCCCCTAGAACTTAGAACTACTTAAACCTAACTAACCTAAGGACATCACACACATCCATGCCCGAGGCAGGATTCGAACTTGCGACCTTAGCGTTCGCGCGGTTCCAGACTGAAATGCCTAGAACCGCTCGGCCACCCCGGCCGGCTAGAAGCTCATTAAAGCCTTTCTCCAACCGAATGGTCAGGTGTCTAGACGCCAAACAAAAGCTCAAATTTTTGGCTATTGATTCGCCATCGCCTAAAAGTAAGGGTAAGTTCCTCGGTAGGCTAAAGGCTTCACTCCATGATGCCGTGAGTGTAACTCCACGAACTTTTTCATGCCACAAGAATTACTTTGTATGTATATGGATTGCAGCTCCTTTACGAATTACTGTGGTTCCTTGAAAAGGTTTATTTTACCGTCACAAATGTCAACTGGAATATAGAGTTGGAATGAGCATCGCGTATGCAGATCAAGTTGAATACTACACACCGAAACACCACTCATTTACATCTCTACCGGTTTTTAACTTCAATGAGAGTTAGCTGACGCATGGTGAAAATAGAAATTCTACTGCATATTCAGAAGGCGTGCGGAGGTAGAGGTATTCGACTGCACATCTACAGGATTGTGGTGCAACTAATTTACACAGTAAAGCTATCCAATAGTTCCGTATTGTGGAAGAACATTCTCTCACTAAGTCTTGAACCACACTGACTTATCTGCCAAGAGGGAATTTCACTGTAAAACAATCCCAGGGTATCAGAGAAGTGGCAGCATCATGATCTTTGCTGATATCTCATTAATACATTTCAGTTATATGAACGCATTCGTATAACTGATTCGCCTCGATGGACAATGAATCCACAACCTTCATCGCGGATATACCGGGTGATCAAAAAATCAGTATAAATTTGAAAACTTAATAAACCACGGAATAATGTAGGCAGAGAGGTAAAAATTGACACACATGCTTGGAATGACGTGGGGTTTTATTAGAACCAAAAAAAATCAAAGTTCACAAAATGTCCAACAGATCTCTTGCGCGCGTCGTTTGGTGATGATCGTGTGCTCAGCCGGCACTTTCGTCATGCTTGGCCTCCCAGGTCCCAGGACCTTAGTCTGTGCTATTATTGGCTTTGGGGTTACCTGAAGTCGCAAGTGTACCGTGATCGACCGACATCTCTAGGGATGCTGAAAGATAACATCCGACGCCAATGCCTCACCATAACTCCGGACATGCTTTACAGTGCTGTTCACAACATTATTCCTGGACTACAGCTATTGTTGAGGAATCAAATGGTTCAAATGGCTCTGAGCACTATGAGACTTAACTTCTGAGGTCATCAGTCCCCTAGAACTTAGAACTACTTAAACCAAACTAACCTAAGGACATCACACACACCCATGCCCGAGGCAGGATTCGAACCTGCGACCGTAGCGTTCGCGCGGTTCCAGACTGTAGCGCCAAGAACCGCTCGGCCACCCCGGGAGGCTGTTGAGGAATTATTGTTGACATATTGAGCATTTCCTGTAAAGAACATCATCTTTGCTTTGTTTTACTTAGTTATGCTAATTACTGCTATTCTGATCAGATGAAGCGCCATCTGTCAGACATTTTTTGAACTATTGTGTTTTTTTTTGTTCTAATAAAACCTCATGTCATTCCAAGCATGTGTGTCAATTTGTACCTCTCTATCTACGTTATTCCGTGATTTATTCAGTTTTCAAATTTATACTGACTTTTTGATCACCCGGTACATTTACGTTCGACCTCCAGTGAGAATCTAGGGTGCATGGAGGACATGTACGGGGACTGTGGATAAGTGGGGTTCGGTGGGAGTGTGGGTCAGAAGAGAGTCAACGCGGTAACGCTAGATTTAAACCTACGTTCGACCTGGTACTTGACGGTGAACAGAAAACAAATTATTCGAGACAGTCTCCATAGGATCCATTTTGCAGATTCGCCTTTATGTGTGAAATGCAACATCCAGGTTACAGACGAACACCGGTTACATTGTGGGTCGGCGGAAGAGATATGGTATTTTGAGCGTCAAATTTTGACTCTCTTCTTACGGATGTCGCCCGCTTACGTCGATTCCCACCTCTCTTCTACCCGGAGGCTGTTTATTACCAGAGGACCAAACACTGTGCTGTCACATGGATCAGAGATCACGCGATTCGTTATTTATTAGGAGATGGTGTCATAGAACTAATGGATTTTTGGAACTATTTAAACGATCGTCATTGTGAAATTGTGAGAAACTCTAAGTAAAGTCAATACTTTTCGCTCTTCTTGCGGAGCATCTTCCACGATCCTGCCCATAGCTGGATTATTCAATGTAGGAGGTAAATTTCATACATTCTCACAAGTATATGAACAGATAACGGTACCGACACGACATTTCAAGAAGACATGCTATGAAAATGGAACCGACGCCGCATGTGCATGTTACAGAAGTGTAGCCTTTTATTTATTTTTCTTTCTTTCAGAGACAAGTCATGGGAAAGGCGGATTTATTTTTTGTCAGTAAATAAATGAAAATTCTCTTGTGGACATTTATCCCTTCCATAGTTAAGCCAAAAGATGTTACTGTGCTTAACGCAACTGTCCAGTAAGCAGGAGATCTCAGGTTCCAGTCCCAGTAAGGCACACCTTTTTCACAGTACGGTGAATATTCCTGTAACATTAACGTAGATGAACTACGAACTAAAGTTACCTTACTGTCCTGCGAAGTAGTCACCTCCCATAACTATGCACAGCTGAGCTCTGCGATACATGTCCTGCAAACTTTCCACGAAGTCTTCCTTTGGGATGGTATTCAAAAGCCGCGTCACATTTCGTTGGATGTCAAGAATATTGTCAAATATCTTTCCTTTCAAAACGAGTTTGTGTCGAGGGAATAGGAAGAAGTCTGGAGGACTGAAGTCCAGGGACTATGATGAATGGCCGGCCGATGTGACCGAGCGGTTCTAGGCGCTACAGTCCGGAACCACGTGGCTGCTGCGGTCGGAGGTCCAATCCTAACTCGAGCGTGGATGTGTGTGATGTTCTTAGGTTAGTTAGGTTTAAGTAGTTCTAGTTCTAGGGGACTGATTACCTCAGATGTCAAGTCCCATAGTACTTAGAGCCGTTAGCACCATTTTTGAACTATGGTGGGTGTTCAAGTTGCACCACCCCCTTTTCTTGCCAGGAACTGTTTGACGATATTGGCTGTGTGTGGACGACTGTTGTGAACAAAAGACCAGAAACATTGTTATGTGTACTGCGGTCGTACCCTGCGTAGACGTTGCATGAAACAGGTGAAAATTTCAAAGTACCGTGCAGCGTTCAACGTTGTTCCCTCAGGCAGAAATTCCTTGCGGATAATGCCTTGACTATCGAAAACGGTGATGAGCATTGCTTTGGTGGTTGATTTTTCTGCTCTGACGTTCTTGGGACGACGTGATGTCGGAGAACGTCGTTCCATGCTTCGCCGTTTTGTTTCAGGATCGTACCGGAGACACCAGGTCTCATACTCAGTGACAA
This sequence comes from Schistocerca piceifrons, assembly GCF_021461385.2. Classification (NCBI taxonomy): domain Eukaryota; kingdom Metazoa; phylum Arthropoda; class Insecta; order Orthoptera; family Acrididae; genus Schistocerca; species Schistocerca piceifrons. The sequence continues at coordinate 250,162,494 of NC_060138.1, read as the reverse complement.
TGTGGTTCAAGAAATTGGGTGTCTTATCCACCGTTTCGACAAAATCCTGTGAAGCCTCTAAACGTGCCTTCTTCTGATCGTCAGTCAAGCGATGTGGTACAATGCGACAACACATTTTCCTCTTCCCTAACTCCTGGGTAAAAATTTGTCGCACGTATTAACAGTTCATCTGCAGTTCATCCGCTGTCATGCTCACAGTTAATCGACGCTCGTTCGTGATTAATGTCCTCACTTTCTCAATGTCTTCGTCACTGACGGCGACCGCCGATCGTCCGCTACGGGATTGTCGGAAACACTTTCCCGGCCTCCTTGAAAACGTGTGAACGACTCTTACACGCACTTCATGAACAGTGCTTGATCGCCATAAACAAGTACTAGCATTGCATGAATTTTTTTCGATGCCTTGCCAAGCTTAAAATAAAGCTTTAAATTGATCCTTCTCTCGTTCATTGTCCTGTTATCAGTTCACAACCAACGTATTAAACAAGTACTTCGTCCAACAGGTCTAACACTGAACATACACGATGCTCAACTGAACTACGGTGGGGGCGAGTTGTCAACACCGACCACTACACAGGTGCAACGTTGTGAGTCGCCAGTGTTGCCCGATCGACCTTTCTAACTTCATTCACCGAACTTTATTGTCAGATATATATATCACTCGTAATTTTAACAGAAACAGTACTTTTTCAGCGAGATGAAAATACATGTCGCGTTAATACAAACCTCCAAAAACATAAAAATACGTACTACTGACTCTTATCACATATTCGGTTCGTTTTAAAATATAAAAGGCAATTTTTATTCTTATGTCATGGGTTCATGGATTATGTTATGATAGAACAAGAATCGCATAGCAGTAATGTATGTCAGTACCGGTGTCGTATGACTCGTCAATGTACTAAGTGTCTGTTGTGGCAGCTAACACTTGTGCAACGTAAGAGCTGCAAAATCTGTGTCAACACAATGTGGGTGGTGCGCCATGTCAACGTGGAATGTGTGTACCCCTTCAGTTACTAAATCAGTATGTCTTACGTCTGCATACGGAAATGTGTAGAACACCTATCACTGTTTTAGTTAAAGCAAATGATTCTTCACGAAAGCAAGAACATGTCGTAACTAACATTTCACGATGAAAGAAGAACAAAACACATCCGATGTTAAGGACATGACCATCGGAAGGAGTAAAGAACAGTGAAATTAAAAGATGTTCTTGTTGTATCTATCCGGTCCTCGACAATCAGTCCTTAATGGATTAAATTCGTTTTCAAAATACTCATTGTATTTTTTCAAGTGCCTTCCACTACTGATCAATCGTTAGGACAAATGTATGATGTTCAACGCCCACGTCGAACTTCGCTGTGAGCCATGAGCAGTTTGACATAAACAGGGAAAGGCTACTTATGTTAATCATTAGTTATGTTTTAAAAAACATCTGACTGTGTGCGGTGTCTGGCGATGGGGTCAGTGTGCAGAGCTATTAAAGAAAAGCAATTTCTCGCTAGTGGTAAATTTTGATCATTACATTTTAAAATTTTTGTCACTTTTTCTGATGACTTCCGGTCTCTGGCCATCTTAATGGGACGAAACTTGAATCAATGCACAGAACTTCGTCACAGCTCATACCAAGCATGAAGTATCTGCTTGGTATAATAAAATGTGACGATTTTGTACTGATTCAACTTTATATCGTTTAAGTGATCGAAACGCATTAGGAGAAGTTATTGGAAAATGGTATTTGATAATTTTTACATTTAACTGAGTAGTTTTACGTACACAGGCTGAAAGAAAAAGCGAAACATCCGAAAGATGTGGTCGGATGTCACTGAAACTTCGTACCGTACACCCTGCGAGTGGGTGTATAAATAATTACCTAGGGAGAGCTCACGTTCTTCCTAACATTCTGATATGCACAGCGATGTTACTCCAGGCGCCATAGTGTTGTGACACATTGGCTGTGACTTTATTTCACGGCCGGCCGGTGTGGCCGTGCGGTTGTGGGCGCTCCAGTTGGAACCGCGTGACCGCTACGGTCGCAGGTTCGAATCCTACCTCGGGCATGGATGTGTGAGATGTCCTTAGGTTAGTTATGTTTAAGTAGTTCTAAGTTCTACGGGACTGATGACCACAGATGTTAAGTCCCATAGTGCTCAGAGCCATTTGAACCATTTTTTATTTCACGGTCGGCAGTGATTCAGAGAGATGACGGCCCAATGGTAAGTAATGGGCATACTGAGGCTTGATGTGTTCGTTACCTTTTATGCGACACTATCATGGTTCCGTTTTCCAAGAGGACAATGCTCGTCCACGCACGAAATGTCTGCGTGATGCTGAAGTACCTCCGTGGACAGCGAGATCCACAGACTATTTTCCGTAGAACATGTGTCGGGCCAGCTCAAGTGTTTACTCAGTCGCAGTGTCAGAATCCAGGATGTCAAGGACCAGGCACAACAGTTATGTACCACCTTGCCTCAGATCCAAACATGCGGATTAGGTTTCCTGGTAAGTAAGTGGCTCGAAAAGTTTTAAGTAATAGAACGCAGTACGTTGTCCTGGGCGGCGGGTGCTGATCAGAGATAAGGTTATCGTCAGGAGAGCACCAGAATCCCTCTAATTCTCTAAAAAAAAACCCGATGTGATGGACAGGGTAAGCACCAATTTGTTGCTGACGCCGTGGGGTGTGGGAGCGTGTCGTCGGTAACTACCTGTAGGAAGGATGCAAGATGACTTGCAGAAAATTTTTAGTTTGTGTGATGAACGGCAGCTTACTCTAAATGTAGAAAAATATAGTTTAATTCAAATGAGTTGGAAAAACAAACTCATAATGTTCGTGCACAGCACTGGTCGTGTGCTGCTTTATACAGCCTCCTCGGTTAAATATGTACGCGTAACGCCGCAAAGTGATATGAAATGGAACGCACAAGTACAAATTGTAGTGGGGAAGGCTAATGGTCGACTTCGGTTCACTGTGAAATTTTATGAAAATGTGGATCACCTATAAAGGAGGCAGCGTACAGATATGTAGTGCGACCCACTATTCAGTGCTTTTCGAGTGTTTTGGATTCATATCAGGTCGGATTAAAGGAACATATCAAAGCAATTCAGCGGCGAGCTGCTAGATTTGTTAGCAGTAGGTTCAATCTGCACGCAGGTATTACGGAGATGCTTCGTGAACTGGAATGAAAATCCCTGGAGGGAAGACAAAGCTCTTTCCGCGAGACACTATTGGGAAAAATTAGAAAATGGCATTTAAGGCTGAATGCAGAACGATTCTACTGCCGGCAACGTACATTTCATTTCACGTAAGCACGATAAAGACACGACAAGATAAATTGGGGTTCGTACGGAGCGGTATGGACAGTCGTGTTTCTCCTGCTCTATTTTCGAGTGGAACAGGGAAGGAAATCACAAGTAGTGACACAAGGTACACTCCGCCATGCACCATACGGTGGCTTGTGGATTATGTGTGTAGCTACATATGTACGTGATGAGACAACGGCTTATGACGCCCTTCCGAACATAACCAGTGCACGCATCCAGAGCGCTTGCAACGCCATACTGATGAGTCAGCTCATTCTGCCAGGTTCTTTGTAAATATGACTCAGTTTTGTTAGTTGTGGAATAATACCGTATACTCCTTCAACTCGTGAACTTCATTTCCTTTCCTCTTTGGGGGAGCTTAGCTTTCTTTTCTACGCAGCGTATATGGAAAATTATCGTACACTTCACGTTGGCCTATACAGTACTATGTACTTTACACGTAAATTCCAAGAAACGTATAACTGACTGGACATTTGGGATCGGAGTTTCCACGTATGCAATCTGTTAACTGGTCGCAGACTAGACGGATAGGGACGCGCTTCACACAGAGTTCGCCTGGTAACTAAATGTGCGATTGCTGGTGCATTCTCCCGAAACACGGAGCAGCCCGAGATTTGTCAGAGCTCTGGGAGAGATAACTTTATTAGTTGTTCCGGTATTGGACGCCGGATGAGAAGCTTACCACATCACTGCCGCTGCAGGCTTTCATGAGTACCGGTCAGGTCACCCTGCAGTGTTTGCGAGCTCCTGTTGACCCCCTCCTATCTTCAGCCCTCGCATACCGCCGCGCTGCGACTACCATGCGCCTCTGCAGCGTCACCTATCTCTCCAGGCTTAATTAACACTCGGGCCCACAACGCACGTGTCCCGCAATTTGCGTGGAGCTGAAGCCTGCGCCCCAGTGCAAGAAGCGACTGCATGCCTGGCGTGGGCTGGTCTTCTAATTACGGTGAATGGAATCTCTTAATTGAATTCCAGGTGGTCAGTACGTATACACACAGGCAGCTCTAAGTCCGATTCATTAGTCTGAGCTCACTGAACAACATATGATTGCTGATACTTACGAATTAACTTGAGCTACTAGGCCATAATGCAGAAATGAACACATGTTGACTTCCATAAAATGAAGTCTTTTGATTACTGAGACAATTCCTACCTCCTCAGAATGAGACAAAGGAAAGAAGTAACCACGTATGCAACCAATGTACACTGTCCGGCAAGAAGTATCGACATACTCCTACGTAATTTCTATCAAAGACTGTCGCCAAACAGCCGTATATTTAGGGAAGTCATTTCATTTATACAACGAGTTTCGGCATCTCAGTAATGCTATCTTGCCCGCTCGGTTAGCCGTGCGATCTAACGCACGGCTTTCCGGGCGAGCAGGAGCGCCTGTTCAAATGTGTGTGAAATCGTATGGGACTTAACTGCTGAGGTCATCAGTCCCTAAGCTTACACACTACTTAACCTAAATTATCCTAAGGACAAACACACACACCCATGCCCGTGGGAGGGGTCCAACCTCCGCCGGGACCAGCGGCACAGTCCAAGACTGCAGCGCCCGAGACCGCTCGGCTAAATGCACGCGGCGGAGCGCCTGGTCCCCGGCACGAATCCGCCCGGCGGATTTTTGTCGAGGTCCGGTGAACCGACCAGTCTGTGGATGGTTTCTAGGCGGTTTTCCATCTGCCACGGCGAATGCTGGCCGGTTCCCCTTATTCCGCCTCCGTTACACTATGTCAGCGATTGCTGCGCGAACAATTTCTCCACGTACGCCAACACCACCACTACTCTACCACGCAAACATAGGGGTTACACTTGTCTGGTGTGAGACGTTCCCTTGCGGGTTCACTGGGGGCCGAACCGCACAATAACCCTGGCTTCGGTGTGGGGCGGCGCAGGGGTGAAGTGGACTGCCGTAGTCGTCGTGGGGTTGTGGACCACTGCGGCTGCGGCGGGGACGGAACCTCTCCGTCGTTTCTAGGTCCCCGGTTAACATACAGTACAATACGTACAATTCTATCTTCGGACCCCTATGTACTCCATGTATAGACAGTCAAATGGTTCAAATGGCTCTGAGCACTATGCGACTTAACTTCTGAGGTCATCAGTCGCGTGGAACTTAGAACTAGTTAAACCTAACTAACCTAAGAACATCACACACACCCATGCCCGAGGCAGGATTCGAACCTGCGACCGTAGCGGTCACTCGGCTCCAGAATGGAATGGCTCTGAGCACTATGGGACTTAACATCTATGGTCATCAGTCCCCTAGAACTTAGAACTACTTAAACCTAACTAACCTAAGGACATCACACACATCCATGCCCGAGGCAGGATTCGAACCTGCGACCGTAGCAGTCGCGCGGCTCCGGACTGAGCGCCTAGAACCGCTAGACCACCGCGGCCGGCTCGGCTCCAGACTGTAGCGCCTAGAACCGCACGGCCACTCTGGCCGGCTATAGACAGTCAGATAAATCCATACACGCATAAATAGAACCATCAGTATCTGGATTCCTTGAACTCGTTTTACGAGTGTGTACTTCGAAGACTTGACCACAGCTTCTATGTAATGCGGAATTGACCAATAGATGTCACGAGAAGTGGACCTGGTAGCCGGAAAAGAGACGGATAGTACAGTCTTGTCAGTAGCAGCAGCAGTAGCAGTAGCAGTAGAATGGTTGGGCCAGGAGAGGTCCGTGACATTAAATGTCGATTAGTCATGGGATGTCGCCTGAAGAGGAACACGTCAAGTGCCATAAACGACTCCCCACAAACTTAATTCAGTGAACGAGGAGCCAGAATAAGCGAACACGAATCTCAGCTTATCCGTTGTTGCTTCCTGACAAAACAATCATCAAAGTTCTCGACATAATTTAGATACCTTTTAGCGTAACATAAACTCATCCCAACTGGTGGCCGAGTCGCTAGTGGGAGGGGGGGGGGGGGGGTAGGATAGGGTGGCAGCAGGGGGCTGTTCTCAAAACCAGTTATTGTTTTTATTTATTTCTTTTTTTACTTTGTTTTCATTTATCTAGCCATGTCCGTGCAAGGGTGTTAAATTGATTGTTAAACTCAAACTGGGTTTAACGATACGTGTCATTCATTTATTACGTAATACATATCAAGAGATCAGATGGAAAATCAGTTCTAAGCAAAGAATGGAAGGCAGAAAAGTGGAAGGAGTATATAGAGTGTCCGTACAAGAGCTATGTGCTTGAGGGCAATATTATGGAACTGGAAGAGGACTTAGGGAAAGATGAGAAGGGAGATATGATACTGCGCGAAGAATGTGACGAAGCACTGAAAGACCTAAATCGTAACAAGGCCCCGGGAGTAATCGACATTACTTTATAACTACTGATAGTCTTGCGACAGCCAGCCATGTCAAAAGTCTTCCATCTGGTGAGCAAGATGTACGAGACGGGAGAAATACTTTAAGAAGAATATAATAAGCCCATTTCCAAAGAAAGCAGGTGCTGACATGTGTAATAATTACCTAACTACCAGTTTAATTAGCCACTGTTACAAAAGCCTAACAGGAATTCTTTACACATGAATGGAGAAACTGGTGGAAGTCGATACTGGGAAAGATCAGTTTAGGTTGCAGAGAAATATAGGAACACGCGAGACAGTATTGTCCCTACAACTTCTCATAGAAGACAGGTTTAGGAGAGGTACACCTGCATTTATAGCGTTTGTAGACTTCGAGAAAGCTTTCCTCAATGTTGTCTAGAATACACTCTTTCAAATTCTGAAGGTGGCAGGGGTAAAATAGAGGGAGCAAAAGGGTATTTATAATTTGTACAGAAACCAGAGGACAGTTATAAGAGTCGAGGGGCACGAAAGGGTAGCAGTGGTTGGGAAGGGAGTGAGACAGGGTTGTAACCTATCCCCAATGTTATTCAATCTGTATATTGAGCAAGCACTAAAGGAAACAAAAGAAAAATTCGGAGTAGGTATTAAAATCCATGGAGAAGAAATAAAAACTTTAAGGTTCGCCGATGACATTGTAATTCTGTCAGAGACAGCAAAGGACTTGGAAGGGCAGTTGAACGGAGTGTACAGAGCAAGCAGTGAAGGAGAAAAAAAAATTAGGAATAGGAATTAAAGTCCAAGGAGAATAAATAAAAATTTTGAGGTTTGCCTATGACAATTTTGTCAGAGATAGCAAAGGACTTAAACGGGCAGCTGAACGGAATGGGCTGTGTCTTGAAAGGAGAATATGAGCATCCACAAAAGCAATTAGTAGACGAATGAGGACAACGTTATTTCAATATACACTGGAAAGCAATCGTGTATTAATCTTTTGCGTTCATGGATAGATAAACGAAAAACAAAAATGAAAATAAAAATAATAATCGGGTTTCGAGCACGGGAAGCAAAGGTGTCAAGCTGTGACGCTAGCCGCCGTATTACCGCTTCGGTTGGACTGTTTACTCGCTAAAAGGCACATCAATTACCTCGTAATCTTCGACCGTCGTTTTCCCAAAAATCGTCGAATATTTACGGTCAAGCCGAGACAAGTGTTCTCTTCTTTTTTACCTCTCTTTCACTGAGCGAAGTTGCTGAGAAACTGGGTTATGACACTTTACTTGTTCTCCTCGTGAGTAACATATCCATCAGCGACATTCTGTTTCTTCCAGAGATGTCAGTCAACTGTAGGTATGTGATTGTGAAGTGGAACGGCGAAGGAACAAACACAGTTAAATGAACACCAGGGAAGTCCCGCATACTGGTGGACAGGGACCGTTGACCATTGCGGAGGGTGGCTGTAAAATATTACGTGAAATTTGCGGAAGAATTCGCTCGTGATTTCCAAAGCGCAGCCAGCTGTCCAGGTAGTACAACGTGTGTAGAGAATTACTAGAATGGGGTTCAACGGTGGAGCTCTTCATCATAAGCCCCACATTTCTGTAGACAGTACTCAGCGATGTCCGAAATGATGGAAGAGCGAAGCCAATGGACAGTAAATTACTGGAAACAAATGGTTTGAAGTCATGAATAGCGCTATACCCTGTGGAAATCCGATGGGAATGTTTTAGTAGGGCGAATACCTGGAGAACGTTTCCTGCCGTCATGCGCAGGGCGATCGTGGTTGTCACAGTTCGGAGGTGATTTTCGTGGTTAGAGTGTGGTCTGATTATTACGCTTCAGAGACCACTAAAGCCTGAAGGAGATGACATTTTGTACAGCAAACAGGCGATGATTGTATCAGCGTGACCAAAGTTGCATCTGTGACGCAATTGTTTGTGGACAGTAGCATTCCTGAGATGGACTAGCCTGGCATAAACCAAACGGAACATATTTGCAATGAGTTAGAACGTTGATCTCGCTCCACACAAGTTGTTGTTGTGGTCTTCAGTCCTGAGACTGGTTTGGTGCAGCTTTACATGCTACTCTAGCCTGTGCAAGCTGCTTCATCTTTCAGTACCTACTGCAGCCTACATCCTTCTGAATCTGCTTAGTGTATTTATCTCTTGGTCTCCCTCTACGATTTTTATCCTCCACTCTGCCCTCCAATACTAAGCTGGTGATCCCTTGATGCCTCAGAACGTGTCCTACCAACCGATCCTTTCTTCTAGTCAAGTTGTGCCACCAACTCCTCTTCTCCGCAATTCTATTCAGTATCTCCTCATTAGTTATGTGATCTACGCATCTAATCTTCAGCATTCTTCTGTAGCACCACATTTCGAAAGCTTCTATTCTCTTCTTGTCCAAACTATTTATCGTCCATGTTTCACTTCCACACATCGCTACACTTCATACAACACTTTCAGAAACGACTTCCTGACACTTAAATCAATACTCGATGTTTACAAATTTCTCTTCTTCAGAAACACTTTCCTTGCCATTGCCAGTCTACATTTTATATCCTCTCTACTTCGACCATCATCAGTTATTTTGCTCCCCAAATAGCAAAACCTTTTTACTACTTTTAGTGCCTCATATCCTAATCTAATTCCCTTAGCATCACCCGACTTAATTCGACTACATTCCATTATCCTTGTTTTTCTTTTGTTGATGTTCATCTTATATCCTCCTTTCAAGACACTTTCCATTTCGTTCAACTGCTCTTCGAAGTCCTTTGCACCTAACCTTCCATTATCATTGCCTCCTCCGGGCCCTGCTCTTGAGGAAGAATGAGCTGCCATTCCTCCATGGATACCTCACTGAAAGTGTTCCCAGCAGGGTCCAAGGCGTCATAAAGTCGAAGGTTGGACGCACTCCATAATAATGTCCAGAAGTAGGTGTGCAGATGCTTCTGATTATAGTGTACGTGTGTAGATTTTCTTTGTCGCGGAGCCTTCTTGCAGTCGTTAGCGTATGGAAGATGATTCAGTTAATTCGTTCACCTCCAATATTTTCTGAACCGTTTAACACACAGTAATTCTGTTTTCACTCACACAGATTATGAGAAAGTCGTCACGAAACGAATTAACGAATTATAGTCATTTTACATAGCAATATTAATTACAGAGATATCAGTACCAACTTTATTTTGCGAAAGAGAAATATAGCCATTTCTGCTTCTAGTGTCCTAGTACTGAAAAATACAAATTCAACGGCGTTTCACTCTTCGACATACGATTACTACTTTCTGAGCCTTTACAACTTTTGGAATAAACAATTTATGTATTTTGGAAATGAAAGCTATTGCCGCCTTACATGTGATTCCGTATCCAAGTAAGGAAATAGATCACTTCACTCTGCCTCTGTCGCTCAAGTTTTGTCGAGTGTTGCTTGGTTCGAAAAATAAATACTGTTCACAAATCAAGAGAAACGATGTATGCAACTTCTTTACGAAGGATGCAGAAGGAACGGGAAGAGCTTTGTGCAGAAAGGTCTTCCGGTAGACGGTGACCAAAAGAATGACAACTGTTATTGCAAGTGCTCTGGAATGCTGCTCAGATGACAAGGAGCAAGCCTGCAGAAGGCAAAGCGAACGAAACAGATATTCTGGCAACTGCTGCTCATTATCAGTGGATTAGCTCCGGAGAAATTTTAAGTGCTTCCTGGAATACGTCAGAGCAACGTTGTTCGCATTTTGCGCGAATAAAGGCTTCCATCTTCATCTTGTGTCATTTCACCGGCAGAATTGCCAGTAGACCGGTTCTGCAGCGTCAAAAGGTGCTTTCTTCAAGGCATTTTCTTTGCCGATGAAGCTGTCTTTACTAATCATTGTAAGCTGAATGTAAAAAATTGGCATTATTGGGCCGCTGAGAATACGCATTTGCTTGAGGAAGGTTGAACATGAGAGGCAGTGTAGAGTGGTGGTGCCTGCAGTGTCATTGGGGACTACGCGACTGGTCCTTTCTTCGTTGAATGAACTTTAACGTGCGAAATACATGCACAGCTTCTTGCCGATGTGGGATTGGCTCTCCCAGAAGAAATATCGCTTGAAATGCTTAAATGTACAGGATGCCTGTGCATTATAAAACTGCTGCAGAATTTTGATATTGATGGAATCGTAATGGAAATAAGGCTTACATACAGGTGATTAAATAAGGTTTGGATTTTTGCAGTCACCGTGCGGGAATGGGACAGCTGGATCCGAGGTCGTATTGCCATATCGGCTCAGATATAGCTGCGAATATCTGACTGCAAGACCAGACTTGCACGTCACGCTCAGCATTTGTTCCATTCCTCGCTCCCTCCCCTCCCCATTCTTCCCTTCGGCAAGGACTTGTTTTTAAATTTTCTTCACGACAGGCGGGAGAGGAGCTGTATGCAGCAATTGAAAAAAAAAGAAAAAAAAAAGACTGATTGATTGACTGTTCAACAGCGAGCACAGATTATTGCAACTTATGAAGTGTGGAATTCCGGGGTCCTGGAGCAGAGATGGTGCATACCGTGAATGGAAGAATAAAGAATCGCCGCTGAAAATTAAAGACCATAGGCAAAGTGAAGATACAAGAGTAAATGGTCGTCCGTCCACGTCTCGACCTATTGATAAAGTGGCGTCTGTGTGGGAAATCAACACGCCAGGTAGCACGTGGAAGTGAACTCACAAGGAAAGCAGCGTTTCAAACATAGCATAAAGAATATTGTATTATCGAACGTGGAAACTTCACCAAGTGTAACAGCTGACACCGGAAGACCGTGACTGCAGAATGGGGAGTCGATGTTGGATTGGTACGAGGATTGGCCTCAACTGTTTAATAACATCCTCTGGAGTGACACAGCTGTATTCAATGTCAGAGGTTTTATCAATCGATATAACTACCATTATTGGGCGGTGGAGAAGATGCGATCTCGTCCAAAAGTGACCATATAGTGTGTAATGACTGCCACAAAAGTTATCGTGCCATTTATTCCGTGCTATACAATAAACGCAGGACGCTGCTTGCAGATGTTCGAAAATTGTGTTGGTCTACAGTAACTGCAAGGGATAACATCGAAGACGTTATTTTAAGCAAGCTGACACACCACCTAACCCTGAAAATGACGTGAGTGCGTGGTTGGATGAGAAGTTTCCAGGACGTTGGCTGGAAAGAAATAGACCTCATGGGTAGCCTACAAAAAGTCCAGACCTGACACAAAGTGATTTGTTTATATGGGGCTGGGTAAAATATGAGATGTAAGAAGACTGTGGATTCCGTATACGATTGTTCGAGACGATTCGTCGACGTCATGTTTATGTAATTTAAAAGTGTGCATCCGCACTCTTGTATGACAATGTATGAAAATATTTTTATTATTATTATTATTATTATTATTATTTTGAGCTTTCCTCATTACAGAGGCTTATCTCCAACATAATAATTTACTTGGAAATTACAATACAAACAATAAACGTTCTTAAACTATAATCTCAAAATATTTCTCCAGGTGTTTCGATCTTGTGTGTCTTCTTCCTCTGCGCCCATTCTCCTCATTGTGTGCTGTACATTTTGGAGCCAGGTGGTCATAGTTCGTCCTCTTCGTCTTCTCCCCTCCGGTTCCCACTCCAGTATCAATTTTGGTATTCTGGTTTTCTCCATTCGTCGTACATGCCCGTACCACTGTAATTTCTTCCTATCCATTACGTCATATATTCTTTCTTTTATTTCCATTCTCCTTATTACTTCGGTGTTCCTTATCTTTTCTTTCCTAGAGATCCTTGCCAATCTTCTCCAAAAGTCCATCTCTAGAGCTTGTAATTTTTTAATGTGCTTCATGTTAATTGTCCAGCTCTCCGTTCCATACAGAACCACACTCTCTAATATGGATTTGTATATTAATCTTTTAGTTCTGCTCATTACATTCCCGCTCCATAAGACTGAGTTAAGCATCCCAATGATCCTCTGTCCGCTACTAATTCTTTTATTGATTTCTGACTCTGATTTTCCCTCGCTTTCTAAAAAGGATCCCAAATAACAGAAAGTGTTTATCTTTTTGATTTTCTTTCCTTCAATGTATAGCTCATCTGAATCATTAGTCAAGTATTCTGTTTTTTGGTAATTAATCTTCAAACCCCATGTTTTGTATGCTACTGCTAGTTGATTGCACATATAGTTAGCATCCTCCCCATCTTGTGCTACGACTACTTGATCATCAGGAAATAATAAATGATGTAGGTAAACTGCATGAAATATTAATTTCAATAAATTAGCACTGTAAGTGTAGATCTTAATCACCTTTTCCAATACCTAGTTACCTTCCAGACATCCTGTATATGGTACCAACACGATGTCTCTCCAGCTCACTATTCGCCTGTTGCTAGGAAAGAACTCTCTACGAATCGTATGCTTAGTCGAGGCCGCTAACATGCATTATTCCCCTGCACGCGACCCCAAAACACAAGGCTTCTATCCTAACGATGGATGAAATTTTCATCAATAATGTTCGGCTTCCATACAGCAATATGCATTTGCCATTTATGATAACCACACAACATTCTAATCTCCTGGGTGTAATTTCTAAGACTATAACGGTTGAGATCGCTTAATATAATTTCATTTACATATTTTGACGTGTCGGATAATGCCAATATCACATCAAAACTTAGAATTCGTAATACAAACTGGAGTTTGACCTGATGATGCCATTAGGCGAAACGTAATAAATGAGAGCGCACAATGGTCGCGGAAATTTCTTTTTTTCTTAATAGGTGGGATTAATTAGATGCAGGGTCCCAGCATGTAACATTATTGACAGACAGCCATCCACTGAATGGGAATGTTAAGATGGGTAGTTTCTTTGGTGCTGTTTGAGAGCTAAAGTCGCAATCCTAGCTTACTGTTTCACTGGGTATTTTTCTTTAATTTCATAACTATCCATTAGAATACTAGTCTATACAGCCGTTCATCGCTGTCATGGAAGCAACTAAACAAGAAGCTACACAGTATTACAAACATCGTCTGGCCGTACGACATTTCTAACAGTGGTGAGAAGACATAATGGTGAAGCGAGATGGAAAATCCGTGACACAAATGCCGGCCGCGGTGGCCAAGCGGTTCTATGCGCTTCAGTCCGGAACCGCGCGACTGCTACGGTCGCAGGTTCGAATCCTACCTCGGGCATGGATGTGTGTGATGTCCTTAGGTTAGTTAGGTTTAAGTAGTTCTAAGTCTAGGGGACTGATGACCTCAGATATTAAGTCCCATAGTGCTCAAAGCCATTTGATTTTGTGACACAAATTGTTGTCCTATGATTTGAAGGATTAGCCGCAGTATGAAACAAAGAGGTTTCTCGCACTCCAATTGTTTTCCAATGATGTTGTATTATATTGTATGGAACTGAGGATCTAGAAAGGAAGGAGAGGCTTCGTGCTCGCCGTAGCCCTCAGTGGTTCACAAACCCACAGCAGGCTACAGCAGTCCACTCGCCTCACCGCCGCCCCGCACCGAACCCAGGATTTCTATTCATGTTACTGGTGTTACAAATGACATGCTGAAATATGGTAACGTGATCTGACCGAAAAGTAAACTCTGAAATATGTCATCTCGAAGTAACAAAAGAGACAATATTCGCCAACCATGTGGACTCGTACATAAATAATAGCGGCAGACTATACATTCCGTCTTCACGCCACAAGTGACCCATCGGGACCATCCGACCGCCGTGTCATTCTCAGCTCAGGGTGCGGATAGAAGGGGCGTGTGGTCAGCACACTGCTCTCCCCTTCGTTATGACGGTTTTCTTTGACCGGAGCCGCTACAATTCGGGCGAGTAGCTCCTCAGTTGGCATCACGAGGCTGAGTGCACCCCGAAAAATGGCAGCAGTGCATGTCGGTCCGGATGGTCACCCATCCAAGGGCTGCCATGCCCGACAGCGCTTAACCTCAGTGATTTGATGGGAACCGGTGTATCCACTAGGGCAGGACCGTTGCCAAGAGACTATAGCTTCGTGTAAATACTTTCGCGATCACGCAATAGATCAGTAACCTATGATCAACTCGAAAAAAAATTGAAATAATAGCTCCTGAATTTGTTTCTTCGGATAATGAACGTACAGACTCTTGCAAATTGGTGGTGAGTATCTTAAACCTGTGAATAAGTATCTCGGAAATATTCTGACCCCAAACAAGCAGCCGAGCAGTGAAATTAACAGCCACACTGGAACAGCTGCTGACGAAGTTCTTTGTATACAAAGCTGTGTTTAGTCTTTTCTTATGCATGTCCCCGGAACATGGTGTCCACGTTCGTAGCCATGTCATGAAACTAAACGGCTTGTTTTAAAGTGCTGCAGTTCCGGTCTTTGCATAATGCTGAATAGGTGGAATTCCTAAGTATTAAACGGGACAAACATTCCAAGTTTTGACATGCATGACCAAATCCGGCAAATTTTAGCCACGCGTCGAAAAATATCTAATAAAAGTCACTAGTGCAGGAATGTTTATCTACATAATACTTGTAAATATTTACCTTTGCACTCTTTGCGCAGACCAGGGTAGTAAGTACGCAGGTTCACCGTTTGAATATTACTGGTTTGTCCTGATGACAGTTCATTACTTGAAAGAATTGCGGTTAACACGCTGCATGTTTATTTTCTACAAGAACGAAGATATATAACATTTGCCTACTGACTAACGTGGTTAACTTGCTGTCAATCTACAATTCCTAAAAAATTGTCGAGCAGAAGCCGGTAGCAGACACACGTCTCGTTCGTAACAGAGCTCTGTCTATTGCCCAGTCTCTCTGAAACAGTTCTGGTTAAAAACAGCACCGACCATATTGGTTTAATCAGTAATAGTTCTTTGTAATATGACGTGTATCACCACCAGAAAACTTTCTTGTTAACACCATGTCATCATTTATGAGTCAAAAACAATTTTAAATGGCTCTGAGCACTATGGGACTTAACTTCTGAGGTCATCAGTCCCCTAGAATGTAGAACTACTTAAACCTAACTAACCTAAGGACATCACACACATCCATGCCTGAGGCAGGATTCGAACCTGCGGGCCGGCCACGGTGGCGTGCGGTTCTGGCGCTGCAGTCCGGAACCGCGAGACTGCTACGGTCGCAGGTTCGAATCCTGCCTCGGACATGGGTGTGTGTGATGTCCTTAGGTTAGTTAGGTTTAAGTAGTTCTAAGTTCTAGGGGACTTGTGACCTAAGATGTTGAGTCCCATAGTACTCAGAGCCATATGAACCATATAGAACCTGCGACCGTAGCGGTCGCGCAGTTCCAGACTGAAGTGCCTAGAATCGCTCGGCCAGTGTGGCCGGCAATTTTAAATAAAACTGTAAAGTGAAGTTCAGACTCAGACATAAATGAATAGAATACAATTTTAAATTATGTCCGTCGCAGTAGAGGTTTTTTCTTTTTTTGTATGGAATTGGTATTTAAAGAGTTAAAATTAGACCTTATTTTCCTGCAAACGTAGAATTTTCAAAATAATTTTTTCAAGTGTCATTTTCTGTTTGAAGACTGGCTTCACTATCTGACTGTAAAGAATGATCGCGATATAAGTAATACAGCTTTAAAAATTAATTGAGTATTATTTATAATATAGCATTTTACTTGCGTTTTATTGTTTTTTCTGAGGTGGTGTGTAAGCTGGATCGCCTTCTTCAGTAGACTTGCTGTTATATATGTTGCAATCAAAATGACTCAATACGATTAAAGCAAATGACTATGTATAATGCGTACTGAATCATTTTAATGGAGATGCTACGTTGTAAACCTATTGGGTAACAAGGGACGATGTTTGCTTATAGGACTCTGAAACGTACTTCCGTGTTCCAGTATATATTAATATGGATCGTCGGCTACACGAAAGTGGTAACTGAAGTGTATATTGGATTTACTCAAATATATCACGAGGGTAAATGTATTTTGCGTGTTTGACACAAACTTAAGCAGATGTCAGAGCTGTTTGTCACCCGTCAGCTTTAAGGTTGTACAATCAGGCGACGTTTAATGCACAAAACACTGCCGCTCGTTGGAGTTCTCTCACAAACGTTCTGTTGAAGAACCAGCTCATGTGGACGAAACACGTGGTCCGAATTCAGATTCATCACGTGCCTGAACAGCTGGAAGAGAAAGGTGGGAGGACAGAGGCTTCGCTTCAAGGGCGTAGAAAGCGTAACATCGACTCGCTGCTTGCAGGTCAGTGCACAGCTGAACAACAGTTTACTGGCGCCAAATGGAATACAAGCAGGCGTAAGCATGTTAGCCGGCGGTATTAGAAGTGCTGAACTGTTAGTGGACAACTGTAAAAAGTAGCCTCAAGCAACACTACACCTACAACGTGAGCAGTCCTGAATGAAAGATCTGCTAGCACGTCTACAAAAAAGCGTGTAATTCACTATGAAGACCTATCGCTCTACTGGGGTAGACATATGTAGTAATCTGACTACCCGAAAACAAAATTGGACTGCTAATGCAACGTATCTGTATACACTTAGGAAAGAAACTGGGCAACACGTGATTATTACATTGTGTTTCGCTAACGCCCATGCGTGTAGCTCTCGAACGTTATGACTAGGCGGTTTTCTTACAGGATAATGCATACAGACGTCGGCAGCTTACCTGTCGGTGACCCTCGCCACAGAAGACTGCGGCGATTGGAGCCGTTGCGCACATGCTGGCAGTCACTTCAGTTTCGTAACAACAGTGGACACAAACGGCGCTTGCACAACTATCCTGGATTGGAAATTTGTGTCAGACTATGGCGACAAACATTTAATGCTGGCCGAATAAGTCGATACTGCCACGTCATTTGTGACACAAGGAGGACAGTTATCTGCATTCATTAATTCCCGAAAAAGCTTGCGTAACTTTTCATCAATGAGTTACATCACACTGCTCCACGTTCTCATCGAGTGTTCCGTTTGACACGTGCGTGACAATGGAATCTCGCAACGTTAATACGAGGTCAGCTGCGAGAGACGGCGATGAGCGGTCGCCGACAATTTTTAATAACAGACGATACAGCCCTTGTGGCCGCATGAAAGGAAGACTTGGCCCGTTCAGATGAACGGACAGCATCACAAAATGTGGTAATAAACAACGCAATGACGAAGAAGAGTAATAAGAGAAAAAAAAAACGATTTGATGGGATTCAAACCTGTGTACGGTAGAGTACTGATACAAGTGACAGAAAAGAGTTAAGGTTACGCAGTGCGACTGTTATGAAATTGGGATGTTAAAACGTTTAGCGTGAAGGAGTGTCTGTAAGTCAATATAAGGAGAAGGGTGAACTGAAAACGCTGTCGTATCTGATACAGCTTCCTTGTCTCCAGATGAAAACTCTCTTGTCTGCTGACCGTGACAGCAGCGGAAATCGAAACAGCAGGTGGTTCAGTCTTGTGAAATAAAAGAACAAGGGAAAGGAGGAGGCCAAACGGGAGGGACAGAAAAGTAGTAAATCAATAAGAACTCGTAAACTCCTTCCACAGAGTTCGGTGGGCACATGGGTACTGACCGACTGCCGTGTCATCCTGCGCCAATGGCGTCATTGGATGTGGTATGGAGTAGAGAGTGGTCAGCACACCGCTCTCCTGGCCGTTGTGTTTTCGTGACCCGAAACTGCTACTATTTAGTGAAGTAGATCCTCAATTGGCAACAAGAGACCAAGTGCACCTAGTTTCATGCCTCCCACCGAGCAAAAATCCCTGGCAGTACCGGGAGTCGAGACCGAATCCTGCGCCACTCTACTACAGTGGCGGAAAGTAAACCGACGGAATAATTGTACTTTGCGTGTCCACAATTCTGGATTACTCACCGTATAGCTAGCCCTCTAGAGGAATTAGAAGTTACCGGAGAAGAACCATTAAACAAATGTTCATACAGCGCCTGGAGTGTCCTAATAAAACGTGGGGAACGACCTTAAGAAAAAGGTCGCAATTGTCATAGACCATGAGAGACGCGTGATTCGGTTACAGAGGGAGACAAGCACGGCAAATCTTTCCCCCTCAGCGCTGGTGAGTGGGGTGCAGTCAGCCCGCAGAGCAAGCTGTGTGTGCTCTTAAATATGATGTTCCATGTGGACATGTGTGTATTTTCGCAGGGGGCCAGACTCCTATCGATGTGATCCTGCACACGCCTGACTCCAAGGCAATGGAGGCCAGAAACTGTCAAATGTAAATGTTGGCGGCTACCACACTAATTCTTTACAACTGGCGCCGTAAAAAGTGAGCATATGCCTAGGCTCAGGGAGCAGGTCTTCGTGTTTTACTGTCTTGTAGAAGACACAATGAAATGCCTATTTTAGAAAAAAATAATTCTATTGACAACCTTACCGGAAGAGAGGGGGAGGGGAGACAATGCTGTGTCTTTTGGACAGAGTGGCTGCAACAGCGAAACTATTTTTTTTTTTAATAGAAAACATGGTGCTATTCAAGCAAGAGGAAAAACTTCTCAACCATAATTTTCACATAGAATGAAGGTATTATGACACAGACATCTAAATATAAACCCTACAAAATTAGATTCTGCATAATCTGAGCCCTTTTTCTCCTTCTTCTCTATCTCTGTCCACTTTGTCCTATCTACCTGGTAAAGTGGCCGTTTTTTGGAACTTCACTTAAGCTCACTTTACTAGTACAAAAGGAGGATTTGAGTAATAATAGAATTGTTTTATATTTCCAAAATGTATACAGATATAGATATATTTCATACGCTTATCTGTGACGTAATATGAGAGAAAAACAACATTTCCCGTAGGGTAGCCACTTTACCCAAGATTTATTGGAAGAATTCAAACACATGCAAAGCATTTTTTGTTACAATACCTACTGTGAATAAAAATTCATCTGTGCGTTTAGATCATTATTAATGAAACATACGAGGTGGTCAGAAGAGATAAATGGTATGGAACGGGTCAGCCTAACCTTCGTGGGCAATCTTTATCCAATGGTGGTAAGGACCCTTAAATAGCGCCAGGTGCAATATTTAGAGGTAGTCATCTAGACAATACTGATAGCGGATTAGGTAAATCACTTTATTCTCTTATAGTTTCGATTATCGGCATCTACGTACATTCTCCCCAAGCCGCCTTATGGTCCATGACGGGTAGTACCTAATATCACAGCTTGTCATTCCATTTCCTCTTTCAGTCGCAAATGAAGTGACAGGAAAAAGGTTAACCCTCAGGCACCTGAGTAATTCTGAAAAGAAGCGGAATTAATTACCTTATAATT
The DNA here is from genome assembly GCF_021461385.2 of Schistocerca piceifrons. NCBI lineage: Eukaryota > Metazoa > Arthropoda > Insecta > Orthoptera > Acrididae > Schistocerca > Schistocerca piceifrons. The sequence goes on along the minus strand of NC_060138.1, from coordinate 250,142,598 downwards.
GAATGAGTATAACAGGTAACTACATTTTCTCAACTTGTTATATTTACAGGAACTGTCACCTAAGAATCCCTTAGTATAAATAATCAGGAAGTGAGGACTTACGAACCCTGGATTATAAGATTACAAATGCTTCAAAAATTTTACCTTCGAAAATAACGTTTGTAATAAAACCTAAGCTGCAACATGTCGCTGTTCTCACTAATTTCTCTTTTATTACAATGATAATCACAATCTGTAAACATTACTGTTTCTGATCAATAGTTACAATAAACATGTTGCCAGAACGTTATCATCACTTATCATTGCCGTTGAAGTCAGAACTTGTTTGGTTACTAGCCAGTCAGAAGAAACAAAAACAAATTAACTGGCTACTGATAAAAGTTCTGACTGGAAAGGATTCCCAGCCGAAAGTGAGAAAGCCAACATATCCTATCCAAAGTTAAAAGGAAAAAAAATTACTAACAGTCTCACTACATTTAACCTATGAGAGCTCTGTTAATTTTAACTCGAATAAAATGGACTGCAGTGGCAGGGGTCAGTGTTGCCAACGAGAAGGCAGCCGGCAGCCGGCAGCCACCAGCCACTCTTGACAAAGCTCTGTGTGTACGCATAAAACTGGCAATACAGCGAGCACATAGCCCTCCAGACAGATCTGCGATTGGCTGCCACTCACTGAAGTGTCAATCGCAAGGTTGTTTTAATCGAAATATAGTTTCGTCAGACGGCTGATATTGATGACTCCACTTAGTGACCTCAGATAGCTTACATGATGGGTCATGAACGTGTATACACTAAACATTATGACAAAACAAATCATTCACAAGAACTGAAACACCATAGTAATTTTCGGAATCTCTTGACAATACCGCCACCTTACACTTCTTCATAGGTCCAATGAGGCAATGTCACTAGAATCGTGTTGCAGCCCACGAAAACATTCATTCACAAAGTCATCCACACCTTCATTCTCACTACAAACGTCTGAAAAATCGTTGTCAAAAACCTCTGAAAGTATTTCATATTCGTTCGTTTCCTCCTGTATTCTGAATAAAGGACATTCATAAAAGCAGGACGAACTTCAAAATGAAAATAGTAACTGTTTGAAATACCAAAATACAATCAAAATCCTAAATAAGTAAAAAGTACATTTAGGCAGTTAAGTTTGATAAATTCACTGCTGGTGTAAACACCTACACATAAATGGACGAAGTAGTTAAAACCAGCAGAAAATACTCCTATCAGGGCTAAAAAAATGCGAACATGCACCTGTTCTAAAGGACTCTTGACCGAAAAGTGGTGTGCCAGCTGCCTATTTTCCCAAAAATTCTAGCATGTGAAGATACCCGCTCTCTTTTTAACATGCTACTCACGTCTCATTCCCACAATGTCGCTTAACTGCTGTTCGCTCACACCCATTATTTCAGCACTGTAAGTTACTCATAGCCATCCACTCCCACTTGTCCATTCTCACTCAGTCACTCCACCCAGCTCATTGTCATTATTTCTTTATTATTTCCTTGTGTCTCTCTAAATGTCACTGTCCCCCCCCCCCCTCCTTCCCCCCTCCCCCCCAACGGCCGCAAAGCTACTATCGTCTTCGTGCTGTCCTACTAATAGTTTCACCTCTCACTGTCACTATATCCATCTTGCTCTCTCTTATTGCTACTATCTCATTCATTGCTTCCCACTGCTACTTTCTTTTCTCACTGTTACTATCTCTATCTTACTTGATCACATCATCATAATCTCTGTCTCCCATTATCACTGGCTCTCACCCACTTCCACTTTCTCTGTCTCTTCATTCCTCTCCAACTGAACTGTCTCCTTCACTCTTCTCCTAGCAGTGTTCTGTCACTGTCAAATATGTTTCACTGCCACGGTGTCCCTTTCAGCCTCTCACACTGCCACTGCCTCCTTCATTCTTTCTGTACCACAACCACTATCTACTATCTTCCAGAATTTATTCCATTTTTATCTCTTAGCCGTTGACACTGTCTCCTTCCGTAAAAGCGCGAATATTTTCGCACTCCAAAATGTTTGGGAAAATTTTAAATGTACTGAGTAAGGTAGAACGAGGCTGGTACCCTACTTTTTCACTCACAGTCTTATAATAAACAGCAGAATATGAGCATTTTTTGTGCAGCGAAAGGAGCATTTTTCCGCTGGTTCCCTTCCTTCCCCTGGTACAGCGGGTCATGTCATTCATATGAAAAGAAAGTTATGGGCCAACAAAATTTTTATTGTTTACATACGTGAAATATAAATAACGCAAAACTAATTTTGCACTTCACACTGGATTTTACGTGCACAAAGATTTTACATCTGCTTCAGTACTACAACACTGGGAAACCCAGAACGTTTGTGATGATGAAGAGACACTTTACAGGATATTTCTACGTGCTAAATCATTTTATGAGGTACGTTTTCACCTCACACCGGAGTGTACGTTGCGCCTTTTACGTGTATAAGAAGGGTAACTTTGAATCTCTCTATCTCGGAAACGGATAGAGATATCAAGAAAATTTTCACGTTTGCTCGACATAGAGATTATAGGAATACATCGCAAAAATTTCAGCAACTTTCTGTACGTTGCCTACATGGAATCCACGGCTCGGGTTTGGTACGAGAAAATTGTAAAAGAAAAGTTTTTTTTGTTATTTCCTAAGGAAATCCCCGTGAACTATTGGTGTCTCCATGATCCCCTTTAGGCGCACCGCAGACCACACAAAATTCAAAACGTACGATCCGATTTACTCCGTTTGCCTAAGCAGGAGGATTTGTGTAATACTCGTGCTTTGACACTGTACTGTAGGATAGTGATACTAAGACCATCGTTCTGTTGGGTTTAGAAATGATACCTATCCTAAGGGCTATCCTAAAACTTTACCCTACTGTTTTATCACCAATACATTCGACGTATGAGTCCCAGAAGAAATCCCGTTTTTATGCACAGTGTTTTGCAACATACTAGATACCGCATGTTGTCGCGTGCGTACCGATATACAGTATCACAGCAGAGGGCATCTATAGACAGCGTGTGGAGAACACAATTTACCTCGAGATCATTCCGTAATGGTTGGCGCGCGAAACACGAATAAAGTCGGGATCCGTCCGCATTTCGCTAATAACTGTCGACAATAATAATGCGCAAAATGTTACAAATTTACTTTCGCGTTTTTGGTGTTCTAGTATCCACATTATACCTTCAAAACTATATTTTCCTTTTTTGATGGCTGTTGCTCTATGTGATCGTTCCTACCATGAAATTTATAAAAGGACCTCTCTTCCATCCCTTCCAATACGATTGGTGCCCAGGGGGTTTTGAGAGCTTTGAACTGGGAAAAACAAGCGACAGAATGTTTCAATGGCGGGCGATAAAGGCAAAGGCATGCAAAATATATATATATACTTTTTGGAGGTAATGTAAAATCTCGGCATTGCGTTTCAAATGCGCAGGGACTCAAGAAAATATATAACAACAAATATTTGCGTGTTCTAGTCTGCATTAACAAAAGAGTTCGTTTATTTTCGTGTAACTGAGGAGGACTGACAACTAAACATATGAGTAGTTGGGAATATGCTAGTCGTGCTTTCACTTGACAAGAATCTGCTAGCATCCACGAAATATTAGCCACTTCTCGTTCGTGCAGAATAATACGGGGCAATGCTTCGAAATTACACAGAGAAAGGGGTGAACCCGACGAGATCTTTAATCCGCTAGTCCGAAACATGGTCCGTATAGCGATGTCGAGATCTATGCAGAGTAGGGAGCCTGTGGGATGGATGAGGGGAAGAGTGGTAGGGGGGAAGGGGAGGGTGGAGTGTAACGAGCGAGATCTCATCGTGCTACGCCGATGTCTCGGCGCAGAACGGATCCGATGCGTAGCGAGATTAAGGCTGATCAACTTAGCGGCAGGGACCTGACTGAATACTAGCAATTTTCAAGGGCCCTACAGTAATCAAATTTAAGAGGTGATTTAATATGAAGGCAAATCATTCCTTCAGATGAAATCACATCGATAAATCAGCTATTGCAGAAGACCTACTTCATGCAAAAAGCGTTATTTACGACGTATGTAACAATACCTCATAGTGAATAGAGGCGTAAGGAAGTAGAACTGAGGGAAAAAATACAACACCTCTACAAAACTGAAGGGCATTAATAGAATATAAACACGTAATAACATTAGTTTGGTAGTTTTAAATGCAGTTATTGACTGCAGAGCACTTTACAACAAAATATAACGTAGAGTAATAAATTGACAAACTCATTGCTAAGTTAAAAAATTTTATCTTGGAGTAACTCTTTCTGTATTAAACTCACGAATTGTCTTGATCTGCACATAAACATTCGAAGTGACGTACACTTGTGAAGTGCACCTCGCTAGTATATAGTCAAGAAAATTCTTCTCATAATTTATGGCAGTTTCGAAAGTTTTAGTCGCTGTCCTCACGATTTTTTATCCACTTCAGCAAAATGCAACTTACACATTTCCTAGCAAGAATGCTTAGGACATTCGAAACTTTCTGCCTTAAACACAACGCCACCTAAGTCTTTGAGAGACTGAAGTGACACCGGAGTATACTAATTACAACTACTATATATGTCTAAGCGGATCCGCTTTGGGTGGGTATGTTTAAAGAGCGTTTCCATGATATTTCTCGGGTAACTAGCCACGTCGTCATGTTGTGGTACTAACCGACGTGTTGACCTGTGCTGCAAGTGCCTTTATCCAGTCTGATGAAGGTCACTCTCAGTAATGACAGAAATATTGGTCGGTACCGTATCGTAGCCAGAAAAGTGCTACGGAAATGACAGCGCTCAGAAACATGGACTACTTCTCGGAGTGAAGGACATTGAGATCTGTGAGTGAAACTTTTAGTAGCGATGCAGCTTTGTAATTTCGTGTAGAGTGAAATACATCGGCGCCATGCTCTCTGACCTGTTTCTTAATTCGTATATGATTTCCTGCAAGCACGCTCTGTGAGAGACACTTGTTTGTGAAGTTAACGTGCGTCAAGAGTAGACAGAAAAGTGGTAGAGATTTCTGCGCCGCTTTGCATGTCGTACCTTAGTGAGCTCTAATTCAGCACGGGATAACGAGAAAGCAGGCTGCCAAAATTCGTTTCCCGTCATGTCCTGAACAAGTAAATTAGACAGTTGCTTCTATGTCCCGGTTCGACGAAGATATGCTGATCTTTCGGTGTTTCAGCAACCTGTTTGGGTAGAACTGCAGCTTGTTGCAAGTGCTACTTTATTCCCGATTCGCTCATGTTTCTCGTATTTCAAGAATATATTGCGAATGATGTACATTGCTTTAGCATCTTTACTGAAGCAAAGTATTTTACTGTCTTCCGTATAGCCAAAGGGCACTATTTATCTATATTGATACAAGGTGGCCTCATAGTTACCAATCCCATTTTCTGGGACGTTTATTAACCAAAGAACACCTGCTATCTCTCGTAATATTTTACTGCAGTCGGGTAAGAACATCGTGACGCAGATCCCGAAACGCAACTTGGAGCAGGAGCTTAATAATTTTTAGGAACTCTACACCTCCTTGCTTAGTAGTTTTGAAGTGCTACCTGAGGTAAATGGCATCCCCATTTGCCAGTCATGAATCAAGAGTTCAAGGGAAGATTCATTACATTTTTGGCCGTTGTTCAGGCACCAAATACCCCTAATGATCAATCGATGCTAGCAGCCAGTGATTTACAGAAAACAAAACCGTAGCCCTTACGAATGTTCTATCACGTCTTTTTATAGGTAGTACGAGCCAGATATCCATTACGTCGGGTAACATGTCGTTAAACTGACATAAAATTCAGAATGAAACTTATTAAAAATTTATTTGATCGTGTGGCATTTTACGGAGACGCGGTAGGCTTTCAAGAAGAGTAAGAAGCCTATCGTTTAAAGCCCCGCTGGATAAGGGGTAGTGGAGCGAGGTGCTACCGGAGAATTAAATTAGCTGTATCTCGTCATAGAAACTATGTCAGCGTTGGTCTAAAGTGACTGAGGGAACCAAGAGTAAATAGAAATCAGAACGACTACTCCCGAATATGAGTAACCTTAAGTAAAGTGAAACCTTGCACTGAGTAGCTCACGTGTCCAACTGTAGAGAAATTGTAGAAAGTAAATTTAATTTCATTTAGGGAATTCATTACTTTCACTTCTTCCCTAAGACGACCAGCCGATACTTCACTTAAATCGACATACAGTACCACAATTTGTTGGTAATACACAGTATCAGTAACTTTCGATTATTATGTGTTACCTTGTGATATAGTGTGTGAATAAGGAAGGAATCCTTGCGGTGTATTTAGCAGTACAAAGATCAAACAGACGGTGATATGGTCAAACTGAAGAGTGTACTGATTACACTGACTAATAGTTTAATACTCGCCTTAATCGCAGTTATGTTTAGAGGAAACGTCATTTCATTTGCTGTCATCTATTAGCAGATGTGTCTCATCCTCCCATTTCCAACTACAGAACGCTGAACGGCTAACTGTATACGCTACACCAACGGGCGATCTCGCTCTTCCACCGCTCGCTGTCCACAGTGGTTGGTGCCAAGCAAATGCGCCGCCAGAAGCTACAAATTTCACATGACCTCAGTGCCTGCGATTTCGACTGGCCGATGCCTCTTTTCAAGCAGCCACAATTCAGAGTTCCTCCCAGACCTGTGAATCTACAGGCGTATCGATGTAAATAAGGTAGAAATGGCTCTGAGCACTAACGGACTTAACTGCTGAGGTCATCAGTCCCCTAGAACTTAGAACTACTTAAACCTAACTAACCTAAGGACATCACACACATCCATGCCCGAGGCAGGATTCGAACCTGCGACCGTAGCGGTCACGCGGTTCCAGACTGTAGTTAGTGCCTAGAACCGCTCGGCCACCCCGGCCGGCAGTAAGATAGATTTAAGTGAGGAAAATACGTTGACATAGCACGACGCAACTAAGCCTCAGTAATATTCAAAGACTACCTGAGTGCATCAGCATTCAAGACCGTCTATGTCAAAAACATTATTCTCATTGGACATAACTCAGGACCACAAAAGGTCATACAGCACTTCAAAGTTATGTACATTTAAATTATCAAGCGTACATACGGTAGATAAATGTGGATGTCTGATTGTCTTCTGGCCACAAATATTACTGACACGTCAGGGTACCCTCTATGCTGTCAAGGTAGCACAGCACTCGCTTTGCTTGAGAGCTGTAGGCTGTACTTGGCGCAACACTGTGATTTGGATCGTTCTCTGTATTGTTGTACACGCTTAACATGACTCTACCACGATCCGGAATGTTTTCGTTATTCTTTCAACTCGTAACTCCGCTGTCACACTCCTCTGGAACCGCGTGTTTACTTCCGTTGTTCTGTAAGTTACCATCCGCACGATATATCACAAACTGTGTTGTATCAAGTCAGGGTAGGGTAGAGAACCCATTCTCTTCTCCTTCCCCTTGAAGATGTCCTTGAAGACGTGGTTGAAACGTTGAGTTTCTCCAAGAAATTAATTCGACCACACTGCACCAGCCCGTAACATTTTAACTAGCATGACATTTACAGATGCATGATGTTCACATCTGCGACCCGTTAGTAGCGAGCTGGCCCTTCAGCTAGCACACAGCAAGTGGACCACGTGAGGCAGTGCCATGCGGGTGGCGCTGCCTCCCTGTAGAGAGGTGGACTATGCCCCGCGGAGCCCTTGGTGGCCAGCCAACTCCGGACAGCACTCGCGCCGCCGCAGCACTTCTTTACGAGCAAAGTTACGAGTTTTACCGCAGTTTCTCCGAATCTCGTGCGTGTCTTATTGTGCTGGGCCACAGAGTCGCAAGTTACTCAGAGCCATCGCCGTAAATAATGAGGATAAACCAAGCCCAAATACCCCGTGACATTGCGGACGGTCGTAGTGCGCCCAGTGCGCCAAGATGAATGAGGCTATTTGTTGAACGAAAGTAGAAAAAGCGACGTCTGTTTAAATAAGTGACAGGTGTAACCGCTCAATGTCATTCAATACGATCACGATGACACCCCTCGATCGACGTTAACACTCGTGGCGTCACTCGCCTTCATACATGGCAGTGGACGTTTGAAAATTCGTGACGCTAGCTCAATGGTCGTCAATTGATTTAAATGTATTTCCCGGCTGATTCTTAATTCAATTACTGCCACGGGGGAGAGGAGAAGGAACACATCCTGGTGGTACCAGCATTATGCGTATTTAGGTGTTCGATTAATCTGAATGGTTTGCAATATTCCAGCGATTCTATTCCAACTCTATGCTGCTGATGTACCGACAAGGACCACTTTCGCAGATAAACATGCAAGTACGTAATGGATGTTCAGTTTCTCAATATAGTTCGTCGCACTCACACATTATACATTCGCTGTAAGAACAATTTCATGCATTTACATTTGTGGTGTCCCACAATATTGGTTTGCTAAATATTATGACGATACGTTGCATACAACTTCCACAGATATTGTTTATCATGTAGTCAAGACTACGTAATGTAGCCAAAATCGTGGATAAAATTGAAATGTAGTTTGTTTATTAACACTTCTCTTTTCACTAATTAAATATGAAATATGAATCGGGATTGGAGGTGATGATCCTATCCTTCTTTTTTGGTATTTTAGGTCCCCGTTAATTAATATCTGGTAGTTAGTAAGCGAACTATTTTTTATGCTGGCGCGTGGTTTGTATCAGTTATCCCCGCAACCGTCCAAGGATAATTCTATGAATGTTCCGTGCACACACGTTTCACCATTTCATAAAATGCAGAATTACGTAAACTATAGCTTTCCGTTGCGCATAACTTTCGTGGGTTCGACAACCATAATAGTTTCCCAAGAGTATTTTTCCCAGCTAACAAATGGTTCAAATGGCTCTGAGCACTATGGGACTTAACTTCTGAGGTCATCAGTCCCCCAGAACTTAGAAATACTTAAACCTAACTAACCTAAGGACAGCACACACATCCTTGTCCGAGGCAGGATTCGCACCTGCGACCGTAGCGGTCGCGGGGTTCCAGATTGAAGCGCCTAGAACCCCTCGGCCAATCCGGCCGGCTCCAGCTAACACAAAGTTCGAATTATGTTGTCGGATTCATTTTCACTCCACCCGACAATAAACGTCTCTGATCACTTCGTCACACGAAATGTATTTTAAACGTGCTTAAAGCGTCTTTAAATAATCTCCTTAACGAATTTCACAGTCGCGTACCACTTTTTCATCGACTAGCCCGATCGCGATAACTGAAGGTAGAGAGCTCAATAATGTGTTACATGTTCTTTTATATGTATTAAAAAAACAAACGCGCCCCTATATCTATCTGTCCCGCTTGGTCTTTGCTTTTCATTACTTTTCATTATATTGCTTCTTAGTAATACTGTGCAGTTATTAAAGTTTCGTATTACTTTCCCCTTTTTAATTATTCCAAAATAAAGTCTATTTATCCCCCATTTTAATTAATATGATGCTAATTGACACGCCTGCCCGCAAAGTACCGTTATACAGGTAAGTACAGTGCATGTAATTCTTCACCCGATTACAACTGCAACTGTGAAAAGATCATCGTCATAGTTAACATTATGACTATCTTGTTCATGCATTAGGCCCTTCGACCTATTGAAATCTACCAACGTGATCTTTCCATCTTCTCTATAGTCTGCCCATTCAAAGAAACCATCTAGACAGCTTTTATCAAACGCTCGTCGTCCATCAGGTTCTCTAATTTTGACGACATTCTAAGATTTTGTCATTTAAGCTTCGTAGTGCAGTCAAAGCATTACCCTGTATGGGGCTGGACTGCCCAGCGGTGACGTCACAAGCGACAGCACTGCTATACAAGGGCGGCAGCGGCAATCACTCGACAGTCATCACTTGACCATGAGCGACGAGTACCAAGTAAAAAGCTCGTGGATTTTAAACGACTTGACGCGGCTGGAAGCCTGAGAGAACTGTATCACTGAGAAAACTTGGCATAACTGAAAAGATGTACATCGTGCAGCAGCTTGCGAGCCAGGGCGGTGAGCGAGATAAGGATGTAAACCACACTACACACCAACGATCGATTAATTTGAAGCATCAGTTAGTCCAGTGGTCGATTTTAGGCAATTTGTCGGATGCGTCTACGTGATTACTGGGTGTGCAGTGACATCCATGTCTTAGAAGCAAAGAGGGATGATTAAAGCTTAACATCGGGTCGACAACGAAGTAGATAGTTGGTACACAAAAACCTGTTTAAGAAAAAGTTGGGATAGCAAAATTAAAAGTGGAATTTTCAAGGAAATCGTTCTTGGTGTAGCCTTAATTGATTTCGAAAAAATGTGAATAACCTAAATCTGCCCATCGGAAGTGGACTGGAAATGCTGATGTAAGGAATGTAAAAAGAAGGGAGAGAGAGGTCACTACGATGTCGCGGAGACAGAGAGAATCACGGATTGTTGATTGAGGGGGAGGGTGGCACAGTGAAAAAACACTGGACCAGAATTCGGATATTAAGGGTTTGCACGGGTTCCCGAAGCTGTTTAATGCGAACACTGGCATGGCTCTTTGAAAGGGCTCGGTCGATTTCTTGCCGTAATCGGACCGTGTGCACCCATCTGTAACAGCCCTCTCATCAACGGGACGTTAAACCGTAATCGTTCTTGCTTCCTTTTTACCGAATGTCAGAGAATTTAGAAGGGCATCACTCGCTTCGTTTTAATATGAATCATTCCATCTTTCACCTTAATCGGTCTAGGAAAAACACGGACAATCTAACTGTAAATAGACCGACGGGGATATGAATCCAGGATCTCTACAAAGCGAGGGCAGTCCCTTAACCAAAGCGGTTTCGTAGGAACATCCGGAACATAGTTAACCTTGAAATCGAATAGCACTGTAGTATTTGAATTATCTGTTTAGATTACAGTAGTTCCCAGAGAGAACTGCCAGATTTACAGATGAATAAGGAAATTCATCACATGCGAACCATACACTGAGAATAATGCAAGTAACAGGAATATAAGTGTACCTGAATATGATGGTGTTTCCTGGATACAGTGAACTAGACATATAATTTCCCGTTTAAAGTGATAGGAATAAGAGGCAAACTTTGCCTGCAAGGGCACACTGAAAACAGTGACGATTCACGACAACGCAATGACATCGCAATGCAGGTGTTTCAGACATAACTTTTTGAGGTAATTATGATTATAAGCGTAATTTAATAGGGATTCTCATTGATAGAGCCATTTACGGGTAAGCAGAAAGCTATCTCTTCATATAGATAAACGCAAACTTTTGCGCCGCGCGGGATAGCCGAGCGATCTGAGGCACCTTGTCACGGTCCGCGCGGCTCCCCCCATCGAAGGTTCGAGTCCTCCCTCTGGTATGGCTGTGTGTGTTGTCCTTAGCGTAAGTTACTTTAAGTTAGATTAAGTTGTGTGTAAGCTAAGGGAGCGGTGACCTCTGCAGTTTGGCCCCATAATACCCTATCACAAATATAAAAAAAAATACTTGTGCACTGCACGAAACATTTACGTTTGGCAGTCTTTCCTACACAATTAACGTTACACATGTAGTAAGTAATAACATACAAATATAAGGCTCAGAAACGAAGTTTTTAAAACTGCCGCTAAGTGGCGCTTTTGAGATGCGACACTACTATTATTTTAAAATTTATGATTTGTTACCGTGACAACTGTAACTCTCTCCTACTTGGTCTGAACAGGCCTCGGAACGCCGAGCCGTACCGACGGATTGCCGTGTCATCCTCAGCCGATAGGCGTCACTGGATGCAGGTGTGGAGGGGCATGTGGTCAGGACACCGCTCTCCAGCTGTTTTCAGTTTTCGTAACCGGAGCCCCTACTTCTCAGCCAAGTAGCTCCTCAATTAGCCTCACGAGGGCTGAGAGCATCCGCTTGCCAACAGCGCACGGCGGACTCGGGTGGTCACCCATCCAAGCGCTATTCAAGTCCGACAACGCGTAACTTCGGTACTGGAAGGGAACCGGTGTTACCACTTCGGCCGGCAAGGCCGTTGGCCTAATAGTTTGTTTACAGCGGACGTTTACAAGAATAGTGTTTATTTAAAAAAAAACTGAAGTCACAGGAAGTGTTTCGTTGTATGCTTTTTACGATTTTTGTTAAGCCCGAACAACCTTCTTTTAGCTTCTCACTATCAGTCACATTCAGGAAAGACTGTGTGACATCACTGGGAAGATGTTCTCCTGGTGTGGTCTCTGGGTCCTCTTTGTTGGTAGTAGGCAGTCAGTGAATCTCGTTGGACATGAAAAGGCCCTTGGGAACTTGGCAGTCATCGCGGAAGCAGGGCCTGCTTCGTGCTTTTGTTAACAGAAACGGCGTGTTTCCTAGAACTATGCGGAAGGCACCGTGCCTTCCCAGAGAATAAATGAGCATGACATTTTTTTGCCTCTTCCGTTCGCATATCAGAGGGCGAGATGTCTAGACATCGCCCGCCCAGCGTGGGAAGGTCCATTGCTTTCTCTCCAAAATATGGTGTACCCAATCGATTTGACTTGCCCACTATAGTGTTTGGTGTGAAGAATCAGACCATTCGATAGCACACTGCCCCATCACACTATACCAGTTTCTTGTTTATTGAGGTGCGTTTTGTACACCAAGAGTGGGAAGTTTCTGTAACAATTCTACATTTTTTAAAGAAATGAGCGACATTCTTGTCCTCTCCATGTGGAATTATGTTGAAAGTATAGAGGTGTAGAGGGAGATCTATGTTTCGTGGTAATTCCACGACTTCTCACCATTAGGGTCACTCTGTTTCCAGCCGCAGTTTGCTGATTTTCCGGCAATGTAAATGTCGCAATTACGGTAGCGCGATCCATATTCTCAGCAGCTCATTACTTGCTTACTTTGCCAAGCACGTGGTGTTGCTTAATTTGGTTATAATCTGTGGAATCTTGTTTTATTGTTAATTCAGATTTCCTGAGCTGCCGAGGTGAGCAAATTTTATTACGCCTTCTCCGCACTATGTTCCCCTCTCAATTTGTATTGTGATAGCTGTAGGTAGTTAGATCTAACAGACATAAGTTACTCTCAGTCTTCACTTACAGTCGAAGATGCTTTACATTCTCCTAAAATTTTTCCATGTTTAGGTCACCCATTAATAATAGATATAACCTGACGCACACGTAAGCCTATTGTTCTCAGTGTGAAAGAATTCAAAGAAAAGAACGAGCATTGCAATCACTCGTCTTGTATGATCAAAGATTTGTTTTGTAAAGAGCATTAGACTTCCGCTCCTCAACTCTGATGCCAGAACTAGGATACAACTTTCAACTGTTTGCAGTTGGTTTGCTGATCATCGCCGTGTTCCCGTCATGGATGAAATTTCGCGAAGATCGTCAGAAATCGAATGTTGAGCATGACTTACCCTGAAATGGACGCGTCCATAGCGATATCGAACACTGCAGGACGTTCGGTTTCGGATGGAAGTATAGCTGCGGGAAGAGATCGGCACCCAATGGATTCCGCGCAATTTAGTAGAACCGCAGAAACAGGCTCTTGCAATTGGTGCAAGAAATTGTTCGAAGAATTCTACCGAGGAAATGCAAACTTCGTGAACATCAGAATTGGTGCAAAACTGGTCTGACGGCAACAGCAGGCAACTCATAGGTGTATGGTGAATTCATTTTCTAGAGCTTGCTTTCGATGATGTAGCGAGTGCCTCTTGTTGATGTTTTCACGAGAGCAACTGCGTTCGACCTCTCTGATGACACGATCCTTTGCTGAGAGAATAATATTAACAGAATGTATTAAGAAATCAAACCGCGTAATGAAACATAATCTTGGGGTTAATCTTGTTTGTTACATGATTGCTAAGTTTCAAGGAGACAATACCTTTTGTGACAAATGGGAATAGCGGCTCTTTCTTGACAAATGTTGTTTGAAATCACCAGTGAAAGTTATTCATTGATTAGTTGAGCTGAAGTCATTTAGCCAGATTCTGTTGCGTATTTTCAGACAAATGTCTCTCTGATGTAAGACTTCATTGACTCAGTGGAATTTAGCGAGAGAGAGGCACTGCAGTTCTTAATAGTAAGCTCACTAGCTCCACCAAGTCCCATCGATATGTCTAAAGATGTATCCCACATTTACAATAACGCCCAAATTCGGAATTAAAATTACATCTAATCAACCAATACAAATAAGAGTGGGCTTGGGCATCTTTTTAAGTAGAACGATGAAACAATCCGAGTTACGAATAGAACGCAAGGAACTTGCGTCAGTGGTGAAAAATGTGTACCGCACAATCCATACACATTTGAAGAACATAGATGTAAAAGAAAGTGGCAATGAGATTACCTCTGAGTCGTAGTGATTTGCCTCGATGGAACGGAGTGAGTGAGGGAGGGAGACGTCGAGGTCATTAGAGACGGAGCATAAGGACAATCGCCGTCCTCCAGAATGCGAATCCAGTGTGCTAACCACTTCGCCACCTTACTCGGTCTCTACAACCGAGAAATGGACGATAGCTCTGTGGCAGCGCTGAGTGAAGGCCTTCATTTTTCACATTTCGCGAAGTATGCTAATTTTAGATGTTATTAGTAGAACAGAGCAGTGCATTTGGCATTTCTTGCACGACGCAGCTGAGGACGCCACATTAACCGCCAACCAAATACTCACGGTAGCTAAGCCACCGAAATCTGATATAGCTAGGACGTGGCTTACACTTATTGCGTGAGAACGGCGACTTCGTTGTCATATCAGCCGGCAAAGGAAAAGTATCTGTGGTTCTGAACAATGAAGATTACTACCTGAAGGTGCTACATTTACTAAAAGATGACGCGTACCGGAAGTCTAGTTGCGATCCGACACGAGCCATTGTCAGGAATATAAGGAAGGTTTTAAAGGATCTGGTTTAACAGGCGAAGTGGTGAAGAAATTAATGCGTCATACCGCCAGACGTCCTAGGCTTTATGGATTGTCGATCGAAGATACGTAAGCAACATGTCCCGCTTAGGCCCATTGTGAGTGCAATCAGCTCGCACTCGCACACCCCGAAACTGGGACATTGCGAACACCATGTTGTCAACTCGTAGACATTTGTTAAAACCCTGACGAAAATGAAAACATGCCGAAATGGCGCAATGATTAGCCTGAAGCTTGTGTCACTTCTTACGAGGGTGCCAGTACAAGACACGCAAGATCTTTTGGTCCAACAGTTACCACTTGTAATCGTTAAGTTCTTCCTTCATGTTCTAACGGTAACCTACTTCTTGTACGGTGGCGAATATTACGAAATGACGGATGGCATAGAGACGGTATCACCACTGTCTCCGGCACGACGCGAATTTCTTCATGGAGCACTTTGAGGAACAGGCTCTCAACTCTTCGCCGTAGCGTCCGTCTTGCATCCTAAGGTACGTCGATGACACCTACGTGATGAGGCCTCACGGTGAAAATACATTGTAACAGTTCGCCGATCACATGAACGATGAACGATGTCCTCCCCAACATTAAATTACCATCGATATGGAGAAGGATAGCAGGCTACAGTTCTTGAATGTTTTAGTTGAGAGGAAGATAAGAGGCCGGTTTGGTCATTCAGGAAACAGACGCATAATGATAAATACTTGAACTTCGATAGTTTTCGCAACCCTGTACATAAGAAAACCGTCCTGAATGAGTTAACGCAAAGAGGAAATGTTGTTTCTGACGATAACCACATACAGACTGAACTGCAGCACTTCAGACACTTGTTCCGAGAGAATGGTTATAGCTGGATGATGATGATGATGATGATGATGATGATGATGATGATGATGATGATGGTGGTGATGATGATGATGATGATGATGATGATGATGATGTGATGATGTTTGGATTGTGGGGTGCTTAACTGCGCGGTTATCAGCACCCGTACAAATTCCCAACTTTTGCTCAGTCCAGTCTCCCCAGTTGCATGAATGATGATGAAATAATTAGGACAACACAAACACCCACTCATCTCGAGGCAGGTGAAAATCCCTTATAGCTGGAGAGACGTTACAAACACTTTCAAGTACCACCGAAAAAGAACGCCTTGTGAATCGGCAGAAGAGAGCAAGCTGGCTGCTTTCCTGCCATGCTGTGGGCAACAAGCAGCAAGTTAGGGAGTGTACTGCAGAGAAATGTATTGGGGCCAGCGTTCCGGCCCGCTCCCAAGATACGAGATATGCTGCGCCGTGTGAAAGACGACACTGCTGTTGGCGTGCGCGATGTGTATTGTGTCTCTCTGCGAATGCGGCAGTATCTATACAGGGTAATTTTTTTCCATCGTGCACAAACTCTAGGGATTGATCGTTGAGAGGATACGGAACAAAAAGGGTCTAATGAACTTATGTCTGGGAATGCTTCGTTTCCACACTACAGACCATATATTCAATTATACCTTGTCAAGAGACTGCGGTCTAATAAGAACTATACGATGCAGCTATATTTACAGCACGCATGGTCTCCTCCTAGAGGGTGGTACTGTTCCTCATACGTGATTACCTACTGCCCTATTCTGCCATAGTAAGAGGCACGATGTTTACTTACGGAGAGGCAAATGGCAACGGGCGATCGGCAGCTAGGTTGTATCTGGAGACCTATCCCTGCGACAACAACCATAGCATTCAATGTTTGCAACAGTGTTTCCCCGTTTGTCTGAGACAGGGTCGTTTCAGGAACCATGAAATCATGAACCGACTGTGTGGGACATTCTCCATGACAATTGTCACTACCTTTATCACTTACTGCGTATGCAGGGCTTACTAGCGACGGACTTTCCACATCGGGAGCAGTTTTGTCATTGGTTTCTTCACCAGGCAACCACGATTCCGGGATTTGTGTCATCCACCCTATTCGTAGATGAGGCCACCTTTACGCGGAGTGGTATCTTTAGCTTTCATAACAGTCATCTCTGCGATAGCATGCAGAACCCCAATGGTACGGTGACAGCATCGGTGCAGACGGAATGTGTGGGCTGGGATAATTGGCGACCGTATTCACGCCTTCAGCGCTCACACCATTTCACCTCTAATCCGTTCTGTTGTTCACCATTATCACTCCGCTGCTGTTTACCCGTTGTATGGAACAACACAACACATGCGTGCTCCCCGTGGCAATAATGCTACTAATACAGTAAGTCAGCTTACCACACATATACTGTCTAATACGGGAGACATTCAGTTGGTGCGCAATGATTCCCAAGTGAATAGCACACAACATAAAACACGTAAAAACGGTGAAAACATATGTGCGATATATTCATACGTTGTGCTGAACAAACTCCATTGACAGAATTAAGAAGACTGGAGCTGAGGTAAATTCTCACAATACTAGATACACTTTAACAGTTGATGGCTGAGGCACCTCTCTTCCTGCTCATTTTCTATATACAAGGTGGACCCGAAGTCAAACAACAAAATGCGACCGGCTTCTCCATTAATATTTTCTAAGCATATTCGTATAGGAAAAACGTGGCCTCCGGTACTTCGTTATAGATAAAATGCATTTCGTTTGATTTTCACACATTTTTATGTTTGTATCTGTATTGCACTGAAAATATCTACACAATAGCACAATTTTAGGCGCTGTTAAAACGGTTGCAGTAAATTAATGAACATATATGGCCATAATTTTAGTAAAACGACACCGTCTGCCTAAATAGCACTGTCTTCAAAAGACATGAAAAGAAACAGACTTAATGGCACTGAATAACGAATAACTTCGCTAAAATGACGACTTGCTGTCTCTTTCAATGCCGATAGCAAGTGAAAGGATTAAAATGTGATGCTCTGTTACTGACTGGAAAATCGGATGGGGCCCATGTGGGGACTGTATGGAGGATGATACATGACAGTAACCCCGAGGCGTCGGATGGATGCAGATGTCGCAGCATTGGTATACTCATGCTGAGGGTGCTCCATGTATGGTCGGCTAGAAATTCGATTACGGCAGGTGGTTTCTCACGCATCGACATTGTTATGTTACACACTCCCACGTTACATGCTACAGTTCGGAGCCCTCTATCGGCAGACGATTGCAACATGCCTCAGCGAAGAGTAATATGCATTACGTGTGACACGTCAAGCCATATTGAGAACAGAATAAAAAATTCCCAGGCACTACTTTTCAGCACGCCCTCGTATATGCATTGACATATTGTGACGTAACCTCCTTAGTACTGACACATGAGACAGCCATACGATGGCGACAAACAGTAAGGAGAATGGATTAGTTCAAAAATTGGTGTGCAGCGAAACAACATTTGATCGCCAAACAGAGAACCCAAATCAGTCCAAGAGAACAAACGACACAAAATCAGCCAGTAAGCAAATGCATTCACTTGTTGTTTTCAACCACGCAGTATTGTCATCTTTATCTGACTATGCTGTTCGGGAGGACAAGCTCCCATACTGGGTGTAACGGGACTACAATTACGATAGCCCCAGCGATCTCCTCCCAAATAACATAACATCACGTCTTTGGAGAACTGTACCAAGAATAATTAAAAGTTTTCCTCTCCACCACTGAAATGTAGTCACATTTTGTATTCGTCTTACAATAACATAGAACACAGTCTAACAGTCAGCGCACTCGTATAACAGACAGGCCTCATATGTCTTCTTGCGACCGTCGCTCGCGATGACCGCACAGGATACTGATTCCTCCATGTAGTAGTACATGTGATGTGTGCCGTCCGCTATGTTGTGACGGTCTGTGGTACAACGGGATACTAAACTAGAAGAAGAGAGTTTGTTCTCTCGAAACACGTAGCTCAACGAGGAAAATAATCTTACGTGGTTGAATGCAGTCATTGAAACCATTGGTAACATCTGACAACGGCTTCCTCAGGTCTGCGAAAGCAAACAGTGTCAGAAAGAGCGTAAGCATGCCGAGTCGTGTACAGCTACAGACACGGAGACACCACAGTAGGAAGGAAGACTGAGTTTAACGTCCCGTCGACATCGAGATCATTAGAGACGGAGCACAATCTCGGATTGTGATAAGGATTGGGAAGGAAATCGGCCGTGCCCTGTTAAAGGAACCATCCGAACATTTGCCTGGAGCGACTTACGTAAATTACGGAAAACCTAAATGTAGATGGTCGGACGCGGGTTTGAACCGTCGTCCTCCTGAAGGTGAGTCCAGTGTGCCAACCACTGCGTTATCTCGCTCGGTGAGACATCGAGCTCCGCTTGCGGCTGCGTGGGTGACCTTTTGGTGCCGCACTGACCACGCCACACTTTGCTTTGGGCGTGGTCACGCGTGGCGCGCCATCTGTAGGCTGCTTAGCTCAACGTGTTTCGGTTGATTGTTTGATTCGCTATTTGGGTAGAAGACGCAATATATCTTAAGTGTTATGGAAATTCTGTGAATGCTTTCCTAGTTTTCTGAAAATTTCTCCATTTTTCTCGTAATTTTTTCAACTATTGCAAATATTTCCTAGAAGTAAAAAGAAACTATCGTATGTTCAAGGAGTTTCGGTCTCTCTGCGGATATACAACGCAGAATTCGGCTCGATTACATTTTTTTAACTAAATGTGCTACATCCTAAACTTCGCATGATGCAGTGCCTAAAAACTAAAAAAAGTAAAGCACCCCGAAGGAGAGAATGGTAAAAAAGGAAAATCGAGTCAAATTTAGAAAGAACTTGTTGCGATCTCACTTATGAGTATGATGTTACGCCATTGTGGTCTGTGTACGCGTATTAATTTCATTCGGAAGCGTGCGACGAGGCCGTTGAAGACTCTCCTAAGGCAGTATGGTACGCATCTTTTGTAGATGGTCCTTGATATCCTAGATATTGGCGCTGGGATGGAGTTGACTACCGAGCTGGTCCCCCCACACGTTTTATCGCGGGTAGATCTGAGGACCTTGTTGGCCCACGGGAGTACCTTAACGTTATACACACAGTCCACAGAGAGAAGTGCCGTGTGTGGACAAATATTGCCCCGTTGCAAAGATTCATCACAACGCTGTCGCATTAGCGGTAACACATGATGACGCAGAATGTCTGTGTAATACCGTTGTCCCCTCTGAGTTCCCTCAGTTACTGACAGTGGTCCACCAACTCCAAATAGGCCACAGATTTCTGTAGCCAATGCTGAGTGACTCCACTGGAGAGCAGATGGCTGGAAACCAGTGATTTGGAGCCGTGAACCACGCTGTATAGTGTGGCAATCCAGTGGAGGGGCTCGGGCTTGGCGAACGTCTGCATCCCGTTATCTTCCGTCATGTATAGTGCCTACAGTGACGTAAGGAGGAGGTCTGTCACGGAACAGGAGTGTTTTTCGCGATTAGGATGTGGTACACTTGTTGCGTTAATAAAAGGATACAGACACAATTTTCGTGATTGTGTACAGCATACAGTAGCGAAATAGTTCGTAAACGGTTACTGTAACAGCATGACAGTGCACCCTGCATCCGTGAGGCAATAGTTTGTGGACAATAACATTCCTGAAACGGAATGACCTTCCCAGAGCCCCGACCTAAACCCAATGGAACACCTTTGGAAGGAGTTACAACACAGACTTCGCTCCAGACTTCAGTGTCCAACATCGTTACCCTCTCTGGTTTCGCCTCTTGCTGAAGAATCGGTTTCCAATCGTCCACAGATATTCAGACTAAGCTGGCGCCAGCACACCATGCAGCAAAGAGGTTGTGATAAGATCGATAGAGGCCAAAGACAGACTAGTAACAAACGCGCGGACAACATCCTCTTTGCCACATGGTGCGCTGGCGCCAGCACACAGCCATCTCAGTGAAAGTAGAGACATCATAAAGTAGAAGATTGGACAATTGCATAATAAAATCCACTAACAGGTGTCCGTATTCTTCTGCTCATGTTGTGTTTATGGCATAAATTATCCCCTAACGCTGAGTCCCTTTAAAAAATTCTGAAATCTATCTTATGGAAGTTACTGGAAATGTTTCCCTGTTGGAAATACGTCCTTATCAGTGACGTTAGGTATCGTCTACTGCATCTTCCACCCTAATCCACAATCATCAAGGGGGAGCAGCAGGTTGCTTAAGATAGCACTCGTGGCATCTCCGCCTTTTTGTTTTCCCCTCTCCTCTGTTCGTGCATTGTGTGTCTTCTCTTTACGTTCAGGAATGGGGCTAGACGAAGTCAAAACGGGAGTAATTAAATAACAGTTTGTGCACTGCGTCCTTTACGAGGAGATCTATCTGTTCGTTTTATTGGTGTTCTTGCAATCCTGAGGAACTTCACCGAAGTTCTTCATGGCTGTGCCTTATTTTCGTAGAGGACACCCTTAAAGATGGCAGTATAAGGGTCATTACGAAACTATTGCCTCCCATTTATATTAGTGCAAACTACAACAGACATAGATTGCACAGCAACATAGTAAAACAGAGCAAGATTCCAGCTACATACATTCTTTCAATTGTCACCGGCCGCGCGTTGTAGCCGCGCGGTTTAAGGTGCCTAATCCCAGTTCGCGCGGCTTCCCCCGTCGGAGGTTCGAGCCCTCCCTCTGGCATGGGTGAGTGTGTTGTCCTTAGCCTAAGTCAGATTAAGTAGTATGTAAGCCTAGAGACATATTACCTCAGCAGTTTGGTCCTATAGGAGCTTACCACAAATTTCCAATTACATTGTCACCAGTTCTCATTACGCACTTTTGCCAACGATGAACGGTAATCCGCATGCCGTTTTTGTAAAAACCCGGACCATATGAGACAAACCACTCTTTTGCAGCTTTGGCGACAGTATAGGAGTGAAAAAAGCTCATCTTTCATAGGCCCAAAGAGATGAAGTCAGAATCGATAGCTGCTTTAGGCTCCAATAAATAAAAAAAACACACGTCTTGCCTGTCCCGAAAAAATGTGCACAGCATTTCGCCTTCAATCGCAGTGCCTTGAATTTCTTCTGTATTAGAAAATTCGTATGTCGCTGTTGACATTTGGATTCTAGCTCGTAGAGCTAAAAACATGTCTTCGGTGATGATGGTGTTCGAAAAATTATCAGCTTCAGGTTCTCACTGATCCAGCAGTCCCCATAAATTTCCATGCCATGAAGCAGCATTCGCGAGACCCTTTTAGCAAACGCTTTCTGATAATCAAAATTGTGTAGCGTGGTATTACAGACATTCACCTGCGTACACAATTACGCATCCGTAAACCGCTATCACCGCGGGTAAGTTGATCGAGTCGCTGTTCATTATGAGGGATACAGGGTCGATTGTGACGTGGGTTGTCGTGCTCACTCTGTTCCCTGATAGTGAAACTCAGTACCGGCCCCCTCACACATTATTCACGTCTTCTGTACCGTCTCCATACACCTTCAAGTAACATCTATGGATTTCATTGGGCGCGCGCAGCTAAACAGTGAAAAATGTAATGAGAAATGTTTATTTTGTACACCCGACGCCATTTCGAAACGCTGCTGTATTGGTGCTCTCCATCTTGAGACAACGAAGCCAAGAGGTGATTGGGAGAAAGTTATAACACTCGTACTACAATAATATAATCATGTTCGGACAATCGCAGTAAACACAAGAAATAGGAAACATCCCTTCTGGAATGACTATCCTGCAATTAACGAGACAGATACCATCAAGTTGTTGTTCAGCTCAAGCGATGTGTCGAACTGGGAAACACTGCTCCCTTTTAAACAATGCAAAGAAGCGGAACTGTGTGTGCTCCCAAAAAAAAAAAAAAAAAAAAAAAATAACGTATGTAATGTAACAAAAAACCACTTACTTGTTGGGACTGAATTGTTTTGTAAACTGGAGGTTGCTGCAACCTATTGTAGACAAACGT
The DNA here is from genome assembly GCF_021461385.2 of Schistocerca piceifrons. NCBI lineage: Eukaryota > Metazoa > Arthropoda > Insecta > Orthoptera > Acrididae > Schistocerca > Schistocerca piceifrons. The sequence continues at coordinate 250,119,802 of NC_060138.1, read as the reverse complement.
AACACAGTCTCCAAATGGAAGGAAGGTGCGACAGCTATTTGGACTTGGTTTAGTCTTCACTTGTCTAGTTGTGTTCTAATAACTTCTAGTGCATTTCTACGCAAATGGCTTAAACGAGCCGGCCACTGTGGCCAAGCGGTTCTAGGCGCTTCAGTCCGGAACCGCGCTGCTGCTACGGTCGCAGGTTCGAATCCTGCCTCGGGCATGGATGAGTGTGATGTCCTTAAGTTAGTTAGGTTTAAGTAGTTCTAAGTCGAGGGGACTAATGACCTCAGATGTTAAGTCCCATAGTTCTTAGAGCTATTTGAACCTTTTCTTAGCTTAAGCTCATCGTTAGTCCTGTAAGTTATCGTGATACCAGAATCAAAACTTGAGAATCTAAGAATGTTTTGTCAGTATGAACACAAACATGCCCAAACACCTTGCCGCAAACGGCAACAGTGAGAACTGTCAGAATAATTTAACAAGTCTGAAATCGTTAATTTGTTAGGCACCCTCGATCAGTAAAAGCTACTCTGAAGTCTCTCACAACGTCTGTACGTCGTGCACACTGGTCCATTTGCATTATTAATTATTATATTTATATATTCAGTTTGTAACACAGAATGAAGATCCTAATTTTTATTTCTCTCTGTTTTGCAGCACTATCAAAACAATATAATACTTTCACCGATTTACTAGAAGCTACTCTAAAACCTCACTCGATGGGATCGAAATTAAAAGTCAGCCCCATTACGAGACAGTGGAACGAGAAAGTCCCTGCAGTACTTGTTTCCTTGAATCATTTGGCTACGGGTTGATGAAGTGTGCTTAGTTTCTAGTCTGACCCATAAAAAAGAAATTTCTCCTCGTAAACAACTTCGTGTGTTCTTCTCTTCAGAAAGAATTCGCAGACACGAGGGTGCAGGGGCCTTAAACCTTTACGTTTCGTTGTGTTTTTCCTCCTCAAGGACACGTCGTTAAGTCTCAGAACTACTCTACTTCTGCAAGTCGTAAACCAAGTCCTCAGAGCTTGAGGGTGTCTGAGTGAATTGCTGATTAACTCAGGCCGTGTAGAATCCTGTCGGGAAACTTTCAATGAACTCCTATCGGATCGATGTCCAATGGTACTGCAAGTGCGAAACTTCTGAGAGACAGCTTCTAGTCACACAACATATCCCACTTTTAACTAATAATCATAATTGGTTGTTTTCTGCAGTCCCAGTCAGACTTTTCTGATGTACGATATTGTAATTAGAAAACAGAAAGGAGACTGTTCGAATCAAAATTTTCAAAAACACGGTTCCCACCTGTATAGATGGCTTACAGATAGCGGTTAATTTAAAAATCTCCACCCGTATCAGCGAGAATACTCTAATCAACGAGCATTAATTTACGAGACAGTAATGATACGCTCAGGACGCGGAGAACAATTTATTACTTATACACTATGAATGGCGGTGTTCATTACTCATGGAGCAAACAATTGAGGGGCTGGTACACGTAATATTTCACAATAAAATTATATAAATACACCTTCGAGAAACTAACTTGCGGAACTCTTCAAAGTAAAAGAAGTACAAGCCATTTCGTGGACACTACCGCGCACTGTGATGATAAAGTTCCAAGCCAGTGCCTGGATTGCTTTTACAGTATAAGTAGTATAAGTAATCGAAACAAGTAATATAGCTACAAATTTGCAACAGATACCGAATAATAAATTAAAATTATGTTAAATTATTAAAGAAAAAGTAAAAAAAAAAGTTGAAACTATTCGAAGTGGAGCTTTTGTTCACAAGCAGTTTTTTGTTCGAATCACCAACAGTTTCACTCCGCAGAGCACATGTCTTTCCACCTGAGCCGCGCGGAGTAGCCGCGCGGTCTGGGGTGTCTTGTCACGGTTTGTGCGGCTACCCCTGTCAGCGGTTCGAGTCCTCTCTCGGACATGGGTGTGTATGTTGTCCTTACAGTTAGTTTACGTTAGATTACGCAGTGTGTAAGCCTAGGGACCGATGACCTCAGCAGTATGGTCCCACAGGAACTTACCACAAATTAATGTTGCCTCCAGACCTAAGTTGTATTTACTGTTCCTCCTGAAACAGTCTGCTTATGTAAATGCAACAAAGGTCACGTGGCAGTGTTAGATAGCTACTGTGTGGAAGAATGTACTCAGCAGACTTTCTCGTGAAACTCTTTCCATAGCTCTTACTGTCAGCACCGCACATTTGCATGTCGGAAAAGCAAATGCGAAGGCTTACGAAACGTTGAACATCATCTTCGTATAATGCTTAGTATAATCGCAGTAATGGTTATGAAAATGCCGCGGGTAGGGGAGAAAGAACCTCAAAGCAGGAGTCGGCCCTCTGGCTCAGAGCCAGGGAGACGTGGCTTTGTCCGCTTCCGGGAGACGTTTCGCAGGGCCACTTACACCGAGTCCCTGGCGAGCGCGCCCTCTAAAGGCTTATTGCCGCCTAAGTGCCCTTTTCCGCCTTCCGCTCGGAGGCGGTATTTCTTATTCCCCGCACACAAGAACAACATGCGCCGCTGTAGCTAACCGTACTTGGGCAAGCACCAGACCGAAAGACTCGATTTTTAATTCGAATTCGAACACGGTGTCATTCGATTGCCACTGTACTTACTACTCCTATTTAACACAAAAGCATCCTCATTAATCAGTTCACTGGGCTAACAAGTACTTAAAGACCTAATGTGGTGTCACCGCCAGACACCACACTTGCTAGGTGGTAGCCTTTAAATCGGCCGCGGTCCGTTAGTATACGTCGGACCCGCGTGTCGCCACTATCAGTGATTGCAGACCGAGCGCCGCCACACGGCAGGTCTAGAGAGACTTCCTAGAACTCGCCCCAGTTGTACAGCCGACTTCGCTAGCGATGGTTCAATGACAAATTACGCTCTCATTTGCCGAGACGATAGTTAGCATAGCCTTCAGCTACGTCATTTGCTACGACCTAGCAATGCGCCATTATCATTTGCTATTTATCTTGTGATGCATATACCGTCAGACCGATGTTCACCAATTATGGATTAAAGTCAAGTATTCCAGAAGCTACGTATTTTTTTTACTAGACTCAACTCCTTTAACTGTTCCAGACCTCACGCCAGCCTGCGTGAGCTTAAACGCGTGCCTTTCGGCTACCTCATAGTGGCTTGGCTGTCTCGCCAAGTCACAACACCTTTTATCTCAGCTGCTCAGTCTGTTGTAGAGGATCCATTTGCTTTGCAAAAGTGAAGCATCAGACACGAAAAATGTATGTAAAAGACGGTGCAAATTAGTTTTGTCCATAAAGGAAGCTGTTGAACAGCGTAACGTACTTAAGAAGGTAACATTGAAGAAAATGTGCTACCAGTTACAAGCGAAGGCGTTTACTAGTAGCACGACCGGTTTCGTGCTAATGTATATTTTCGTGTCATGAAATCAACGCTGGCGTAAATTGTTCAATATAAATGGCAAATTATGGGGTCTTAGCTAAGGAGACGTAAGTGAAAAAGTGACAAGAGTTAAATTTACAAATGTATCTAAGCAGAGACTAAATTTACAAATGTTAAGTACATATTCATTCAAAAGTAGTCGTTGGAAGCACCATAATCCCAATTCCACTAAAAATGTTACAAACTGTTTGCGGAACATTACTTACAACCTATAACGTGTTTACATTCGAGTACAAAAATTATAGTCAAAGAGATTGCAGCTAAGAAATTCAGAGATGTTATAGAGGAACACGGGCTGGAACGGGATACTTAACGTTTAACAATTTTTTCAAAGTAAAGGAACACGAGGAAACGCGTCTTACAAGTAGAAAAAAGAACCACATACACTCCTGGAAATTGAAATAAGAACACCGTGAATTCATTGTCCCAGGAAGGGGAAACTTTATTGACACATTCCTGGGGTCAGATACATCATATGATCACACTGACAGAACCACAGGCACATAGACACAGGCAACAGAGCATGCACAGTGTGGCACTAGTACAGTGTATATCCACCTTTCGCAGCAATGCAGGCTGCTATTCTCCCATGGAGACGATCGTAGAGATGCTGGATGTAGTCCTGTGGAACGGCTTGCCATGCCATTTCCACCTGGCGCCTCAGTTGGACCAGCGTTCGTGCTGGACGTGCAGACCGCGTGAGACGACGCTTCATCCAGTCCCAAACATGCTCAATGGGGGACAGATCCGGAGATCTTGCTGGCCAGGGTAGTTGACTTACACCTTCTAGAGCACGTTGGGTGGCACGGGATACATGCGGACGTGCATTGTCCTGTTGGAACAGCAAGTTCCCTTGCCGGTCTAGGAAAGGTAGAACGATGGGTTCGATGACGGTTTGGATGTACCGTGCACTATTCAGTGTCCCCTCGACGATCACCAGTGGTGTACGGCCAGTGTAGGAGATCGCTCCCCACACCATGACGCCGGGTGTTGGCCCTGTGTGCCTCGGTCGTATGCAGTCCTGATTGTGGCGCTCACCTGCACGGCGCCAAACACGCATACGACCATCATTGGCACCAAGGCAGAAGCGACTCTCATCGCTGAAGACGACACGTCTCCATTCGTCCCTCCATTCACGCCTGTCGCCACACCACTGGAGGCGGGCTGCACGATGTTGGGGCGTGAGCGGAAGACGGCCTAACGGTGTGCGGGACCGTAGCCCAGCTTCATGGAGACGGTTGCGAATGGTCTTCGCCGATACCCCAGGAGCAACAGTGTCCCTAATTTGCTGGGAAGTGGCGGTGCGGTCCCCTACGGCACTGCGTAGGATCCTACGGTCTTGGCGTGCATCCGTGCGTCGCTGCGGTCCGGTCCCAGGTCGACGGGCACGTGCACCTTCCGCCGACCACTGGCGACAACATCGATGTACTGTGGAGACCTCACGCCCCACGTGTTGAGCAATTCGGCGGTACGTCCACCCGGCCTCCCGCATGCCCACTATACGCCCTCGCTCAAAGTCCGTCAACTGCACATACGGTTCACGTCCACGCTGTCGCAGCATGCTACCAGTGTTAAAGACTGCGATGGAGCTCCGTATGCCACGGCAAACTGGCTGACACTGACGGCGGCGGTGCACAAATGCTGCGCAGCTAGCGCCATTCGATGGCCAACACCGCGGTTCCTGGTGTGTCCGCTGTGCCGTGCGTGTGATCATTGCTTGTACAGCCGTCTCGCAGTGTCCGGAGCAAGTATGGTGGGTCTGACACACCGGTGTCAATGTGTTCTTTTTTCCATTTCCAGGAGTGTATTATAACCCAACGTACCTCTCTTGAGAAACAAGCACGTGAAACTACATCATATGTATTTTCCACATTTTCTCCAAAGAAATGCTCATACACTGAAGAACCAAAGACACAGGTACACTTGCCTAATATCGTGTAGGGCTCCTGCGAGCACGCATAAGTGCCACAACACGACATCTGAAGTAGTGATGCAGGGAACAGAAACCAGAAATCCTGCTGTCCACAAATTCCTAAGACTACGGGGTGTGACGATCTCTTCTGAACACCAAGTAGCAAGGTATCGCAGATATGTTCATGTCTGGAGAGTTTGCTGGCCAGCGGAAGTGTTTAAACTCAGAAGTGTGTTCCTGGAGCCACTCTGTAGCAATTCTGGACCTTTGGGGTGTCGCATTGTCCTGCTGGAATTTCCCAAGACAGTCAGAATGTACAACGGACATGAATGGGTGCAAGTGATCAGACAGGATTCTCTTCAGTCGTCGTTGGTCCCATTCTTGCAGAATCTTTTTCCGGCCGCAGAGATGTCGGAGGTTTGATGTTTTACCGGATTCCTGATGTTCAACGTACACTCGTGAAATGGTCGTTCTGGAAAATCCGCAACCGGCCGTTGTGGCCGAGCGGTTCTACGCTTCTGCTACGGTCCCATAGCGCTCAGAGCCATTTGAACCATTTCTTTTTAAATCCCCACTTCGTCGCTACCACGGAGATGGTGTGTCCCATCGCTCGTGCGCTGACTATAACACCACGTTCAAGCCCACTCTGATCTTGATGACTTGTCATTGTAGCAGCAGTAACCGATCTAACAACAGCGCCAGACACTTGTCGTACATAGGCGTTGCCGACAGAATGTTTAAATATCTCTGTATTTGAATACGCATGCCTGTACCAGTTTCTTCGGTGCTTCAGTGTACATGCAACGTTCAGTCCCACCCAAGGGGCAGAATGGGATAGGGAAATGTTTTAGGTGTAATTACTGCATAAATGTTAAAATTATTAGGAATATTATCTTAAACTAAGGCATAAAGTAGTTTAACGAACAATTTAAATTAACGAATACGGAATCTTCAAAAACTTGTTAACAATAAGAAAATATATTAATGTTATTTTAAAAATGATACAATTATTTTAATGATTAATGGCAAGTTACTGTTACTTTATTGAGTCACATTCGTCCTGCACCAGATGTATTTTCTGGCTTGCGAACAGACAACATCTGACGCCTAGTAATAAATCTTATAACCCAGTCCTTCCCAACTAGACAAGTATACTTGTCAGATGTGTATAGTAAGCTGTTTCCTTCTGTTAGTTGACAGGCTAATGATCTGAGAATGAGATGTTCCATCGTTGGACTAAAAGGTCTACTCTCCACTGACTACATGTTCGCCACTACCTCGTCTTCCCGTTCTGCACTGAACACATTTATAAATTTTCCATCTGATTTGTCAACTCTGTACTTGGGATTATTCTTAGTTTTATGAAATAAACTTTCCAACATTGATATGGTTTCGTTAAAATCCCTTGAAAATGAGACGGCATTTCTGTTGATTCAGTATTCCTTAGCTGTTTCTCAGTCTGTCGGATGTAAGTTCACACAATCTGGAAACGCAGGAATAAAAAGGAATATATAGTTTGAAAGCTACTTGCACGCTGTAGATGACGTGTGTCAGTGCAAGAAAGATTTTCAGTTCGGTTTAAGCCACCACTGCGGTGTATCTGGCTTATTACGTTGTATTTATTCTTTGTGCTTGAAGTTTTAAGTGTAATATTATTTCATATTTCTTAGATTATGGTTTTATTGTTAATTTTTTTCTGGTTGAGGCTTTTGAGTATTATCGAGTAAAACCTCCTTATGAATTGCGAGAATTTTAACATAACCGCAGAATAATGTATTCTACTGTTAGCGAACTTCAGATAATGATATTGCTGTCTCTGAATGTATTTGTATTATTGTTTCGGGAATTATCATTACCGATTTAGAACCAGTAAATTTTGCTCTTATTATTATTGCGCTCTTTTGAAAAACCTGATTTAGGAGAAGTTTATTTAACATATTGCTGATATGTTCAATACTATTGGTACCGGTACTATATTATCATACGCCGCCAGAGCCCTCAGGCACTTCAATTCCACAATCTGTGTTGCTGTGAATGCCAATTCCTACGCACCATTTGTCAGTAAATATAATGGAGTAGACCAGTCTATACATTTTGGTTGTACCAATGTAGCTCTGGGGAACATTTCAAGTGATCTTTTCTTTCTGTTGAGCCGAGCTGCTGCAGATAAAGATAGGGCAGATTATTGCAGGTTGACTCGTAGAGCCGTTAGACATGAGAGGCAGTAAAGAATGCCTTCTTACACAGGTACGCAAATGAGTAAAACGGTTAGTAATCCTGGTCAAGGTGGAAACTGTAGAAGGCTGATAGCAATTTGACCAAATGTGGTAAATATGCAAGTATGAGGAAGAAAATGGGAACAAAATGAAATGTTCATTAATTTTCAGATACACAAACTGCAACGAGGTCGCGAACTGAATAGTGAACCGAATATAGAATAAATTTCTTTTGTTTCACGTCCATGGTCACAAATTTTTTTGTAGTCAGACTACAGGTTTCGGTCTATAATAACCATCTTCAGATCTGTTTTATGTTTATGTACAGACAATTAAAATCCTTTACACAGAAGAGAACAATTTAATTCTCCCCTGTACCTAGCGCCTCTTTCAGACATCTATTTGACTGCAGAAGGACCGCAAAGAAAGAAATTATGCAGAAGAGTATTATAAGCTTCTGACGACCACGTGATCGGCGCATGTTCTGCGCAGCATGTTCACGTGACCACAGCGTGTGACTCAGATTGACACGCTCAGCGCGACCTATTCTAGAGCTGAGACGACGGCAGCGAGGGTCTCGGCGGATGACGTGGGAGCGTGCCCTAAAATATTGTTAAAATTAACATTTGCGATAGAATGTCGAGGGTGCAACATAGACGTGGGTATTATAAGAACAATAATGAAACCCGTTGTGTCCAATGAAGTGTCGGGCATTATTAATCTTTGTTGCGCAGTCGGTACTAGCTTCGTGCGTTAATAGATGGGGATGGAAAACAAAATGAAAACTATAATCTATAATTTAAAACGAATGACTGTGGGTTCCCTCTTTCATTTAATCATTTCCCCACAGAATCAACACTAAAGGAATGACATACGCAACCAGACATCACCACAGTACTGAAGATAAAACAAGGCACATCATTCTCATGTTGCAGAGGAAACTTCTTCAGATGTATGAGAGACATAATGACACGCTTTTAACGTAAATACTACGGACCTCAGTGCTCAAGAATGAATACTGTGTGCCACAGACTTTTTTCATTTACATTTATCTTGCATTTAGATGGCATCACATAAAAATTAGAAGCACTGAGCAAACACGCAGTCAAACTGATGTTTAACAGAATTGAACATAACAGGTTGAGGTATACTAGAGATGTTACAGTTCTATTGAAGTCAAGAACGATGGCGGTTGAGTATAGACTTGTTCTCTGCACCTACGTCACACATTCTCCGGAGCCAATGAGAGTTCAGTAATGTTTTGTGCGCCGCTCGGTTGCGCATGCCGTACACAATGAGAGTATTAGAGGTGACTGCAGCGAATGATTTGGTGAACTTTTAATCGATTCATGGCGAGTTGTTATCGCTGACCGTGGTGGTAAGCGACAAATTCCACATACTCAAGGTAGTTACATAACCTACAGGATACATGCTTTCTTCAAGCGCAAAGCACGTGTTCGCAAGTGTCGCATCTGTCTCTAGGAACCAGCAACAAAATTTAATCCCTGTCCGTGCACTGACCTGCGCGAACTGTCTGCGTTCGTGAATCGAACTACACTGAAGAACCACTGAAACTGGTACATCTGTCTAATATCGTGTATGTCCCCCGCATCACGACGTGCCATGGACTCGACTAACGTCTAAGTTAGTGCTGGAGGGAACTGACACCGTGAATCCTGAAGGGATCACCATTAATCCGTAAGAATGAGATGGGGTGAAGATCTCTTCTGAACAGCACGTTGGAAGGCATCCCAGATATGCTCAATAATGTTCATGTCTGGGGGTTTCTTGGTCAGCGGAAGTGTTTAAACTCAGAAGAGTGTTCCTAGAGCCACTCTGTAGCAGTTCTGGATGTATTGGGTGCCGCTTGGTCCTGCTGGAACCGCCCAAGTCCATCGGAATACACAATGGACATGAATGGATGCAGGCGACCAGACAGGATGCTTACGCACGTGTCACCTGTCAGAGGTCGTAACTAGACGTAATAGGGGTCCCATATCCCTCCAACTGCACACGCCCCACACCATTACAGATCCTCCACGAGCTTGAGCAGTCCCCTGCCAACGTGTAGTGTCCATGGATTCATGAGATTGTCTCCATGCTCGTACACGTCCATCCGCTCGATACAGTTTGAAACGAGACTCGTCCGAGCAAGCAACATGTTCCCAGTCAAATGGTTCAAATGGGTCTGAGCACTATGGGACTTAACATCTACGGTCATCAGTCCCCTAGAACTTAGAACTACTTAAACCTAACTAACCTAAGGACATCATACAACACCCGGTCATCACGAGGCAGAGAAAATCCCTGACCCCGCCGGGAATCGAACCCGGGAACCCGGGCGTGGGAAGCGAGAACGCTACCGCACGACCACGAGCTGCGGACGTTCCCAGTCATCAACAGTCTAATGTCAGTGTTGACGGGCCCAGGCAAGACGTAAAACCTTGTGTCGTGCAGTGATCAAGGGTCCAAGAGTAGTCCTCCGGCTCCGAAAGCCCGTCTCGATGATATTTCGTTGAGTGGTTTGCACGCTGACACTTGTTGATGGCCAAACACTAAAATCTGCAGCAATTTGCAGAAAGGTTGCACTTCTGTCACTTTAAACGATTCTCTTCAATCGTCATTTGTCTCGTTCTTGAAGGATCTCTTTCCGGCCGCAGCGATGTCGGGGATTTGATGTTTTACCGGATTCCTGATATTCACGGAACACTCGTGAAATGGTCGTCCGGGAAAATCCTCACTTCATCGCTACCTGGGAGATGCTGTGTCTCATCGCTAGTGCGCCGACTATCATGCCACGTTAAAACTTACTTAAATCTTGATAACCTGCCATTGTAGCAGCAGTAACCGATTTAACAATTGCGCCAGACGTTAGTTACCTTATATAGGCGTTGCAGACAGCAACGCCGTATTCTACCTGTTTACAATCTACGTATTTCAGTACCCAAGCATAAGCCAGTTTCTTTGGGGCTTCAGTGTTTAATGAATAGCAATCACAACATTGTCTTTTAAGTGAAACTGGTTGCAGAATCGAGTTATTTTTGACGTCCAGCTTCGATTGAAGTAAGTTAATTGCATCAAAAGACTTCTCTAAATAAGTGTTAAAAATATGAGGAGCAGTGTTCTCATATCAAGCTTTGCAAAGTTAGTTGACGGAGGTTCGAGTCCTCCCTCGGGCATGGGTGTGTGTGTTTGTCCTAAGGATAATTTAGTTTAAGTAGTGTGTAAGCTTAGGGACTGATGACCTTAGCAGTTAAATCCCATAAGATTTCACACACTTTTTTTTTAGTCGACAGAAGGCATCCCCCACAAAACCTGTTGTATCACAGGGCATAAGTAGTAAAGCTGGAGATAATTCTAAAACACAATCAAGAAAACATAACAAAAGGAAAATGTATAAGGACTGATACGCAAAGGTATCGATAGCTGTAAGCAATTTTGTGCAGTAGCCGAAAGTGTCTATGTTACATCAGAACGAACTTCTACTAGGCAGAATTTAGGTTATGGCGAACAAAGCAATTCTCATCCAAATGAATCGTTTTGGAATAGTTCGATTGGTCGCACGCGATATCTGATTTACGAAGTGTGTGACGATTTGAACAGAACTGTACCACGTTTGGGTAGCATGTTCTCCGTAACTCCTACGACATGCACTGGACTCGCTTCCGGGAGGACGACGGTTCAATCCCGCGTTCGGCCTTCCTCATTTAGGTTTTCCGTGATTTCCCTAAATCACTCCTGGAATATGCTGGGATGGTTCCTTTGAAAGGGCACGGCCGACTTCCTTCCTCGTCCTTCCTTAATCCGATGAGACCGATGACCTCGCTGTCTGGTCTCCTCCCCCACAATAACCCAATCCTTTTACGACATGGTACAGCGAGAGACTGGCACACCACTACCCGTAATCACTACGATTGATGAACAGCGTCGAATTTGTGAAAGCAGCACAGAATGACGTACCTACATCTTTTACCCCAGCTCAGTTCGGCACAATTCCCGCTGGGGTTGGACCAATTGTTTCTGCCAGAGGACACAATCCTGTGTAGTAGGTCTCACTCCACATGTGGTCCAAAATGGACTATAAATTTAATCGGGGATTCTTTCTTCGCAGTCGAGCAGCCGATCCGAGCGGATCGCTGCTAACTGCACTTGGAGTAGCTGCCCGAGGATAGCTCTACGGAGTGGTCGCTAATGATCTGTAACAGACATAGCTGCCGGTGACGCTGTTCAGAGCACCGCGAACGAGCGCAAGCCGCTTAAAACTTCTTACCGCTAAGCGGCAAGAGCTTCGGCTCAGCTCCTTGAAAACTCGGTTGCAATCCCCCAGCGGGACTCTCCAGTTATTTGGTAGCGTTTATTTCTGTGTCAGGGGCCCGTTAACGTCGGATAACCCCGCGCACTGTAGGTCGCTCTCTTCTTCCCGCTCTCTCTTGCGCCGCGCATTGCACTTCGCGCAGACAGACCGTAGGGACTCCCCTCTTCTGTAGGTACACGCAATATTGCATTCTCGACGAGAAAGCAAAAATTATTCTCGTTTTAGAAAGAAGCAAAATTGTCTTACCACCCTATCCTTATGCAGGAAAGATGTCCGATCCTTCTTGCATGTCCCTTCCAGTAAAGCGCAGAAAAGCTACAACACAAAAGCCGCGAATGCCGGCTGAAGCCGCCAGCATCTCCATCCCACTCTCCACGTTAAAAGAGGCAGTTGCCTCGAAGTATCAGCAGATCACCGAGCAGCAAAAGCTGATCGAGCTGCTCATGGAGAGTGAACACACGAAAACACCAATACACGCAGAAAACACACAAGCGCCTGCCCTAAACCCCGCTAGACATGCCCTCTATCACCTGTGGTGGCTCAGACACCGATGGAACCGGAGCCGACAGAGGATACAAATAACACAGAAGACGGACCATGGCAGCAGTCCACAGCACAACCCCATAAAGACACACAGACAAGTGAACCCATAAACTCACGAGGCAACCGCGAAATGCTGCTGCCAACTCCAACAACGTCAAATATCAACACTAGCAACGCAGGGAACACCACAAACAACCCTTCGACTGCAGCACACTCAAGGACATAAGCAACTACGCCGAATCCAAACAATTCCTCGGCTCGTTTCCCACCAGTCATCGTACACGACTACGGAGACCCTTAAACAAAGAGTGTAATATCAAGCACAACCCACAACATACTACTCTAAACTCACTGGGGACCAAGCCGAACTGTTCGTGGCGAACAAGTCGGATTATACTGTAAGTAGGCTGTTTAGGTTTTTATGTTGGTAACGCCAAGTAGCGCTCTGTATGAAGATCACTGACTGTGCAGTGTGCAGTCTGTGGCTGGTTTGCATTGTTGGAATATTTGCTATTGTAGTGTTGGGCAGTTGGAGGTGACCTGCCAGCAGTGGTGGATGTGGGGAGAGAGATGGCGGAGTTTTGAGAGCGGATGATCTGGACGTGTGTCCATCAGAAAGAGTAAATTTGAAAGACTGGATGTCATGATGACTTTTGAACACTATTAAGGTAAATACATTGTTTGTTCTCTATCAAAATCTTTTATTTGCTAAGTATGCCTATCAGTAGTTGGTGCCTTCAGCAGTTAGAATCTTTGATTTAGCTGGCAGTACTGGCGCTCGCTGTATTGCAATAGTTCGAGTAACGAGGATTATTGTGAGGTAAGTGATTCATGAAAGGTATAGGTTATTGTTAGTCAGGACAATTCTTTTGTAGGGATTATTGAAAGTCACATTGCGTTGCGCTAAAAATATTGTGTGTCAGTTTAGTGATGATCAGAATAAGTAAAGAGAGAGATGTGTGAGTACGTTCAGTTTTGCTCACCTGTTTGAAAATCAAATAACGTAAGAGGTTTATCATCACAGTCATTTATAATTTTTCTAAGGGGAAGTTTCAATACGAATCTGTTGGACTTTCTAAAGGAAAGGAGAGTGGAACACTTCACATACAGGTCCGTCTTAGGAAAGACCCAGCAGTACATAATCAAACGGGTAGATTCTCGAACTCTGATCGAGACAATGCACGAGGAACTATTCGCCTTTGACTGGGAATACATTCGCGTAAATCGAATGACTGAGTTCGGCACAGTAAGACCGTCGCATAACTACATGGTTGAGCTGACAGACACGACCAGATAGCGCGACCTGCTGAAGATGAAATTACTTCTTCCCCCCAACAATGCCACAACTGCCAGCGTTTTGCACGTGCCTGTATTCTTGATGCGGTCTCGCTCCCCGCTGCCGCAAATGCGCTGGTGGTCACACGACCCAACATTGCAAACTCCCCAAGACAGCACCACGAAATGTGTCAACTGTGGTGCAGCACATCCGACCAACTACAGGGGGTGCATTGCTTACAAGGTGGCTCTGAGGCGCAAAATAGCCAAACACGAAAAAACTATCGCCACCACAGCTTCGGAACGGCCCCTGCGTCAGAAAGGAGTGAAGTATGTTTTGCTGGAGTTGTAGCTAGCACCCCCCGCAGCGCAAGGCCGTCAGAGGAACTTCAGAGCTGCGCACACACACAACAAATATCCCTAGCAACAGACATACAGCCAAGACATACTACACCCAACTCTGTACCACAAAACACAAATAACACCACCATCATACTCCCAGAGACCACGACTGCAGCCCACCACAGAAGACGCACCTACACAGGGACGGCCGCAACGCAAGAGAAGGAGAAACAACTGGAACAGGGGAAACACGGCCACACCACAACAAGTACAGGGACAACAGGACACCAACACAACGACGTACACAACAGGGGTCGACAACTACGACTCAAACAGCTGACACACAAGCCAGTCATCACCAAACGCCAACACAAGTACCAACAGCCGCCGATACAATTAATAACCCACAGGCCGGCACTCACAACATTAACTCAGCACTCCGAAGAACACTGGAGACATTGTTCCCTCGGACCCACGACCGCCGAAATAGTAATGGGGTGTGTCTCACAACTCTTTATACAGTTCATGTCGTCCTCTCTCAATTGGACTAGCATTAAAAACTATTAACACGCCACTGTTTACACCTATGCCACACCAGCCCCGAAACGCAAACGCCAACACAAACTCACAGATCTTGTTTTGGAATGCCAATGCGATCGCAAAGAAAAGAACCGAAATGATTGCGTTCATGGAGCGGAAGGGTATCCGAATCGCCCTAGTGACGAAACACTGCTTACGCGTCACGAACAGCTAAACATCCCAGAACCGACCGACCGGATGGCAGGAAGGGGAACGGCACCGCCATCACCATATACATAGACATAGAACATACAAACATCGAGCTCCCTGCACTTGAGAGATTAGAGGTTACGACCGTCAAGGTCAAGTTCAACAGAGCCAACACCGCACTGGTATTGCTGTACAACGCTCCTAAAAACATAGTAACACGCGATATCAGCACCTACAGGGTTTAACACGGGACAAAATACAAGCATTACGAAACGAGCAATCCGGGTAGAAACTCGCACGGCTAATAACCACACTTCCTTGCATGTGGAAGCTAGCCAGACACTTCACCAGGGAGAAACATTACATTCCCGCTCTACAAGAACCAGACAGCCCAGCTTACTCCGCGAAGGAGAAGGCAGAGCTTATGGCCACAACATTTGTAGCGTCTTTCATGCCGAATCTGGCTACTTCAGATCCATCATTCAGGAGGTTATACCACTTGTAGCCTATCCCCCGCCCGAAGAAATTAGACGCACTAGTACAAACGAAATTACTTGGCCTATCAAGCATACCAATGCTAGGAAAGCCCCTGGGACCGATGACATTCAAAACCGTATCCTCCAGGAGTTTACGGATAGAGCCGTAGAATACCTTGCACACACAACGAATGCCAGGTTAGACACTGGACTCGCATTCGGGAGGACGACGATTCAATCCCGCGTCCGCCCATCCTGATTTAGGTTTTCCGTGATTTCCCTAAATCACTCCAGGCAAATGCCGGGATGGTTCCTCTGAAAGGGCACGGCCGACTTCCTTCCCCATCCTTCCCTAATCCGATGAGACCGATGACCACGCTGTCTGGTCTCCTTCCCTAAAACAACCAACCAACCAACCAACGAATGCCATCTTAAAACACGAACACTTCTCTGACTTTTGGAAGCCGGCTTAGCTCGTGATGTTCAGGAAACCAGGGAAAGACCACTCCCTCACACAAAATTAGTGACCCATCAGTCTGCTGTGTTCGCTCAGCAAAATGGTTGAGAAGGTAATACTAAAACGCATCACTAGGCACTTCATCGCCAATGACACCCTAAGACCGGAGCAGTTCGACTTTTGCCGGCCGCGGTGGTCTCGCGGTTCTAGGCGCGCAGTCCGGAACCGCGCGACTGCTACGGTCGCAGGCTCGAATCCTGCCTCGGGCATGGGTGTGTGTGATGTCCTTAGGTTAGTTTGGTTTAAGTAGTTCTAAGTTCTAGGGGACTGATGACCACAGCTGTTAAGTCCCATAGTGCTCAGAGCCATTTCGAACCAGTTCGACTTTAGGAATCACCACTCAATAACACAATAGTTCCTCCGAGTAGTCGAACACATAGCTGCAACACGAAAAAACCCACAGGAGCCATGTTCCTGGACATCGAGAAAGCGTTCGACCGTCTCTGGCACAACAGCCTTATACGCGGACTAAGCGATGCTGGCTTCCCCGACGGACTCCTACGTCTCGTACACTCATATTTCATGAACAGATGTTTCAACACTGACGTGCAGGGCAAACAATCGACACAACACGATATCCAAGCTGGAGTACCCCAGGGAAGCAACCTGGTGTCAATCTTGTTCAGCCTCTTCATTAATGACTTTCCATCAACACAAAACACGACGTTAGCCATCTTGCGCAAGACTGGAAACCGTCGAACATAAATTCACGAATACAGAACGCACTCAGAACTGCCGAGCTCTGGTTGGAAAGATGGCGTATTAAAGTAAACGTCGACAAGTGCAAAACAGTTCTGTTCACACGCAGACCGAAGCTGCTGCGCAAACATGAACACTGTCGACAGGAAACATTACATGCGCGCCCAATACGTTCCCGAGAGAAAGTCAGATATCTCGGTGTCTGGCTGAACCGGGAATTTACATGGGGGACAGCACTGAATGCGATGCCAACAGAGCGCGCGTGAGTCTAAAACAACTGTACCCAATGCACAACAGAGAAAGTACACTGAATAGTAGGGTGTCGAGGTCCATATACATGACACTGATTAGACCTCTGATGATGCACGTAGCTCCCGTCTGGGGATACACAGCTCCTACACGCCTGCAGATCATACAGAACAAAGTGCTACTCATCATTAGCAACAATCCATGGTACACACGCACCGTGAATCTTCACAACGAATATCGCTTTGAAACTCTCAAAGAAGTATTCAGGCTCACGAATATATAGAAACTGGAGACACTCGAACAATCCTTTCATCCTTACTCTGGGAAACTATGATCACAACCGTAGGAGGAAGCATAAGCGGCCAAAGACTCTACTAGCTAGGGCATAACCAGCTGGGGCATGCTAACATCCATCCACAAGCGACAACATCGGCAAGCCCCTGCAAATCAGCAAAGTTGACTGGATATGCCAGCTTCTATTAAAGCCGACAAGTCGACCAAGAGACTACAGCAGGGAAACCGACAAGATCGCACGCTAACGCACTACCAAACCGCCAACACTACTCTACACTGTGAATCTGATATATGAACTATGGGACCCAGAACGATGATGAGCGTAACTGTTCAGGTATACTGTCGCTGACCGTGAAGCCAACACCGGCACCCAGCTGCAGGCGCCGAGTAACAACATGGCACAACGTCAAGCTATCGACATGCATGATACCCACTACTAACAAAGCATACCCTTGCATGACCTGTCGCAGGTAGCTACAAAACCGCTACTGCTCTTACCACTCGACCCAACTGTCGCAGAAGTCTTTTTTTTTCCCTTGGCTCTTGCCTTAGCACTTTTCTCCCTCTGCCCTTCAAACCGCTACCGTTCGTTCAACTTTCGACCAAACCTATCCCCAGATGAGCGCGTATTAATGATTAACCTTAACCAGACGTACGCAAACACCTCAGTACCCACATCCTGCGAGTCCTCACTTAAGTAAAAACTAACCCTTATGCAGAGATGGCAGAAGGCCTTTTGTGTTGGCCATCATACCGTTGTGAGCGTGGAGGTACTCCCCTTTTTGGGGAAAAAATTTCTTTTACGCTTTTTTATGGGCAGTAAGTACACCACTGGCCATTAAAATCGCTACACCAAGAAGAAATGCAGATGATAAACGGGTATTCATTGGACAAATATGTTATAATAGAATTGACATGTGATTACATTTTCACGCAATTTGGGTATATACACTCCTGGAAATTGAAATAAGAACACCGTGAATTCATTGTCCCAGGAAGGGGAAACTTTATTGACACATTCCTGGGGTCAGATACATCACATGATCACACTGACAGAACCACAGGCACATAGACACAGGCAACAGAGCATGCACAATGTCGGCACTAGTACAGTGTATATCCACCTTTCGCAGCAATGCAGGCTGCTATTCTCCCATGGAGACGATCGTAGAGATGCTGGATGTAGTCCTGTGGAACGGCTTGCCATGCCATTTCCACCTGGCGCCTCAGTTGGACCAGCGTTCGTGCTGGACGTGCAGACAGCGTGAGACGACGCTTCATCCAGTCCCAAACATGCTCAATGGGGGACAGATCCGGAGATCTTGCTGGCCAGGGTAGTTGACTTACACCTTCTAGAGCACGTTGGGTGGCACGGGATACATGCGGACGTGCATTGTCCTGTTGGAACAGCAAGTTCCCTTGCCGGTCTAGGAATGGTAGAACGATGGGTTCGATGACGGTTTGGATGTACCGTGCACTATTCAGTGTCCCCTCGACGATCACCAGTGGTGTACGGCCAGTGTAGGAGATCGCTCCCCACACCATGATGCGGGGTGTTGGCCCTGTGTGCCTCGGTCGTATGCAGTCCTGATTGTGGCGCTCACCTGCACGGCGCCAAACACGCATACGACCATCATTGGCACCAAGGCAGAAGCGACTCTCATTGCTGAAGACGACACGTCTCCATTCGTCCCTCCATTCACGCCTGTCGCCACACCACTGGAGGCGGGCTGCACGATGTTGGGGCGTGAGCGGAAGACGGCCTAACGGTGTGCGGGACCGTAGCCCAGCTTCATGGAGACGGTTGCGAATGGTCCTCGCCGATACCCCAGGAGCAACAGTGTCCCTAATTTGCTGGGAAGTGGCGGTGCGGTCCCCTACGGCACTGCGTAGGATCCTACGGTCTTGGCGTGCATCCGTGCGTCGCTGCGGTCCGGTCCCAGGTCGACGGGCACGTGCACCTTCCGCCGACCACTGGCGACAACATCGATGTACTGTGGAGACCTCACGCCCCACGTGTTGAGCAATTCGGCGGTACGTCCACCCGGCCTCCCGCATGCCCACTATACGCCCTCGCTCAAAGTCCGTCAACAGCACATACGGTTCACGTCCACGCTGTCGCGGCATGCTACCAGTGTTAAAGACTGCGATGGAGCTCCGTATGCCACGGCAAACTGGCTGACACTGACGGCGGCGGTGCACAAATGCTGTGCAGCTAGCGCCATTCGACGGCCAACACCGCGGTTCCTGGTGTGTCCGCTGTGCCGTGCGTGTGATCATTGCTTGTACAGCCCTCTCGCAGTGTCCGGAGCAAGTATGTGGGTCTGACACACCGGTGTCAATGTGTTCTTTTTTCCATTTCCAGGAGTGTAGATCCTGAGAAATCAGTACCCAGAACAACCACCTCTAGCCGTAATAACGGCCTTGATACGCCTGGGCATTGAGTCAAACAGAGCTTGGATGGCGTGTACAGGTACAGCTGCCCATGCAGCTTCAACACGATACCACAGTACATCAAGAGTAGTGACTGGCGTATTGTGACGAGCCAGTTGCTCGGCCACCATAGCCAGACGTTTTCAATTGGTGAGAGATCTGGAGAAGGTGCTGGCCAGGGCAGCAGTCGAACATTTTCTGTATCCAGAAACAACATGCGGTCATGCATTATCCTGCTGAAATGTAGGGTTTCAGAGGGATCGAATGAAGCGTAGAGCCACGGGTCGTAACACATCTGAAATGTAACGTCCACTGTTCAAAGTGCCGCCAATGCGAACAAGAAGTGACCGAGACGTAACCAATGGCACCCCATACCATCACGACGGGTGATACGCCAGTATGGCGATGACGAATACACTTTTCCAATGTGCGTTCACCACGATGTTGCCAAACACGGATGCGACCATCATGATGTTGTAAACAGCCGGAAAAATGACTTTTTGCCATTCGTGCACCCAGGTTCGTCGTTGAGTACACCATCGCAGGCGCTTCTGTCTGTGATGCAACGTCAAGGGTAGCCGCAGCCGCGGTCTCCGAGCTGATAGTCGATGCTGCTGCAAACGTCGTCGAACCGTTCGTGCAGATGGTTGTTGTCTTGCAAACGTCCCCATCTGTTGACTCAGGGATCGAGACGTGGCTGCACGATCCGTTATAGCCATGAGGGTAAGATGCCTGTCATCTCGACTGCTAGTGATACGAGGCCGTTGGGATCCAGCACGGCGTTCCGTATTACCCTCCGCAACCCACCGATTTCATATTCTGCTAACAGTCATTGGATTTCGACCAAAGCAAGCAGCAATGTCGCGATACGATAAACCGCAATCGCGATAGGCTACAATCCGACCTTTATCGTAGTCGGAACCGTAATGGTACGCATTTCTCCTCCTTACACGAGGCATCACAACAACGTTTCACCAGGCAACGCCGGTCAACTGCTGTTAGTGTATGAGGAATCGATTAGAAACTCTCCTCATGTCAGCACGTTGTAGGTGTCGCCACCGGCGCCAACCTAGTGTGAATGCTCTGAAAAGCTAATCATTTGCATATCACAGCATCTTCTTCCTGTCGGTTAAATTTCGTGTTTGTAGCACGTCATCTTCGTGGTGTAGCAATTTTAATGGCCAGTAGTGTAAAATTTCAATACATGCTATCTGTGGTACCGTCTAAATATTGTGGTGCCATACGAGACTTGAGGACGCACAACGATATCATAGACGTTAGCGATGTCTCGCTGCAGTCCGTAATGAAGAATGGCAGGGACTCTTGTCCAGCACAGCAGCGCCGTCACAAGGAAATTAATTTAGAGCCGAGCATGGAAGCGCTCTGCCCAGTTTGTGACCTCAGCTGAAGCAGTCGACATCATCGAGTAAGAATAACGTGTTATTCAAGCCTTTACATTCGTAAAAGTTGATCACTGCACTTCAAGAAAAAGAGTTTGTTAATTAGTACATCAAGTGATGCTTTAGTAATCAATGACATTTGTAAAGTATCAAGCGCTTCTGAGCCAAAGGATTGTATCTAGTTAAGTGAGTCATTCTATTCATTCATGTAATAAACTGAACTAACATGTCATCTGTTGTACTTTTGATCGGGCATCTTCCATAGCAATCAAAGAACCCACACTTGTGGCTGGACGATTGTGGTTTCGCCTGGTCATATTACAATCTTTCCTGGACACGGCAGATGTTACGCAGGTTTAGATGCGGTGCGCGCCGTATGTAGGACAATCCACTGTACCCAGCGCGCGCGGCGTGTCTCGGAACACGTTAGAGGCAGCCGGCCGGGCGTCGCCGGCCGCAGGAGTAATCTGGAAGCGTCCAACTCGGCCGGCCCTCGAGGGCGCACTGGAGCCAATTACGCGGTATTCAGTGACGTCTCCGGCAGGTAGGGCCAGGGACAGCCGCAGGCGGGTCGGGCACGGACCTCTCCAGCTTCAACGCCAGCTATCCCGCCCTCGAATGCAACCTCAAATACTGCCCAGTTCCCCCAACTAGGGTTGCCTCTGCTGTGCTGGAAACTGCTGGAACGGATTATTCAGCAATGTGGTCCTCTCGCAGGCAGCCTTGCACACTTAAATAGCAAATCGGTTGGTATTTACGATAACAGCTGTGTGACATATCGTTATGTCTATAGATGCACAGTAGTAGCTTTCTTTTAATACTGACCGCACCAAGGCTGACCACACTGTGCTGCTGCACTCTGTTTCTGGAATTTCTTAATTATGATATCACGGAAACAGGAACAGCAACGTACTGTAGTTTGTGAAGAGCTAATTTCTGAACACGGATCCAGACAAGCCTTCTACCATAGGAATTAGGTCTTCACTGCAGAGAAGATAATACCTGTTCTCATTACATATTGTTATCACGTGGAGAGAAGTCGGTCGTGCTTACAATAAAGACGGACTTATTAGTTCCTCCTATGCGACCCGTTTCGTCTGCATTGATATTCACCTTCAGACAATCTAGGGAAATTACAAAACCCAGAACAATGATTATGGCCATATGCGAAAATACCAAAACAACAAATATTCTTTAATGCTATAAGATAAAAGTTACATGTCCTAAAGCGTTTATTGGTGGGGAGACAAAAATTCTTTAACGCTTGAACGTAAACGTTACATGGGTTAAAACTTACCGGACTATGAGTAAATAATCAGCTCATGGTATAAGGAGTCAAACGCATAAAATTCCACCAAGGAACGAAAGGGCCAAGTGCATGTATAAAGCTAAAATGAGGAACAATGTCGACGGTTGCAAGTCTGGACTAAAACAAGAATGACATTAGGTGGTATACAAGATAATTATTAATAGCCATAAAAAAAGAAACAGGCAAAAGCCTACCTTGTGAAGATTTACAGTAATGTGGTAACACGCCGCAAGCCAGTAATGGTTATGACAGACGGCTCTCATAAGGTAATCATAAGGTAAAATCAAACGCGACTAAAAACACAGCTTCTGTCAGCAGCATAAAAATCATCTGGAGGAGGAAAACAACACAGTTAAAATATAAACCATGACTTTATACAACAGGAGGAAGTAAACTGTCTGCATATTTAAAGAGCTAAGACAGAGACATTATTACCATGTGGAAACGACGCCCTTAAACACGAAATAAGCCCCGTTTACATCTACCATACATGCACAACCTTATATGCTAGCACTGGTCTGACTAGACAGAAACTAATGCCTACGATGTCGTAGTACCGGAAAGTTCGCCAAGTGGCGGCACTACGGTTTTTAACTATGGAAGACTGTGTGTAAGTAATCGGGATGAATGCGCTGTGTCTGTACTAGTATAAATTCATAAACTCATTTGCAGATATTCATCATAGTATCGAAGAACGCCTGATTTTTCGACGATAACTTCGTTTAAAAGCCTCGGCGATTTGAATCGAATATTTTACAAAGTTTAGAATCTCTCAAGCAAATTTAATTTTCCCCTTTATTTTCTACGTGCAGGGTTGTAAGATTTTCGAAAATGTGGGTCTGATGTTCAGCGTAGGGGGCATATTTATTAATTTAGCAAGTGTTCGCTTAATCTGACGGTAAATGATTTCCCCGTCTGACCGATATATTCGGCCGGACATTCCGCGCATCTAATAAATGATTAGTAGGTTGCTCATTATGATGGAGAGCATACTGAATCAGGCTACCTCGAGAATAAACAATTTGGGTATTAGTCTCTTTAAATAGCTTTGCTAAATTATAAGAAAAAGGACCTAAATACGCAATCGCAACACGTGTAATCTCACGTACCACAGAAGTGGGGGAGAAGGAGTGACCCGGACCCGTTTCGTTGTTTTAGATTTTTCATACATGGCCTTTACATTTTTACTGGGTTTTGTAATTTTGTGAGATTGCCTGAAGATGCCTTGCAATAGAGGCGAAACTCGTCGCAAATGAAGAACTAATAAACCCATCTTTATTGCAAACACAACTGAATTCTCTCTATAACATTACCACGGTTGCTGTACCACTGCCAAAGAGTTTGGGAATGGAGTGGAATGACTTTTATTCTTATCTTTGTTGTTGCCACAATATGAAGTCCGTTTCTTGTTCTTGTGGTCTTGACAATAATAATGCCTGTTACAAGGAAAGTAAGACCGACTGACTTTTATTGTAGCCTGTCTAGAGCGGGGATTAAATTTCTAAAAAATGCAAAAATACTGAAGCTCGTACTGTAACATTATTTTCTTTTATTTACGTGATTTATCTGGTGTCGGATCTCATTTTCTTTTGGGAAAGCACAATCGCATCTGGGAAAATGTCTGTTAGTAATGAAAATGAACAATTTCAAGAAGTCACGTATTCATCTAACCAAACGGAAAATGTGCATATTTGTATAATGAAATCTTCACTCTGCAGCGGAGGGTACACTGATTTTGAAACTTCCTGGCAGATTAAAGTTATGTGCCGGATCGAGATTCGAATTCGGTACTTTTGCCTTTCGCGGGCAAGTGCTCTACCAACTTTTTTTTATTTTCGTTGTCGATCGTTGTGTTTGGTCGTTGCGGACGTCGCATGAAATCCGTTCAAGTTCGTTTGTTGATCCTTCGACTCAGTTTCTTGTTACAGAGGCCGACCGGTCTCTGAACACGCTGAGCTACCCTGCCGGCTTGACTCACGGCCCCTCCGCACACAATTTTAATCTGCCAAGAAGTTTCGAAATCAGCGCACACTCCGCTGCAGAGTGAAAATCTCATTCTAGAAACATCCCCCAGCCTGTGGCTCAGCCATGTCTGTGCAGTATCCTTTCTTCCAGTAGTGCTAGTAATGCAAGTTTCGCAGGAGAACTTCTGTGAGGTTTGGAAGGTAGGAGACGAGGTACTGGCGGAAGTAAAATTGCGCGGACGGGTCGTGAGTCGTGCTTGGGTAGCTCAGTTGGCGCCGGCACGGTAGCTCAGCGTGCTCGGTCAGAGGGGTAGCTACCCTCTGTAATAAAAAAAAAAACTGAGTTAACGGATCAACAAAGAACCTGAACGGGTGACATCGGACGTCCGCCCTGAACATATTCACCAAACAATATAGAACAAAATTAGATTTAAAAAAAAGTTGGTAGAGCACATGCTCGCGAAAGGCAAAGGTCCCGAGTTCGAGTCTCGGTCCGGCACATAGTTTTAATCTGCATATTTATATCTCATTTTATGACAGAAAATGATTAAATGTAATTTACATATAATTTACTTCCAAATGGTAGTCTTGAAAACACTGTGTAACACGAAGTCCAACACTGCTGTCTTTGGATCCCCATCTTTGCTTGTCCACTTGCCAGTCTCTGGCTTTTCATTATCGGAGCTTACTTCACAGAATCAAGAGACATTTACTTTGTTGCAATGTGTGGTACCTTTTCTGGAAAAAGGAGACCGAAATTTCTATCTAGGCTAGTCACAAGTTCTTGTTAACTTTCTTATAAATTCCACTTTGTTTGGTATCATTCTTAACAAAAAAATGGTTCAAATGGCTCTGAGCACTATGGGACTCAACTGCTGTGGTCATAAGTCCCCTAGAACTTAGAACTACTTAAGCATAACTAACCTAAGGACATCACACACATCCATGCCCGAGGCAGGATTCGAACCTGCGACCGTAGCGGTCGTGCGGTTCCAGACTGTAGCGCCTTTAACCGCTCGGCCACTCTTAACAAAATAAAACCATTCACAGTAGACATTATTAAAACGTGAAGTGTTTCCGTCAGTTCATTGATTTTCTGGCGAATGGGTAGTAGTTGTAAAGCTGATTGACACGGTCTATATCAGCCTTTGTTCATTTTAGTTATGATAATGTTTGACTATATTGTTCTTGTACAACCTACTTTTGAACGTACAGTAAATAAACCCCTTTGGCGGATGCCTCAAATTTTTCGGACGGGCAATGTACATCATTTTTATTTCTCCATTCGAGTGCTTCCTAAAAGAAAAATAAACCAACCTGATTTTGTTTCAGCTTCCTTGTTTTGAATCTAGGCTCTTTCTATTCATGATAGTTCCGACAGATAGTGTCTCATGTTCGTACAACATGTTCAGTAATAGCACAGTTAGCCGGCCGGGGTGGCCGAGCGGTTCTAGGCGCTACAGTCTGGAACCGCGCGATCGCTACGGTCGCAGGTTCGAATCCTGCCTCGGGCATGGATGTGTGTGATGTCTTTAGGTTAGTTCGGTTTAAGTAGTTCTAAGTTCTAGGGGACTGATGACCTCAGAAGTTAAGTCCCATAGTGCTCAGAGCCATTTGAATCAATAGCACATATGTAAATCGACTGCTACTGTATCTAGCAGATAAAATATTTGAACTACCACGACTATCCTACAGCCGGCAGTCGTGTAGCATGCGGGAAAACATATTTCAGCGAATGGAAAAGTTGCGCGCGAATGAGATACGTGCGTCGTCCACGTGGCCGATACATACGCGCTTACGGGTGTAATGCTGAAAGTGTTAAAATAAAATAAAAAAATTAAATGAAAACATTTATAAAATAGCGAATTTGGCTGGTACAACGTAATTATGTACCAACTACAGGTGTTATTCACCGATTACAGGTAATTTTTTTATATCTATTATTTTAAGAATCCAACAGAGCAAACAGGGACTGTGAGAATGCGCTTGCGACTGCTGTGTTATCTCACCAGCAAAGTATTTTCGTGAACATTAGGGCTGTAAAGGTTAGCAGAAGCTTTACTTCTGCCATATTCATCGTCTATAACAGTGCACCATCACTTTCTGTGATGAACACCAACATAACTGCTGCCCGCAGTACCCCCTGCTAAGTGCAAGAAACACTGGTTCCAACGTGACAGTGAATTTAGATGTTGAGACAAAATGTCAGAAAACTGAGTTGGGGAACAACGGATGGAAAGCGTAGGACCTGTTCTGTAACTATCGCGTTTGACTACTGCACACTGATTGTGTTTTATTTGTGCACGAACTAAGAGAATAATATAAATGACTACTAATGCTATCAGAGCTGAGAGCGTTGTTTCAATCAGTGCTGCTTTGCACGAGCTTATAACAGAATTCTCCCGTGCCTGACAGTGTTCAGCAGTCATTGCAGCAAATGTAACAAGCATATAGTGAGGATCAAGGGAGGGATTGAGAAAAACTGTGTGAATTTATTCGAAAAGCTCTGGATAAAATTTAATTTATGTGCAACTGTCCTTGCTCATTCTGAGTACCTTACAGGTGTTTCGTGCACGTAACTCATAGACAACGAGTTAAAAAGAATTTTTTTTTTTGACGAATCAGTTTATGAGTTACGGTATCAAAGTTAGTGAACTCCTGAAACATCCTGTGTACTTTGATTTGACTTACTGTGTGATTCACCTGTCGTTTACCAGCTGGAACACTAGGAAATAGTGCCCAATTTTCTTGAAACTAAAAATAACGATTATCTGGTGTACCAAACACATAAAAATATTGCACAGTAAACGGAGAACGGATGGGTTAAGGTTCCGTGAAGGACGAGGTCGTAACAGATTGAGCACAAGTTCGGTCTGGGTAAGGGGATCGGCAGTGTTCTTTCAGTGGAAACATCATTGCATTCTATCACGAAATAATAATTAAGACCAAGAAGCAGTATTTCTTCGGTTTGCTAAGAGGATGGCTACCCGACGGAGCGGTGCAGTATTTCAGACACAAGTATTCGAGACAAGTTCGAAGCATTTAAGACGCTAATGTTCGAGACAAGTTCATATTTACACATTGCCGCTAATCTAGAACTTGTTTAAATACTGTGCATCACTTTAGGCGAATATCAGTAACAGTTATAGCAACATAGGCGTGCCCAGTTTTTTACCCAGTCCTTGCTGAGTTCGATATCGTCTAGTACTTAATGACCACCACGTCTACCGGATGTTAAACTCAAAAATTCCTTTTAGAGTCATGATAAAAGATGTTTTATGTGATGCCTTCCTAACTTACGTTTTTTCATCCTTTATGAATCTCACTAAGTCAACTGTTGGTGATCTGATTGTGAAGGGATAACGTGAAGGAACAAGCAGAGCTCATCCAAGACATGGCAGACTACGTGCACTGACGGATGGGGACCGCGCAGCATCGCGGAGGGTGGTTGCAAAAAATCGCAAGAACGCTGTGGAATGAGTCACTCCTGAATTGTTAAGTGCTGCATGCAATCCTGCTAGCAAAATAACTGTGCGAAAGGAGTTGAAAGGAATGGGGTTCAGAGATCGAGCAGCTCCTCATAAGCCAATCATACTTTTACTCAATGCTAAGTGAAAATGTTCAAATGTGTGTGAAATCTTATGGGACTTTAACTGCTAAGGTCACCAGTCCCTAAGCTTACTCACTACTGAACCTAAATTATCCTAAGGACAAACACACACACCCATTCCCGAGGGAGGACTCGAACCTCCGCCGGGACCAGCCGCACAGTCCATGACTGCAGCGCCAAGACCGCTCGGCTAATCCCGCGTGGCGATGCTAAGTGACGCCACTGGTCACTGGATGACTGGAAACGAGTAATCTGGAGTGATGGATCACTCTACACACTATGGCAAGTTGATGGAAGTGTTTGGGTTTGGTGAGTTACCTGCCTCATGTCTAGTGGCAGCGGTGAAACCGGATGAGGTGGGGTAAAGATGTGGGGTGTTTTTAGTGGTTGTGGTGTGGTCCCTTTTATTGTGCTTAAGAAAATGCTAAACACGTAAGGATATCAAGACATTTTTCAGCATTGTGTACTGCGTACTGTAGAAGAACAGTTTGGAAATGATATTGTTTGTATCAGCTTGACAACGCATTTTATAACACATCAGCAACTGTGAGGCAATGATTTCAGAATAACAAAATTCCCCAAATAGTGTGGCCTGTCCAGAGTTCCAACCTGAACTAAATGGAACATGAGTAAGAACGTCGACTTCGGCCCACACCCCACCTGTCAATGTAACTACTTTCCTGGGTTCTGATCTTTAGGAACAATGGCTGCCATCCATTCATAGACACTGACACCTCATTAAAGGTGTCACCAGCAGAGATTAAGCTATTATAAAGGCGAAGTGTAGATGCGCCCACATTTAAAGCGTGCGGATACTATTTATCGAATGGTTCAAATGGCTCTGAGCACTATGGGACTCAACATCATAGGTCATAAGTCCCCTAGAACTTAGAACTACTTAAACCTAACTAACCTAAGGACATCACACACACCCATGCCCGAGGCAGGATTCGAACCTGCGACCGTACTATTTATCAGACAGTGTACTTGCACGAGTAACCTGTGATGACGGATGCATGTCGAAAGTTTGTCTTGAAAACAGCGCGAGTACTGATAATCAATTTACGTCTGCAGTAGTGCCTTGTCGTCCCTTGGTGCTAACGAAAATTTCAGCTCCTTAGCTGTGGCTACTGTTTAACATTCTCAGTAACCGTGCGATACATGTCCATGTCCGCAGAATCCAAGAAATTTCAGCAGTGTCCAAAAGTTTATATCCTGGAAAATTTCGAATATATAAATACACAGTTTTAAGGCCATGCCTATGAACAAAATCCTGTCTGCTGTAACATGGGCAAATTTTATTAGTCTATATGACATAGGTTTTCTAAAAATAAAAGAGTCTCACATTCATATATGTAGAGTAAATGAGTTTTTAAATTCATAATGATCAGTGCTGAACATAGTATTTAGATACAATAGCACTTTCTACATGGATTTATACTGCATTTTCGTATGAAATATTTTAAAAGAAGGTTCTATACACAAACCCACACAGCACTCTTCGCACTGGCAACGGGTCTCCTTACGAGATGCTTTCCCCCTTTCTTTTGTGATTTTTAAAGATAAACATATATGGATCTGTTGTCAGGATTGGTATTGAAATCAGTTCTTCTCATTTTCTTGGTCAGAAATGAGGTGCGTAACCAAAATGCATTCGATACTCCTAGTAAGAGCAAATGAAAAAACAGTTTGCGCACCATTTTGTAGTTTTATCCCTGAACACGTTGTACTTCAATCGTCTTCAGAAACACCTGTGTCATCCAAATCATCTTCAGTATCTAGAGCACCAACAATGTCTCCAAAATTCAGAAAATCAGCCATTTCTTCATTAGATAAATCATGGCGCGCCATTTGTCTTACTCAGAAGGCCAGTAATGTGGGTCTATCGGCAAGTGAAAATAGTGATTCATAACGAAGGAAACACTGCGAAAACAAGACGAACATTCACTCTATCTACGCGGGCAACTAATAAATAACAATATAAACATACTATATCGATAGTCGGGGGGGGGGGGGGGGTGGGGGTGGTAAAACAACACGTAGTGTTTTTTATTGAGCAAAATACCCTGGCGCTTTTGGAAGGGAGGGCGGCCCATAGAATCTATGGGTTTGGCGCTGAGAGAGTTAATATTCAAAGTCAACAACCAATGTACATACGGACGATGATTAAATTAATTTAATTCTAGGAATTGTTAATTACAAAGCTCAAAGTTGTAATGTTTACAACACTGTGAAAACTCGTTTCTTTCTGATAAAACTAGCTTTTTGTATGCTATATTTCACGTTAAGCGAAAAACAAATAAAAAATTTTACTTCATGTGAAACAGCTCTCACTGAAAATCAAGTTCGTCACTTTGGCTTCCATGACGACGTTTGTTGTCGAAAGAGTACCGCAACTACAAAACAATAACGAAGCTGATGATCTTCGCTAGAAGTGGGTGGGAGAAAAAAAAACAACACTTTGTCACATTGTTATAGAAAAATAGGTTAGGACTGAAGAAAATCAATAAATATTTCTGAACAATTCGGTGAAACTCGTTTCATTAAGCTGCAAAACAGAATTCAGATACAGAAGATGGGTGATAGCTATTCTTATCTAGAAGATAACAACAAACTAGCAACTAGGAAAGAATTATACTATCCATCAACAATATTACTACAACTGAATAGGTCACAGAATGACTTAAAATAACTTGCCCAAAGCTGTAGCATGTCAGGAACTGGTAGTGCAGAAACACAGAATATGTGTAACACAGAGGAATTAAAATCTGATGAAAATGTGGTAGCAGAGAAGACTAAAATTCATCTAAACGTTAATAAAAAATGAGTTACTGAAAAATACGGAGTGATGAGAAGGCTTGTGGAATTGCTTGATAGTAAAAAAAAAAGTGTGTGAAATCGGCGTCTCAGTAATGCTATCTTGCCCGCTCGGTTAGCCGTGCGATCTAACGCACCGCTTTCCGGGCGAGAAGGAGCGCCTATTCAAATGTTCAAATGTGTGTGAAATCTTATGTGACTTAACTGCTAAGGTCATCAGTCCCTAAGCTTACACACTACTTAACCTAAATAATCCTAAGGACAAACACACATACCCATGCCCGAGGGAGGACTCGAACCTCCGCCGGGACCAGCCGCACAGTCCATGACTGCAGCGTCCCTGACCGCTCGGCCCTATCTTTTAAATCATTGAAGATTTTACATTTGGAAGATAAAGTTTAACTGTCAGTCAACACAGTGATTTACATACAAAGCTGATAACTTCAGAAGACAGAACACAGTTTTGAATAATCAATTATTCACATGAAGTTGTTTTAATATGAGTAATTTTGTCTGTATTTTGTGATATGATGAAAAAACGAAGCGAAAAATCAGACAGAATTTTAAAAACTTTCAGATGTACCATCCACCAATATTGTTTTTAGTGTACAACCTCTTTCAAAAGTTTCACCTGATTCCACAACAATGTTTCTTCCACACTGATGGGGTAGATTTTATCTTACACTTTGAAAATACCTTGTTACACATTCCTATGTGTTACTATTTGATTTTCTGCCATTATTTCGTTGTTATTGTTCTGCGAGCACTCGACCTATGTGCTTGAAAGAAAAGCTTTAAGCTTTTGCGCTAGGATGGTGCACTAGCGGTGTAGACTCAGGATCCTATTGTCGGCAGAAGATAGACAGTGAATCTGCTTTGGAGAGGCACACCTCCCCATGGACATGAACAGTTTCCGCGGATGTGAGGCTGCTGCATGCTTTGTGCTATTGTGGACAGAGCTGTCATCCTGGCCTAACTGTGGCCAGGGAGTATCACATTCCTGCAGCCGTCCATATACAATAAATGAGTCTGAGATTTTGGCCCTTTCTGCACGGATATCAAAGGCTGAGACGCCATCGTGAACAGTGGGACAAATCTCGTTGTGCTTTCTCCGTACAGTCTTCCACAGCTATTAGACCTACCCGCAGTGTTAGAGTCATTTTGTAATTTGATTTGATTTATGGAGAGATCTGCTCTTTCTTAATTTTACTGCAATTTATATGTCAGCCATTACAGCAAATAAATAGCTTTTAATCTGTCTTGACTTAGATTTTAAAATACCTCACTGCCTTACGACTTGACTTTTCCGTGGTTTTTCAAGCCGCAAGTAAGAAATATAACCCACTGGACACCCAAGTGGTTGTTCTCATTGTGCACAGCGGCCAAACTCAACCATCAGTTACATTAAGAATTCAGAGAAAAGAACGAGCATTGCACTCGCTCGTCTCGTATGATCAAAGATGTGTTTTACAAGGAGCATTGCACTTACGCCCCTCGAGTCAGATCTGGAACATATAAGATGCAACTTTCAGAATATAAATCAGCGGTTCATCAT
This sequence comes from Schistocerca piceifrons, assembly GCF_021461385.2. Lineage (NCBI taxonomy): Eukaryota > Metazoa > Arthropoda > Insecta > Orthoptera > Acrididae > Schistocerca > Schistocerca piceifrons. Next base: position 250,087,718 of record NC_060138.1, on the reverse strand, counting down.
TTCTTTGCCAGTATTGTCTCCAAAGCGCAGCTAGCTCGCTCGTCATTACCTGTGTGCACCGTGTTGAGATATCGATAACGCAACAAGAAAAGGCGTTCTGCTTCTCCGTTTCAAATAATGCGATTCAATTACAACTGAGTGGCTCGATGTTCATTACCAGTACGGTACCGCACCACCCACAGCTCAAGGCGTGGGATGATGGCACCAGAAGTTTCAAGAAGAGAAGAAAGGAAATAGGAGTAAACCGCTGGCTAACAGATCCACACTGACATCATCATGCAGGAAGAGTTTCGAACTTATACTATGCTTGAACATTGTTCATTAAGCCGAAGAAATCGATCCATCGACACATGCTCAACAACGATTCAGAAAATACGCATATCGTTCTTTCGCAACACAACTAGTTCTTTATTCTAGTGAAGTAATTAGCACTGTCGTTAGGGGGATCTCAAATCGACCCCATATTTCAATTTTTCCGGAAGGCTTTTGACACCGTTCCTCACAGGCAACTTCTAATCAAATTGCGTGGATATGCAGTATCATCCCAGTCCCGTGACGGGATACGTGACTTCCTGTCAGAAAGGTGAAAGTTCGTAGTAATTTACGGAAAGCAATCGAGTAAAACAAAAGTGGTTTGTGGCGTTCCCCAGGGAACCTCACAGTTCTTATCTGAACAATACGGCAGAAACAGCCGTTACTATCCGAGTAAAATTCTTTCTGGTCGACTCCATCTTTCAGGCACAAAATAACATCTCCAGCTATAGAAAACAAGAAGTGACATGCCTGCCACCACTGTCCGATTACGCACTCGTTACTCTGTATATCCCTCTTTCCAACCTAATCTTCCTCATTTCACAATATTCTTAGACGATGTAGTCTCCTTAATTTCCTTTTCCTGGAAATCGCTATATCAGAAATCGTCTATTTTGTAGACCAACAGTTTCTTCTTTTATCTGTCAGTAAAATTTTTGTTATTAATGTCACAATTATGTCATTATTAATACTATTATCACCTTTAGGGGCCGTAGCTGCAATAGTACAAGTAATGCCAGTTTTAACATTGTTGGTTCGTAGTTAGTATAATTTACCCACACCGCCACTACGGACACTCAGATCATATTAATACTAGTTGTCGTAGTAAACCACTCCGTCTTCAGGGCGCAAGTTACCCATCTTTACCATCCGACCGCCGTGTCATCCACAGATGAGGATAGGAGGGGCATGTGGTCAGCACACTGCTCTCGCGGTCGTTGTGATGGTTTTCTGCAACCGGAGCCGCTACTATTCGGTCGAGTAGCTCCTCAATTGGCAACACGAGGCTGAGTGCACCCCGAAAAATGGCAACATCACATGAGGGCCCGGACGGTGACCCATCCAAGGGCCGGCCACGCCCGACAGCGCTTAACTTCGGTGATCTGATGGGAACCGGTGAATCCACCGCAGCAAGGCCGTTGCTTGTCGTAGTAAGACCGTTATTTTATTGGCTAAATGTGATTTAATGTATACTGTATGTGTGAAATCCCAGTCCGACGTAAGAGAGGACCTGATGGCCCCGAATGATCAGGTAAAATAAATAAATAATTTGAAGTGTGTTTTGAATAAAGATTGTTATGTTATGTGACATTACAGAGGAACATTTAATACATTGCTTGTTAGTTTGTGATTTTGTTTGCTACATGATTCGTGCGTTTATTTGAACGTCAGTGGCATCCCCATTTAAATTTAACTTCTCATTTAGTAGCACACTGAGCCTTACTACACTCGCTAGTAAGAAACACGGATCGACGACCTAAGTAAGACATCTTTGCACAGGGACAACTGTAGGCGTCACCAGATGGTTGGCCAATTCTAGAATCTGTGCGCTCCGCCTTAACGCGGCAGAGTACGACGAGGGCCCCTCGCATGCTCTGCATTCGCCGTACAAATGTAGACAGGTGAACGTTGACTGTAGTAATACATAAGAGGGAATACGAGGACGCTGGTTGCACCGAACACTAACTACTACTTCCATTCGTTTACAAAAGTTAATCAGTTTCGATCAAGAGTGCGCTGCCTGTAGAATTTGTTCCTCGAAATGGTTAAACGAAAAACATACCTGGATCAGTTAAAGATCTGGTATTTTCCGAACTTTCAAGAACACGTTTATTGTTCGAAGAAATTCTGGGCTCACAACCGTTTATTATCAACTACACTCCGTAATATATTTCGACTGGACACCTGTCAGTAGTCTTCAGCTGAAACATTGGTCGTCGTTAACTACACTGCTCGATACATCGACTTGACACCTGCCAGTCATCTTTTGGTGAGCCGTGGAACAGTCTTCGATGGCTCAGCTGAAGATGATTGGCAGGTGTCCTGTCGAAATATTGTAGAGTGTAGTAGACGGTGAACGGCCCCAAGCCCTAAAGTTCTTCGAAGATTCAATTCACTGAGAAAATTTTAATTTTCACGGCATGTTGATTTTTCAACAGCATGGAATACCACCGCACTCGCACGTGCCTGTAAGAGGATTTCCCATCAGTGAGTTGCCACAACGATGGATTGGCTGTAAGGGCGTACGGATCTCATACTGCACTATTGGCCTTCAATGTAGCCTAATCTCACGGTAAGAGATTTTGTTTTGCGGGATCGATCGCTGTGTCTTCCTCCGCTGGGGGCCATACTGGATGCGGCATGGAGGTGCGTGAGATCAGCGCACCGTTATACCACCCGTTGTCCATTTTCTAGCCCTGGAGCCGTTACTACTGTGTGAGTAGTTCCCAGATTAGCATCACAAGACTTAGTGCACCCTGTTCAACTCCTCCCACACAGAAAAAATTCGTGGCAGTACTGGGTATCGAACTCGAGTCCCACACGTGGGATTTTCTTTTTTTTATCTCATTTGTTCGTTATTTTCGTTGCATTTGCTCGAGACGGGCGTTCGATGACATCCGTTCAAGTTTATCGTTGATCCATTCACTCAGTTTTCTTTTATTACAGAAGGCAGCTAACCCTCTGACCGAACACGCTGAGCTACTGTGCCCGTGTAATATTATAAGCTAACATCAAATTACAACGAGAGAGACGGAAAAGAGAAAGTAAACTGTTTGTTATTTCAAAAAGTAATCATTGTAATTCGTAATACATTTATCCCACAATGAGACAAGACGTTCAATGCATTCAGGGAAAAATGTTTGCGGTTGCCAAATATAATGAGACTACATATGCGAGATTCTGGAATATAGTAGATGGCGCTACAGCCATAATCAGTTGTACAGCAAGACACCTTTTGCCCTTCTAATATTTTGTAACATTGCTGATGCACGTTTTCTTAAAGTGAATTCATTGGTTTGTTACGATGTATGGGCAACCATAATTGTTATTTTATATGTCTTTGTTTCTTCTTTCTTTCTTTATTTGGGCCTTTGTCCCGCTTCAACGCGGGGTCGGCCGTGTTATTACGGAATTGGCAGTGTTAGTTGCAGAGGGTGGCCGCATGCACTTTCTGCCGCCACCCTGAACCCCCTGGGACGGAAGTAGTGAACCCAAGGAGTCTGCGTGCAGTGTAAGCCATGAAATAGTACGAACGCCTTCAAATGTCTGTGAGTCGTGGAAGTGAGGCGGAATGTGGGGACCAGCCCGGTATTCACCTAGTGGGATGTGGAAAACCGCCTAAAAACCACATCCAAACTGGCCAGCACACCGGCCCTCGTCGTTTATCCGCCGGGCGGATTCGAACTGGGGCCAGCGCGCCTACCCAAGTCCAGGAAGCAACGCAGTAGCGCTCTCGGCAACCCTGACGGGTGTTATGTTATTTTTATTTATATTATGTTTATTCTTTTATTATGAAAAACTATCCAGAATTAATTGACTTCTCAGAACCAAACAAAATTCGATTATTAAAACTTTGAGGTTCGCCGATGACATTGTAATTCTGTCAGAGACAGCAAAGGACCTGGAAGAGCAGCTGAACGGAATGGACAGTGTCCTGAAAGGAGGATATAAGATGAACATCAACAAAAGCAAAACGAGGGTAATGGAATGTAGTCAAATTAAATCGGTTGATGCTGCGGGAGTTAGATTAGGAAATGAGACGCTTAAAGTAGTGACGGAGTTTTGTTATTTGGGGAGCAAAATAGCTCACGATGGTCGAAGTAGTGAGGATATAAAATGTAGACTGGCAATGGTAAGGGAAGCGTTTCTGAAGAAGAGAAATTTGTTAACATCGAGTATAGATTTAAGTGTCAGGAAGTCGTTTCTGGAAGTATTTGTGGACGATAAATTGTTTGGACAAGAAGAGAATAGAAGCTTTAGAGAAGTGGTGCTACAGAAGAATGATGAAGATTAGGTGGGTAGATCACATAACTAATGGGGAGGTATTGAATAGAAGTGGGGAGAAGAGGAGTTTGTGGCACAACTTGACTAGAAGAAGGAATCGTTTGGTAGGATATATTCTGAGGCATCTGGGGAGCACCAATTTAGTACTGGAGGGCAGCGTGGAGGGTAAAAATCGTAGAGGGAGACCAAGAGATGAATACACTAAACAGGTTCAGAAGGATGTAGGTTGCAGTAGGTACTGGGAGATGAAGAAGCTTGCACAGGATAGAGTAGCATGGAGAGCTGCATCAAACCAGTCTCTGGACTGAAGACCACAACAATAACATAATGTAAAATATTCTACTTCAGTATTACATGTGCTTAAAAATCGACGTGTATTATACTCTACGAGTTATCGTGTATAGCTTATGTCTTTTCTCTGGATAGTGTACGTGAACTATTTTGGAGAGAAGTCTAAATATAACTTGTGGGATACATTTATAACGTTCCATGAAATGTGGAAAAGTAGATTTGTGGTTACTCAAATGTGAAGAATACATGCTACCTGAGTCAAACTGGTGTTTCATTCTTATATTTTATACCTGTTTATGTCGTTCTGAGTGCAAGTGAAAAATGTATTGCTGAAGGCAAAAAATTCGCAAAAATAATGACAGCCAGGAGAAGATTAACACATTGTTGATAAATACTTTCAACATCCAGGAAACTTGTCGCTGAAACCATACCCCGTTAATTTTCAGAAAACGAGCAAAAAGAATTACAGCAACAATAATTATTGCGTCGAATAAAAGTATGAGTATTATTCTCAAATAATGACTTTTCACACCTTTCGGGTGTAGCAGGTTCCTTGCCCTGCAATTAATCTCAATCGATTCTAAGTCTGGAAGCTACAGGCAGAATTGTGTCTGAACTTAACTTCGTCAGTTATTTTACAATACTTCATTTATAGACAGGACGGGCTTCCATTAGACTATGTAACAATGATTGTACACAGGCGGGCACCTCTTCGTCCGAAGCAAATCGACAGCCACGAACGTCTTTCTTCACGGTTCCAAAAGTATGGAAATCGCATGTGGAGGTATCGGGACTGTACAGAGGATGTGTAAGGGCTTCCCAACGGTACTTCGGCGGCGTAGTCTAAACATCCTTGGCAACATGTGTAGCTGCACACGGGTTACTGGGGACGCTGCATAGTTGTTCGAAGTACACTACAGAAGATTCGCTGGAAGGCCATTCACATTCTCCATACAGTCCCCATCTCTCCCCGAGCCATTTCTATACTTCTTGTGCCGTGAAGAATGACATTCGTTACCGTCGATTTGCTTCCTATGGAGAGGTGCACTCCTGGTTACAATCACTACTTTGCAGGCAACCGGAAACATTTTTCCGTGAAGGCATTGACCGTCTTGTCTCACAGTGGGATAGTGTATTAACAGGTGTAGCGATTACTTTTGAAATAATTAACGGTGTACTAAATTATCCATCTGTCTTGTTTTTTTTTCCATTTGACTGCTCTCTACAGAATTATTTACTGCACATGAAATTTTTGTAGTCCTACTAGTAAGTTAAAATCTACGCCCAAGAGCCTATTTTCGTTCATAGGAAGATATAGTGAAGTCGGGCGCATCTTTTCGAAGCACCGCGTGTTCTCATCCGAAGATCGCTGATACGCAAGGTTTCGAAAAAGTGATCGGACGCTAGTAACACGCAGGCAGCGGAGGAGAGAGAGCCAGTGGGTGAGTCTGACAGCTGAACAGACGGCGTTGATTGAGGGGCAGCGGTTTTAAACCCTGTCAGCGACGCGAGGAGCCCGCGTGGATGGCCCTCGACATCCCCATCTCGTGTTACCGCGCTGCGGTTACGCTTCATTCCTGCGCCCGCTCGAAATTCGCAAACGCCACTAATTGCCACCAACAGCATTGGCTGGAGATTCTCTTGACGGCTTAGTTCCCTCAGCTGTTTAACTACACCACTTCCAAAATACAATACGAGGAATGCGAGAAGCAATGCCAATTACATAAAGTGAAGTAAACTTTTATGTAAATCTACGTTCGGTCTTATGATTCTCTATTTTCACTCAACTACTTTGTACTCTTTTTTATGTCAGTGTTCCACACGTTCTGATAATGTTAAACGTGTAATGTTTCTACTTCTTGCCCCGTCAGGTTATGTGCATGCGAATAATGCCGAGACAAAGTGACTACTTGCTTAACCCTTTTTCTGTCTCAAACCACCATATTATTATTATCTTCTTTCCTTTCTCAGACGTTATGTCTGGTTAAAAATGGAAAGTGACGCGGACCTTGATCAACTGTACAGTATATGTTACATTGCATTTAGGAACTTTCGGGTAATTGAACAGGTATCAATAATTACAGATTTCTGTAGTTGTATATATAGGTTTGGATGTAGCTGTATTGCATTGATGTACTGGTTGATATTGTGTGGTATGACTCCTGTAGTTGATAGCATAATTGGTATAATGTCAGCTTTATCCTGATGTCACATGTCCTTGACTTCCTCAGCCAGTTGGATGTATTTTTCAATTTTTTCTCTTGTTTTCTTCTGCATATTTGTTGTATTGGGTATGGATATTTCAATTAGTTGTGTTAATTTCTTCTTTTTATAGGTGAGTATGATGTCAGGTTTGTTATGTGGTGCTGTTTTATCTGTTATAATGGCTCTGTTCCAGTATAATTTGTATTCATCATTCTCCAGTACATTTTGTGGTGCATACTTGTATGTGGGAACGTATTGTTTTATTAGTTTATGTTGTATGGCATGTTGTTGATGCATTATTTTTGCTACATTGTCATGTCTTCTGGTGTATTCTGTGTTTGCTAGTGTTGTACATCCGCTTGTGATGTGATCTACTGTTTCTATTTGTTGTTTGCAAAGTCTGCATTTATCTGTTGTGCTATAGGGATCTTTAATAACATGCTTGTTGTAATATCTGGTGTTTATTGTTTGATCCTGTATTGCAATCATGAATCCTTCCGTCTCACTGTATATATTGCCTTTTCTTAGCCATGTGTTGGATGCGTCTTGATCGATGTGTGGCTTTGTTAGAGAATACAGATGTTTGCAATGTAGTGTTTTCTTTTTCCAATTTACTTTCTTCGTATCTGTTGATGTCATGTGATCTAAAGGGTTGTAGAAGTGGTTATGAAATTGCAATGGTGTAGCCGATGTATTGCTTTGTGTATTTTGCTAGTTTCTGCTCGTTCTATAAAGAATTTTCTTAAATTGTCTACCTGTCCAGAATGTAGGTTTTTTATGTCGATAAATCCCCTTCCTCCTTCCTTTCTGCTTAATGTGAATCTTTCTGTTGCTGAATGTATGTGATGTATTCTATATTTGTGGCATTGTGATCGTGTGAGTGTATTGAGTGCTTCTAGGTCTGTGTTACTCCATTTCACTACTCCAAATGAGTCGGTCAGTATTGGTATAGCATAGGTATTTATAGCTTTTGTCTTGTTTCTTGCTGTCAATTCTGTTTTCAGTATTTTTGTTAGTCTTTGTCTATATTTTTCTTTTAGTTCTTCTTTAATATTTGTATTGTCTATTCCTATTTTTTGTCTGTATCCTAGATATTTATAGGCATCTGTTTTTTCCATCGCTTCTATGCACTCACTGTGGTTATCCAATATGTAATCTTCTTGTTTAGTGTGTTTTACTTCGACTATGCTATTTTTCTTACATTTGTCTGCTCCAAAATCCATATTTATATCATTGCTGAATTCTTCTGTTATCTTTAGTAATTGGTTGAGTAGTTGATTTGTTGCTGCCAGTATAGCAAATGTGTGATTTTGTGTTCCAGTAATACTGTATCCATAATTTTTATTGTTTAGCATGTTGGATAGAGGGTTCAGAGCAAGGCAGACCCAGAAAGGACTTAATGAGTCTCCTTCGTATATTCCACGCTTAATCTATATTGGCTGTGATGTGATATTATTTGAATTTGTTTGGATATTAAGTGTGGTTTTCCAATTTTTCATTACTATGTTTAGGAACTGTATCAATTTAGGATCTACTTTGTATATTTCCAATATTTGTAGTAACTATGAGTGGGGTACACTGTCAAAAGCTTTTCGGTAATCAATGTATGCGTAGTGCAGCGACCTTTGTTTAGTTTTAGCTTGATATGTCACCTCTGCATCTATTATCAGTTGCTCTTTACATCCTCGTGCTCCTTTGCAACAGTCTTTTTGTTCTTCAGTTATAATTTTGTTCTGTGTTGTATGTGTCATTAATTTCTGTGCAATGACTGAAGTTAATATTTTGTATATTGTTGGTAGGCATGTTATGGGGCGATATTTTGCTGGGTTTGCTGTGTCTGCTTGATCTTTAGGTTTCAGATACGTTATTCCACGTGTAAGTGTATCAGGGAATGTGTATGGGTCTGCAATGTAACTGTTAAATAATTTAGTTAGATGTGAATGTGTTGAGGTGAACTTCTTTAGCCAGAAATTTGCTATTTTATCTTTTCCAGGGGTTTTCCAATTGTGAGTAGAATTAATTGCTTGGGTGACTTCGTGTTGCAAAATTATCACTTCAGGCATTTGTGGTATCATCTTGTATGTGTGTGTTTCTGCTTGTATCCACCGTGCATGCCTGTTATGTTGTACTGGGTTTCACCATATGTTGCTCCAGAAGTGTTCCATGTCTGTTATGTTTGGTGGATTGTCTATTTTAATGTGTGTGTTATCTATTGTCTGGTAACATTTCTTTTGGTTTGTGTTGAATGTTTGGTTTTGTTTCCTTCTATTTTCACTTTTTTTGTATCTTCTAAAGTCGTTTGGCCAACGCTTGTAATTTCTGCTTCTTTTCATCTAATTGTTCTATCGCTTCTTGTTGTGAGATTTTACCTAACCTTTTTCGTTTTTTTCTGACATTTCATTTCTTATAAATTGTGTTAGCTGTCCGATGTCATTTCTCAGTTTTTCTATTCTGATCTGTAGCCTGTGTTGCCATGCTGGTTTTGTGGGTTTCTTCTGTGTGTTGGTTGGTTCTGATCTCTGCCTAGTGTGTATATTTATTGTAGTGAGTGCTCCTATATAAACCAGTAGTTGTAACTCTTCCATAGTTGTGTTTTCATTTATTTTGTTGTGTATGATTGTGTTGATAGTTTTTATTCTTGTTTCGACTTGTGGGTTATTTGGCGGTCTATGCAAGAATGGTCTAATGTCTGTATTTGTGTCTTTGTATTCTATATATGTCAGCTGAAATTTTTCTTCTATATCTAACATGTGTGTCACTTCGTGTACTATTTGTGCTTGTTCTGGTGGCTGCCTTAAGATTTCGTTTTGCTCTGATTGTTTAATTGATGCGTGTTGTTCTTTGTTTGTTTGCTCTGGGATGTTTGAGTCCATTACTGTATTTTCTTCTTCTTCTGATTGCACATTATTTTGTTCCAGTATTTGTTGTACTTCTCGTTTGATGTTTTCTAATTCTGACAGGGGTATCCTGTTATTTTTGATTATTACACGGATCTGATCAGCTAGTCGTTGTTCTGTTAAAAATTTTAATTCTGGGTATCTGGTAATAAATGTTGTGTATACTTGTGATCTGTATCCAGTTGTGTTGGTCCCTAGGTTTGTTGCTTGGTAATAACAGAACATGAGGTGTTGATTAACTTCATCTGACCATCTCATCCTCTGTCTTTGTTTTCCTTCTAGGGTGGTTGCAGGAAGCATATCGTGCAAAACACCTCTATTTGGATTTAAATCATTTTCCAGTTGGCTAGCAGTGTCGTTACCATTGTGGGCGGGCATAGGGTTCAAGCGTCGTCCCCGACCATGACGGCGCTTGTCCGAGGCTTCTTTAGTTCTGTCCTGAACCAACTAATCACACTAAAAGGGGGGTTAGCCCTATTAGTGGTTTGTTCTTTCCGTCGCCTTTTACGACTGGCAGAACATACCGGAGGCCTATTCTTTTCCCGGGCCTCCACAGGGTTTATTATTATTATTATCATTATTATTAATATTATCGTTATTATTTTGAGATGCCACTGTCTTTCGCATGAAACCACTGATTGCATACAGGACAGACTCCTAAAGTGATAAATGAGGCACTTCTACGCATGTGATGCAATGTAGCCTTCGCTTACCGTCGTATGCATGGAGTGTTTACTAGTCGATAGTGGGAGATTTGTTTCCGCAAATTTTTGTTACATAATTTTCTAGGCGTGTGGTTTCTGCATATCTCTCATATTGAAGAGGTCACTGACAGTGAAAATAAGTATACCGAAAATTGGCGTATGGTAAATTTGAGTTTGTACTACACCTTTTATGAGTGGTTGCGGCAAGAAAACGCTGGGACTATTCGTACTTGTATCATAAATTTTCTGACTGAATGTAAATTTATTAAATTTTAGGTCCGTATTCTGCTTGTCATGTAGTACTACAATTTGTCTTAGCCATTGTACGTTCGTGGAAGTTTCGAGATTTCATCCCTGATCTGAACGTCCGTCTTTCAGAAGCAGCAGACACATCCGAGGCAGAAAGTGACCCTGAGAGTGCTTCTGTTAATGTATTCTGTCAGGCAGATAAATCAGGAATTTCATCTCCTTTTTCGAGTTTTGAAATACTCATTGAAAAGGTGGTTCATAATGGTGCTGATGACAACAGTGAACATGTGTCTATCAAGATCAGTCACAAATAATATAATTTACATTCTACAAATTAGCATGTGCGCATGACGTCTCTACAGGAATCGGACGAAATGTTGATGCAAGTTTTGAATCTCCCGTGGAAGTGTTTCTCAGCTTGTTTTCATGGGAAATGATAGGAGGTTGATAACTGTATGCCTCAGAGGCTCCAAAGTGAAACCACCTCCATATTATTGTTTGGTTTTTGAAAATTTTTTGTTTATTCGCTGCTTACGATGATACTTTTACTGACCACACAAACCGCAGCCGGTCCTTGGCCTCATTCAGTCCAGCCTTTCATAGCTTCCTGTCAGCTGCAGCTTCAACTCCCAGACCTAGTATCAGCACGTCTCCCATGGCATTATCCTTCCATTTCGTTCCTGGCCGTCCTAGTAGTCTCCTTCCTTCGGCTTCTCCATCCATTACTGCCTTTATTACCTCCTTGCATGTCCGTATCACCTGAGTCTTTTACTTTTCACGCTTTCTATGATGTCAGGCAGTGTGGTAGCTGTCTGAGTTTTCTGTTTTTCCTTATCCTTCACTGTTCGTTTCTTTCACTGTTCCACATATTTTTCTCATTACTTTATTTTCAAAAGTTATGAGTTTAGGTTTTTTTGTCAGGGTCCACGTCTCCCTTGCGTAGCAAACGATTGGTTTGATAATGGTCTTATTTTTTCCTGCCTGGATAGTAAGTTAGGTCTTATGGTGTTATATATATAGCTCTTACGCACCTTCTCCCCTGCTTGAATTTTGTTTGCGATCTCTTGTTCTATAAGATTTCGTTGGTTAATGTTGACACCGAGGTACATAATAAAAAAAGGCTGACTGTAAAAGAATTTAAAATCATTTTATTCTTATTGTTGGGACTGGAGATGTTAATAGAGTGTTGGACTCCTTTGGAGCAGAGTGCTAGCAGCGGTGATAGTGGCACGCAACAGACAGGTCTTGGTAAGTTTCTGGAGCAATGTCGCAGCAAATGTCGACACACAGGTCACAGGATTCCCTTAAATAACGAACTAATTTTTGCTTGAGCGGAGCTGGTGCCCTATAGCGCCCCATGCATATTCCATGTATTAAGTCGAATCTGGTGGCTAAGATATCAACGTGAATTCGCTGCCATGCTCCAAAACCAATGCAGTACTATTTTATTGTTTTGAAATGGACATTTTTTCTGCTGAAAGCTGTCGTCGTCATCTATACGGAGCAGTCAAATTAAGACGAAACAAACAGAAAAAGTGGGTAACGTGGGGGTAAAGCCCCACGCTGGGTAAAAACATGCACCAAGCTTTTGAATTGATCGCCATCGACCACAAGGCGGCAGGTTTCTCTCATTTTAACTTCTTTTTCCACGAAAATTCATCCAAACAGTTCGCTCCAGAGATGAGAAAATGAGTTAAATCTGTTTTTTATAACGTACACGTAACATCCCTGATGTTTTACTTGAACGTTGTATAATGTGAGGTTTGAAAAGAAGAATCAACCTATTACTTGTTAACGCTTTTGCGTTTAAGATTCACTTTCGCGTGAACATAATTGTTCCAGCTGGTCCCCAATACCAACAATGACATATCTATCAAAAAATGGCGCAATGAGGCAAAAAGGGAAGAAAACAGATCAAACAACAACTTGATTATTTTTCAGAGTTAGATTCAGACATCTGAAATCATGGTAGTAGCTCAGATATAGGTATCGATTTACTATTTGACGAAGAATCATCTGAAGAGAAGAAGAAGAAGAATAAATAGAGGAAGAAGAAGAAGATCAAGAACAAGAAGAACAAGAGCGTGAGAGTTCTAGGAAGCGTCGGAGCCCTAACAAAGTACATTATGTACTAGGTAGCTAATTGATTTAGCTTCAGTAATTGAACTCTTTAAAGTTGCCCTAGTAATCCTGCCTTCGTAGGGTAGAAAGTATTATTTTTGTACAAACATTTTTAAGAATTGTGTCCAAATTTACGAGACATTTTAGCTGCAGTATCGTGTTGGTTAACATGGCTACAATACAACAGTGTTACAAAGGGTTATTTCAAGTGCTTTTACTATTCAGTCAACATTGCGGAGCATTATCCCATTTTGTGATGTAAAACTCCGCAACTTTTCTTTCAGCTAAATTGTAATTTTCTCTGAAATTAATAGTCAGACAGAGCTGGTATTTAAATGGGTAATATGTAACATCCCAGTCTATGACTTCAACTTGCAATCGCGGGGAAACTTACCACAATATTAGAAAACTGAAGACTGTGCAGCTTTGCATCCATCTACCCTAAGTAAACTGTTTATTATTTCAAGGGTAATCGCTATAACTGTTAAAAATTTTATCCACCTTTGAGACGAGAAGGTCAATGCCTTCACGATAAAATGTTTCCGGTTGTCCTGGGAAACATGGTTGCACCTACGTGTGCACCTTTTCATCCGAAGCAAATCTACGGCCACCAGTGACTTTCTTCAGGGCTCGAGAAATATGGAAATCGCACGGCGAGAAATCGGGACTGCATGGAGGACGTGTAACAGCTTTCCAGTGAAACTTCTGCAGGGTTGTCGAAACAACCAGGCAGCATGTGAGCGGCACGGAATTATCACTGATTAGTGGGAAGAGAGAGGTCATTATGTGGGCCCTACGAATGAGTTGAGTGAGAATGGTAGGGGGCACTAGTGTGTATCAGAAAAAAGAAAACAAACATTAAGGTGTTCACACGTAAACGCTGATACAGTCGTTACAGTTATTACAGGAAAACATTTTAAAAAAGACAAAAAACTATCAGGAATGTTATTGTTCAAGTTAAGGCTTGGTTGGTTGGTTGTTTTTGGGGAAGGAGACCAGACAGCGAGGCCATCGGTCTCATCGGATTAGGGAAGGACAGGGAAGGAAGTCGGCCGTGCCCTTTGAAAGGAACCATCCCGGCATTTGCCTGGAGCGATTTAGGGAAATCACGGAAAACCTAAATCAGGATGGCCGGACGCGGGATTGAACCGTCGTCCTCCCGAATGCGAGTCCAGTGTCTAACCACTGCGCCACCTCGTTCGATCAAGTTAAGGCAAAGAGTATCACACAACACACTTCACGCTCTTTAAGCCGCTTCATGAGACTATAAACATAATACAAACATTACCAGCAGCCTTGGCAATGATGTTGGTTACTTATCATGTCAACGTCAGGAACAAATTTCATTAACAAGACGTATATCGTTATAGCCCTGCTTTAATGATTTTCTAAATTCTTCAAAAACAACATAGTTCAAATGGCTCTGAGCACTATGGGACTTAACTTCTGAGGTCATCAGTCCTCTAGAACATAGAACTAATTAAACCTAACTAACCTAAGGACATCACACACAGCCATGCCCGAGGCAGGATTCGAACCTGCGACCGGAGCAGTCGCCCGGTTCCAGACTGTAGCGCCTAGAACCGCACGCCCACTCCGGCCGGCACAACATAGTTCTCCCGTATATTACACGCATAAGAGTAACAGAACAGAATATTGTGACAAACTTAAGAATCGTGAACGTCTTCGGTCCGAAATAATTTTAAGAATGCGAGGACGAAAATAGAGAGAGAAGAGACGGGAGGAAAACACTGTAATGGAAAAGGAATGGACAGCTACAGAGAGAATGAAACTCGATTTTTGTTAAAACGTCTGTATTTGATGTGTAACAGAAAGAAATCGTCTCTAGGTATATTCAGGGTAAACTGAGCTCAGAAAAGTGCTCTCCTCTGTACGTATTATCAATCGTCGATAAGCTTGTTTCAATATCGCCGCCAGTTTCTGAAGTACTGAGAAATTTAAAGTTACTTGGAGAACGCTATACAATTTGTTCGGCCTTATTTTCTGTTCTCAGGGCTGAATGTACAAAGTCTTTCAATTTCGACGTTAATTGTGAAAAGGATTTGTATTTTTGCTCCTCCAAATTAAGTATCTCCTTTTCGTTTGTATTCCCGTTGAACGTGATGGCGATTGTACGTTTACGGTTTCTTGACGAGCTGTTTACTGCTGCTTTTCCGATGTAAAGCTAAATCTGGGACCTGAATTCGCAGTCGGCGTGCGTGACTGGTTTGGACGCTACTGCTGGTGGGTCGGCAAGAACAGCTGACGCAGAACGCCTCAGCCGACGCATTGCGGTAGATGGCACCACCAGTGTGCGCCATCGCAGGCGGTTGTTCCGTGCCGGCGTTTATAACGAGCGTTGCGCTTTCAAGTCGCGGGACCAAACTACGCAAGTACGCGTTCTATCTATACAACTTGTGAGCTACGCCGCGTGAACTTGAGTACACTTCACGCACTATGAGTTCTTTACTCTGCAGCGGAGTGTGCGCTGATATGAAACTTCTGGCGGATTAAAACTGTGTGCCGAAGCGAGACTCAAACTCGGCACCTTTGCCTTTCGCGGGCACGTGCTCTACTGCCCACTAGAGCATTTGACCGCGAAAGACAAAGGTCCCGAGTCTCGGTTCGGGACACAGTTTTGAAAACTGGTAAGGTCTTACGGAACCAATCTGCTGAAGTCATCGGTCCCTAAGTCTACACACTACGTTATCTAACTTAAACTAACTTACGCTATGGTCACACACACACTCCTGTCGAGGGAGGACTCGAATTTCCGACGGGGGGAACGGCACGGACCGTGACAAGGCGCATGAGACCTCGCGGATATGCCGCGCGCACACAGTTTTAATCTGCCAGCAAGTTTCATATCAGCGCACAGACCAGCACACCGTTTTAATCTGCCAGGAAGTTACACTTTACACTTGTTTTCTGGCCAATTATGGTGAGTTAACCGTAAGTTTGAAAGATGCTTCAACCTGATATCGTGGTTTCATTGGGTTGAAGCAGTTTTGTCGTCTATTCGCTCGTCAGCGGGACTTTTGTGACAAAATACCGTCAGATTTAAATTACTAGTAACTACGAGAATAATGCTAGATTAACAATGATTGACCCACAACGGATACACCATGTGTGTGCGTGGTTGTCGCGCAATTTTAATTGTGACGTCATCGCACCAGTATAGGCGCATGCCAATGACTGTTACGAATAGGCTTCGCGTAAAGTCATAAATTGGTGTAGCGTGTAAACACGTTTAGCTCCACACTGATTCAGGTGTCAACGCGAAGAGCTTGCGGAGCGCCACTAGGATCCAAAGTTGCAATGAAAATATTTGCCGGAACCTAAGTGAAAATCGGTATTTAATTGAAAACTACAAAATAATGAAGGACTTCGTCTCATATGACCCGTATAAGTGCTCCGAACTGCAGAAAGATTAAGTCAGAGGAAGCTCTCATCGAAAGGAATGAATTCCAATGCCGAGCGAATGCGAGAGCTACGCTGGCGTCGAAATGGAATTTGGAAAAAAAAACTGGGGAAAGCGATTTTTTAAAAATTTTTTGGCTGTAGGGATGTGCCCACACAACCACTTGAGCAGTGGAATGCCATTTACGACGATACGAATGTAAGGACAATACAACAGCCAGTCCCCGTGGGGAGCAATCTCCGGCGCGGCCGAGAATGGAAGGGGCGGCCCTTTCGCTTAGCAATCCGCCACGCTGACCGCGTAGCTACCCATGTGGACAAAAGCGGTTACCTAGCTGGCCTACAGAACCTACACTGGCCAGTGAAGATTAAATTTGCGATTTATCTATTCTGAAACCACCAATCAATCCCTGAGTCGCTAAAGAGTCGAAGTGCCTTATATAAAACGGCTTCAGACTTGTAACTACATCAGAATGAACTAATGTGTTAAATATTTGAGGTTAAGCATGTGAGGGAGAATAAGATTAGAAAACACTTATAATTATATTTAAAGACTGTTGATGTTGCTGATGCTCATGGAAATGTGGTTCTGTCTTACGGCCCTTCTTAAAAACGGGAGTGACCTGCGCTTTTTTCCAGTCATTAGGTACCTTTTCGTTGTTCAAGCGATCTGCTATAAATTACTGCTAGAAGGGGAGCAAGTTCTTTCGCATAATCTTTGTAGAGCCTTATAGGTATCTCATCTGGTCATCAAGCCTTTCCGCTACTAAACGATTGTAGCTGCTTTTTAATTCCGCTATCGATTATCTCCATATCTGCCATTTCGATTGTCGTACGTCTGATGAAAGGAGGGACAGTGTTACAATCTTCCGCGGTGAAACAACTTCTGATGACCAAATTCAGTATTTCGGCCTTCTCTCTCTTATCTTACGTTTCGGTGCCGGTGTGGTCGCTGAGAGTGTGAATAGGTGGTTTTGACCCACTTACTGATTTTACATACAACCAAAATGTCTTACGGTTTTTACTCAGGTCGGTTGACAACGTCTTACTTTCAAAATCATTGAACACTTCTCTAATTGATCTCCTTGCGCCCATTTTCGCTTCGTTCAATTTTGTTTGTCAGCTAGGTTTTTACTTCTCTTGCATCTGAGATGAAGTGCTCTTTGTTTACGTAGCGCTTTTCTAACACGGCTATTAAAACATGGTGGATCTTCCCCAGCTGGCCGGTGTGGCCGAGCTGTTCTAGGCGCTACAGTCTGGAACCACGCGACCGCATGTTCGAATCCTGCCTCGGGCATGGATGTGTGTGATGTCCTTAGGTTAATTAGGTTTAAATAGTTCCAAGTTCTAGGGGTCTGATGACCTCAGATGTTAAGTCCCATAGTCCTCTGAGCCATTTTTGATCTTGCCCATCCCTTAATGTAGGCGGAGTCGGTATGTTAAGAGCAACAGTTGCTTTTAGACCGGATATTTATTATTCAAAACATTCCTCTAACAACAAAACTGGAAAGTTCTGTTGCACCTCATAAAATTCGGATGCAGTGTAGCATAAGCTTAACGTGCATGATATTCGGTACATCGCACTAATCCGATAATACTGTCCGTGTTGTGTATCCTGTTTCTCTAATGAGGGCGGAATGTTTATTCATGGCTCGTTATTAGTTAACCACAGCTGCCGTTGTCAATGAGAGCGTCGTGTTTGATCAGTCTAACAGTTCCAAATGTGCGAATATTACATGTCGTTCAGAAGGACCGACACGTTAATATTAGCGGGAATGAACGTAAATCTCATCTAAACCATGCCGTTACAAAAACTGACGCTAAATATTCATAGCAAAGGCATCTCTGCTGAGTCAAGTCTTCTTTTATAAAGTTCACTTCTCACGAAAATTATGTAAACGCATAGTACTCGTACTCACAGTCACCAGTGTCCACATACAGGTAAAATTTGAGGTGACTTCTTGACAGCGTTTCACATTCGGCAAAAATCGGAGAGGGGGGGGGGGACGAATATACATCTTCATCACACTCAACAAGCCACATCATAGTGTGTGGTGAAGGGTACTTCTGGTATCACTAGCTGCTCTCCGCTACCCTGTTCACTCGTGAATGGCGCGTGGCAAGAATGACTGTCGCTAAGCCTGTCTAAATTCTCGAATTTTCTCATAGTGGTCATTAAGCGGGATGTACGTATGTGGGAGGAAGTACTCTCTCGAATTTTTGATAATAAACCTCTCGGTGATGTTATAGACCACAGAATCATCTGCGAACAGTCTTAAAGTGCGCCGCGTGGGATTAGCCGAGCGGTCTAAAGCGCTGCAGTCATAGACTGTACGGCTGGTCCCGGCGGAGGTTCGAGTCCTCCCTCGGGCATGGGTGTGTGTGTTTGTCCTTAGGATAGTTTAGGTTAAGTAGTGTGTAAGCTTAGGGACTGATGACCTTAGCAGTTAAGTCCCATAAGATTTAACACATATTTTTTATGTAATCTTAAAGTGCATCCGACGTTTTCTACTAGGTCATTTGCATGCATTGTAAAGGGTAAGGTCCGATCACACTTCCTTTGGTACTCGAGAAATTATGTTTACATCTGTCGAGTTAGTACCTTTAAGAGCGACGTGTTGAGTTCTATCTGCAAGGAAGTCTTGAGCACAGTCGCAAATCTGGTCTAATAATACATAACATCTTCCTAAAAAAAAAAAAAACTCTGGGCAGTTCGGGAAGTCACGGAACATGACATCAACCTGAGAGCCTTGTTTACGGCGCTATTGATCTCATGGAGGAACAGGGAAAACTGAGTTTCTAAAGATCTCTGTCCTTAGAATCCATGTTGCCTTTTGTAGAGCAGATTTTTGTTCTCCAAAAACTTCATAATTATTGAGCGTAAAATTTGTTCAGTAATTCTACAACAGATTGACGTCAAAGATGGAGCCTTACCATCATATGCAGCCCTCAAAGACGGAAGCGTGCGCTTTTCATTTCGGAAACAGGGAAGCTAGTTGCAAATTAAAGATACAATAGTCAGGCGGCGAATTATAACACTGTAAAACCCCAAAATACCTAGGAGTAATACTAGACTGATCTTTTATTTTTAACTTCAAGTATAAAGTTTCCACCAGGAAAATATTCCACGGAAACTGGTCGGATCACAGTGGTGTAGAGAACCTGAAACTGTACGGACTTCTGCAATGGCACTGTCGTGTCCTGCGGCAGAGTGTGCATGTCATGTCTGGCAAAAATCAACACACACCAAAGAGATGCACGCAGCTCTCAGTGACAACTGCAGACTCGTAACAAGCTGCTTGAAATGAATTTCAGTCGAATGGCTTCCCACCTCGCAAGAACAGTACCAGCTCCTGTTCAGAGAGAGAAACATTTGCGAAATAGGAAGAAAAGACAGTGGAGCAGGAGAGAATGCACACTCTGTATTGCAGGACCACACCCGCAAAGACTGAACTCAAGAAGGAGTTTGTGTAGAATATCGACGGCGCTTACAACCACAGCAGAGAATGCAAGGCAGCAACTATGGAATGCTACGACCTATCTTCCCCCTAGATCGAAAAGAATTTTGAAACTTTAGCTCCTGTCTATGACGACGACCTGACAGCACCTAAATAGACTGAGACCTGGAGTTGGCAGACTAAAGGTTAATTTACTGAGATGAGGCTACAATGATCAAGATGGAATTCAATATGACTCTTAAGAAGACTAGTCTGTTCATCATAACCTTTAATGATGACTGTGTACATTCTGCTGCACAGAAGACGAACTTCACTACGGGACAGAGAATGGTTTGGAAGTGGCCACGTTTTGGGCGATAATATAGTCACAACTACGTATAATACGTATATAGCTGATACCAGAGTAAAAGAATCAAACTTTCGTCTGTTTAATAACATTATATTATCTCCAGAAAGGGAAAAGCTGCGAAAAAGTGTCGCTAGCATCCCATTAGTAGCGAAAGGCAGACTGAAGAGAAATCAGGATACATTCGTAGCAGCCGGCCGGAGTGGCCGAGCGGTTAAAGGCGCTACAGTCTGGAACCGCACGACCGCTACGGTCGCAGGTTCGAATCCTGCCTCGGGCATGGATGTGAGTGATGTCCTTAGGTTAGTTAGGTTTAAGTAGTTCTAAGTTCTAAGGGACTTATGACCACAGCAGTTGAGTCCCATAGTGCTCAGAGCCATTTGAACCATTTGAACATTCGTAGCATTAGGGAACTTATATAATGTTTTTCGACACTGAAAGATTGGATAAGATGATCACAATTTAAAAATGGGATTAAATATAAAGAAAATTTTCTGAAACATCTACAAAATCGAATTCTGGTAATTCTGGTGGAAAGTGAATAAAGATAGATTCTTGTAAAGCAGAATGTAAGGGGGAAATACTGCATATCACAGATTTCTTAGCACGAAATACGGCTTAAAAATAAACGAAGCAAAGACGAAGGCGGTATAGGGTTGCTGGAAGAGGAACAGTAGCTTGCTTAACATCAAAATCATAAATCATACAGGACAGGGAAATGAAAGACTGTGTGGAATGACATTATCAAATTCGGTCAAAGAAGAGGCCTCTCTTAAGACACAAGCATATGGGAAAAAGCTTTCTTCAACAGAAAAGCTCTAGGATATCGTATATTGATACTAAAATAAGGAATATGTTTCTGGAGCACAGGAATATATTGAAGTTATATATCCTCCACTGCCAGTTCTGTCACCTGCCGTCTTGGAGTGGTTACTGCACGCCGACTTCGAACATAGGCGGTGGCTACGGGCTACGTTATGTGACAAGACCGTCTAGTATTCAGCATATACACTACTGGCCATTAAAATTGCTACACAAAGAAGAAATGCAGATGAAAAGCGGGTATTCATTGGACAAATATATTATACTAGAACTGACATGTGATTACATTTTCACACAATTTGGCTGCATAGATCCTGAGAAATCAGTACCCAGAACAACCACCTCTGGCCGTAATAACGGCCTTGATACGGCTGGGTATTGAGTCGAACAGAGCTTGGATGGCGTGTACAGGTACAGCTGCCCAAGCAGCTTCAACACTATACCAC
This sequence comes from Schistocerca piceifrons, assembly GCF_021461385.2. Taxonomy (NCBI): domain Eukaryota; kingdom Metazoa; phylum Arthropoda; class Insecta; order Orthoptera; family Acrididae; genus Schistocerca; species Schistocerca piceifrons. Next base: position 250,066,442 of record NC_060138.1, on the reverse strand, counting down.
AGTTCATCAAGAGTAGTGACTGGCGTATTGTGACGAGCCAGTTGCTCGGCCATCATTGACCAGACATTTTCAATTGGTGAGAGATCTGGAGAATGTGCTGGCCAGGGCAGCAGTCGAACATTTTCTATATCCAGAAAGGCCCGTACAGGACCTGCAACATGCGGTCGTGCATTATCCTGCTGAAATGTAGGGTTTCTCAGGGATCCAATGAAGGGTAGAGCCACGGGTCATAACATATCTGAAAGTTAACGTCCACTGTTCAAAGTGCCGTCAATCCGAACAAGAGGTGACCGAGACGTGTAACCAATGGCACCCGATACCATCACGCCGGGTGATACGCCAGTATGGCGATGACGAATATACTCTTCCAATGTGCGTTCACCGCAATGTCGCCAAACACGGATGCGACCGTCATGATGCTGTAAACAGAACCTGGATTCATCAGAAAAAATGACGTGCACCTAAGTTCGTCGCTGAGTACACCATCGCAGGCGCTCCTGTCTGTGATGCAGCCTCAAGAGTAACCGCTGCCATGGTCTCCAAGCTAATAGTCCATGCTGCTGCAAACGTCGTCCAACTGTTCGTGCAGATGGTTGTTGTCTTGCAAACGTCCCCATCTGTTGACTCAGGGATCGAGACGTGGCTGCACGATCCGTGACAGCCATGCGGATAAGATTCCTGTCATCTCGACTGCTAGTGATACGAGGCCGTTGGGATCCAGCACGGCGTTCCGTATTACCCTCCTGAACCCACCGATTCCATATTCTGCTAACAGTCATTGGATCTCGACCAACGCGAGCAGCAGTGCCGCGATACGATAAACCACAATCGCGATAGGCTACAATCCGACCTGGATCAAAGACGGAAACGTGATGCTACACATTTCTCCTCCTTACACGAGGCATCACAACAACGTTTCACCAGGCAACGCCGGTCAACTGCTGTTTGTGTATGAGAAATGGGTTGGAAACTTTCCTCATGTCAGCACGTTGTAGGTGTCGCCACCGGCGGCAACCTTGAGTGAATGCTCTGAAAAGCTAATCATTTGCATATCACAGCATCTTCTTCCTGTCGGTTAAATTTCGCGTCTGTACCGCGTCATATTCGTAGTGTAGCAATTTTAATGGTCAGTAGTGTACTTCGTCACATCGAGGAAGCTATATTTTCTGATCGTTTGTTTGCCAAAAACGAGTTGCTTCTGACTGGTGGCAGAAGCGAATACAATGTTGGTAAATTTGCTGACCGTTAAACTCTTAACATCATGACGACGTAATGCAAAAAACTCTCACCATGTGCGATACAAGCTAGAAAATACAAATTATCAGAATTTGGAACAACCGTACGAAGTAGATACCAATAAGGGCATCTTCATTCTATCATACAATACGGATTCGATGTGTTCAGGAGGGCCGCCCTTAACATCATGCACGATCTAAACAGTTCCACGTGGCTAATGACTGAGAGGACAGACGTGTCAAATTCATCTTGTGTCTTTTTCACTGCGAACTGTCATGAATATTTCTGGATTTCCGTAAAGCCCCACTGCAGCCTGTTGACGAAGGTGTGTGCATATAGAATAGGTTCAAATGGTTCAACTGGCTCTGAGCACTATGGGACTTAACTTCTAAAGTCATCAGTCTCCTGGAACTTAGAACTACTTAAACCTAACTAACCTAAGGACATCACACACATCCATGCCCGAGGCAGAATTCGAACCTGCGACCGTAGCGGTGGCGCGGTTCCAGACTGTAGCGCCTAGAACCGCGCGGCCACCCCCAAACCAACGTTTCTAGCGTTTGTAGACATAGAGAAAGCAATTGACAATGTTGACTGGAATATTCTCTTTCAAATTCTGATGGTGGTAGGGGTAAAATACAGGGAGCGAAAGGCTACTTATAATTTGTACAGAAACCAGATGAGATGGCAGTTATAAGAGTCGACGAACATGAAAGGGAAGCAGGGGTTGGGAAGGGAGTTAGACAGGGTTGTAGCCTCTACCCGATGTTATTCAATCTGTATACTGAGCAAGCAGTAAAGGAAACAAAAGAAAAATTTGGAGTCGGAATTAAAATCCATGTAGAAGAAATAAAAACTTTGAGGTTCGCCGATGACATTGTAATTCTGTCAGAGACAGCAAAGGACCTGGAAGAACAGTTGAACGGAATGGACAGTGTCTTGAAGGGGGATATAAGATGAAAATCAACATAAGCAAAACGAGGATAATTTAATGTAGTCGAATTAAAACGGGTGATGCTGCGGGAAATAGATTAGGAAATCAGACACTTAAAGTAGTAAAGGAGCTTTGCTATTTGGGGAGCAAAATAACTGATGATGGTCGGAGTAGAGAGGATATAAAATGTAGACTGGCAATGGCAAGGAAAGCGTTTCTGAAGAAGAGAAATTTGTTAATATCGAGTATAGATTTAAGTGTCAGGAAGGCGTTTCTGAAAGTATTTGTATGGAGTGTAGCCATGTATGGAAGTGAAACGTGGACGATAAATAGTTTGGACAGGAAGAGAATAGAAGCTTTTGAAATGTGGTGCTACAGAAGATGCTGAAGATTAGATGGGTAGATCACATAACTAATGAGGAGGTACTGAACAGAATTGGAGAGAGGAGAAATTTGTGGCAGAACTTGACTAGAAGAAAGGATCGATTGGTAGGGTGTATTTTGAGGCATCAAGGGATGATCAATTTAGTATTTGAGGGCAGCGTGGAGGGTAAAAATCGTAGAGGGAGACCAAGAGATGAATACACTAAACAGATTCAGAAGGATGTAGGTTGGAGTAGGTAGTGGGAGATGAAGAAGCTTGCACAGGATAGAGTAGCATGGAGAGCTCCATCAAACCAGTCTCTGGACTGAAGACCATAACAGTAACAACCCATAATGAGCCTACACGAAGTAGTTTGATTTCTGATTGGATTCATAACGCGTTTCGCAATTACCCTGCTCGTTTCACAGAACCGTTTTAAAAAACCCACTCTATTTTAAAAGTATCGTAATATACATTACACAAATATATACTTGGTACAAATATTCCTTATTGTTAGGTGACAATCGCATTGGGGGTAAGAAAGACCTACCTGTCAAAGGGCTGTGGGAGTGTAAAAGAAGCGTTGTCCACGACGCGTGAATTCCGAGATTCTATCCATCCAGTATTTCTGAACCAGAACACATTGCGACATGCAACGAACCTAATATGTAATTTCTAACCTTCACTAATATTTTTCTCGTCCACAACCCTACAACATGATGAAAGGAAAAATGTTCATCGCTTGTTACTTTTCCGATGTTCATGCATTGAAAGTTTCGCATGAGGCATGAACCTATAATTTATTATCTCTTTACCAACAATCGTATTCGTGACATATTTTACAGACGATGTGAATATACAGACCACTGAATATAAGAGCAAAAGTATACCATTGTACGACGCACAATTCAGGAGATACTATGTCAAACAGTGAGCCGCGAGAAAAACTGCCACATCATTCATGATGTTTATATTTATTACTTCATAGTTACTAACTCTGTTCGCAACACGTTTTGCAGAAAGTATCTACATATGTAGCTGAATGTACCTACTATATCTTATCTTTGCACGATTCATGGTTCAGTAGATATGACGTCTTGAACATTCAAATGCTTGAGAAAATGTCGCATCGTGCAAAACGTTTCATTTTATTCACATATGCCGCTGAATGTACCTATAAAATTGTATTACTGTACGACACGTCATAAATACTTACAACAACACCAGACGCTGCGTGGCACAGAAGTGGATGCACTACTATAATTACATACCTGGGTGACACCCGACATCTCCGCTAGTAGAACGATAAAGCAAGGCCAACCGAGTGTGTAAAATCAAGAATTTTTTTTATATTTATATGGAAGGATTTTGAAATCAGTATTTATTTTTAATTGTTACCAATGGGGATCTATCCGATACAGGAACTTTTCTAACAGACCTAACAAGTTTTCTCCGAATTTTTTCTGTATTATTCACTCAGCATTCTGAATACACTGTGTCAAACACTTCTGCAAATGTAATTAAACCTGCAGCGTAGTCCTTGACGAATCGCAAGCAACTTCCAGTTAGAAACTTCTTTCCATGCAGAAACACGCAAAGTTTCGGCAGCGGAAAAGCAGAAGTTTTCCATTCACCTCGGAAGGACAACTCAGACGACAAGGGTAAATTTGCCGCAAATCTTACACAGAATGAGCAATAGTGCAGCACTCGGAAATTACAAATTAAGTTATTGGTTCATCTGAGGCCTTTGAGGCAGTAGAATGATATCGTAGAAATGCCATTACTCTTTTGTAGATGGTAAACATGATATTGTACCTATGCCTATAAAGGGCGTGAATATATGAATACGCACGCATGCCACGGTGTGTGTGAATATCTAGGGGACCAAACTGCTGAGGTCATCGATCCCTAGACTTACACACTACATAAACTAGCTTATGCTAAGAACACACACACACACACACACACACACACACACACACACACACACACACACACACACACACATGCCTGAGGGAGGACTCGAACCTCCGGCAGGAGGGGCAGCGCAGTCCGCGACATGGCGCCTCAAACCGCGCGGCCACTCCGATCGGCTAAACAAATTGCAAAACTGTTTAGAAAAGATATGTGTACGGTGAGAAAGTTTGCAATTGACCCTAGATTATGAAAAGTGTGAGGTCATCAACATGAGTGCTAAAAGGAATCCTTTATACTTCCGTTACACGATAAATCAGTCAAATATACAGGCCGTAAATTCAGCTAAATGCCTGGGAATTACAATTACGAACAGCTTAAATTGGAAAATACACACATAAAATGTTGCGAGGTAAGCAAACCAAAGACCGCGTTTTATTGGCAGTCACTTACAAAATGCAATAGATCTACTAAAGAGACTGCCTACACTATGCTTTTACGTCCTCTTTTGGAATACTGCTCGGCGGTCTGGGATCCTTACCAGATAGGATTATCGGAGTGCATCGAGAAAGTTCAAAGATGAGCAGCGCGTTTTGTATATTGCGAATTAGGGCAGAGAGTGTCACTAACATGATACAGGATACAGGATTTGGGGTGGACATCATTAAGACAAAGGCATTTTTCGTTTCGGCGGAATCTTTTCACGAAATTTCAGTCACCAACTTTCTCCTCAGAGCGTGAAAATATTTTGTTGACGCCGGCCTACATAGGGCGAAACGACCATCATAATAAAATAAGAGAAATCGGTGCTTCTATGGAAAGATATAGGTTCAAAAATGGCTCTGAGTACTATGGGACTTAACTTCTGAGGTCATCAGCCCCTAGAACAGACTGAAGCGCCTAGAACCGCTCGGCCACGAAAGGTATAGGTGTTCGAGATTGGAATGATAGAGAATTATTGTGAAGGTGGTTTCATGAACCATCTGTCAGGCACTTCAGAGAGATTTTCAGAGTATCCATTTAGATGTAGATGTAAATGAGGCTGGAAAACATATATAAAATTCTTTTATTTTAATTTTTTAAACAGAAATCCATACAAATGGACCAGTTGATGTTTATAATATGTCGTGTCCCTTACGCTGCAATGTAACATGAAAAAAAAAGATTAATAAATAAGAGCAGTACTCTGTAAAGAATTAGTTTGTACACTGTCAAACATCCACAACCACAAATTACGACCGACTGTAGCAAAAAGTGTGTTTCTAACCTTAACATCGTTATCAAACAATTTCAGAAAATGTGTCAGGCTCAAGGTTCGGTTAATTGGTGGAATGTAATTTAGTAATTGTTGTAAATCCTTTTTCTTAGCATGTTTTAAAAGTCTTGGGCCATCATGTTAGAGAGGAAATGGCGGAGTACACTGATAGGATGTGTAACAACAACAAAAACCAATGTATTAAACTGCTTATGAAGGAGCAATACAGGAACCTTCTAGTGTGATTGATAGTCTGTTGGATATGGTCAGCCTACAGTACAGGTGATGAAACTTTAAACCGGTCTGTGGAAGCGACTTTGATCGTGAACCACTTGCTCCAATGAACCAATACCTGTATATTTAATAGGATCGCCACATATGTTTGAGTGATAGACATGCATGCACCATGAGAGACACTGGTCTCCTTCGGACTACCTTTATGTAGTCTGGAGATGTGTCGCATGTTCTTTGTCCTTCCTCCATGCCATGTACGATGTATAGTCATCCTAATTTTCCCAATAAGAGACACCACCATAACTGCTCGTACTATCTCTTCTACTACCTCGTGTTGCAGGGAAAAGCTTCGTTTGGAGCTGGCGATACACACTGTATACGGCTGGCGGAGCTATGACATCACGTTTCCATTTCCACCGAGTGGTCAAAACGCGCGCCTGTCGCATTAACTCAGCTCCCCGCAGGATGCAGAAGGTCTTAGATATAGCATTCTCCGACTTCCATATAGGTCAGACTTAAACTGGGACGATCAGATGGAGTAAGCTGCAGGGAGGGCGGGACAGAGACTCAAGAGCAGTTACAAGATGCAGAGGGACTGTCTAAAAACAGCACCTTGGTGTACGGGATCCTTAGTAGATAGGTTCGGAAAAAAAGTGTGACTCGGTTAGAGATACGAGAGTGGCATGAATATGTTTCACCAGTGGCTGTAACCATTAAAAGATTTCTCTACAAGACACAGCTTGCGTACGTAGTAGAATGGATAGACTTGATTCCAAATCGCAGACAGCATTTCTACCTGAAAGCGTAACACTATCAGGGACTCTTGTGTGTGCCTGTAGGCTCAGGACAGCTGTTCATACAGGGTGACGGTAACATAGGTGCTATGATCGTGTTTTAATCGCGCAGTTCTTATGCGAAATGTATGTTGTGGGCTGTAGTATCCTTCTGTGATCAGCTTCAAATGTCATTTCTCAATAGTGTTCATCGAAAGGAACATCTTGTTCTGTCTATGGATTCCCAGTTGTCCTAGCTGGTGAGGGTAATCCGACTACTAAAAAAAATTATTCGCTATACAAAGAGGCTCTCATGATCAATTTAATTAATTAGCCTATGAAACTGATATGACGTGCCGCCTGGCGAGTGGAAGAGATGGCTAGGGCACCACGGAATGATTCTTGACAAGCTATATCTTTTAACGAAGTTTCAATCTCCCACTTACACAGTGCGAAACAGGCTCTCACGATTTGTTTCGTAAACGATAGTATGATATAGCACCGCACTGGTTAAAGGGGCCCTGTCATAGTGTACAAAAAGGCTACGTTATCTTGAATTACAGCTTTTTGTTGTCAAACGTTAAATGAAAGTGTTTTTTCTGACATGTGTGGCAATGGCGTGAAAGATTGTCAGAAATATTTGCAATACACACACGCATGACACTGAGTGCGAGAGACGCTCTTAGGTAGTGTAATTTGTTCACCAATCTGGAAGAATTTGCTTAATATAGATTTTTTCCTTTGGAGTTTAAATTCTCGCTTTTTCTTTACTCCAATGACTGTTTCGAAATATACGAGGACATTCTACGATGATCGGTAGTTCTCGAATAAAAATAGTCGAATTTTTTCCTGATTTTACACAGGGTGGGCATGTCTCTGCTGATCATTTGTGATCGGTGGTGGTACACTTCCCTGGACGTCACAATATAGTGAGATGCGACTGCAGTCGAGCGTAAAAACTATACCAATTTTGCTCATAAAACTAAAAAAAAGCTATATTCGTGGAAAGAGGACATTTATTATGGTTGCAAATGTGTTTTGCTTTTTTAAACAGATGCGTGATTATAGCTGCGTTGACATCAAATACAACTGTGCTCCATCACCGAACGGCGGTCTGCTGGAGGCGAGGGGGCGGGGGGGGGGGGCAACCTGTCTGCTGTGGTGGTCGCTGGACACAGCCGTTCTCTGTCCGGGGGTGCGCCTTTTAGATGAACAAGTTGCATTCGAGGTGGCCCTCCATTTATCTCCTATTATTTAGTTGACTGACTGTACATGCTACTGTGTTGGCATAGGAGTGTCGCCTTAAGGCGATGGCCAGGTGGTGGAAATTCGAGTGCTCATCTGGGCCATTCTCTGGATGCATGTAAATTTCACTTTTGTGTAAAGGGGCGCCACATCAAAGGCATACTGCATATCACGAGGACTGGTCGGGGTCTGCCGCTGTACACGGTAGGCAGGACCACTACTTTAAGGTGGCAGCCAGGTAGTTGCAGCTGTGAAGGGTGGCTGCGCGGTCCAGGGCATCTTGTCATGGTTAGCGCGGCTCCCCCGGTTAGATGTTCGAGTCCTCCCTTGGGAATGGGTGTGTGTGTGTGTGTGTCGTCCCTAGCGTAAATTAGGTTAAGTTAGATTAATTAGTGTGCAAGTCTAGGGACCGATGACCTCATCAGTTCAGTCCTATAGTCCTTACCACAAATTTCCATATGGTGGCAACAAAGGGTAGACATCGGCCTGCTCACTCTGCGAGGCAGTCGGCAGACCAGCTTGCTGTTTGATGAGTATGTCGCCCCCCCCCCCCCCCCGCCCCCGCCACCCCGCTGCCATAGGTGGATGGTGGGAGGGAGGAAGGGTACCTCGATTTTCAGCAGTTTGTGGACGCCTATCGAGGAGAATGCACATTCAACTACAGCCTCGTCTGTAGTCTTTTAGGACGACGATTTACCCCAGCACATGTGCCGCATTATGACCGGTTCATTACGAGTACTGGTTTTTTCACGACAATTTCGAATTAAAACTATGACGCACTTTTTTCCATCAGTTGTGGTAGCATGTATTGGCTTCGATTACCTGGGCTGCAGGATGGTTTTTGAGCAAGCATCTGTACCTAACTCTGACGTCAAGCAGCGATAAATACTCTATGCTTACAGGTAATACACTTTTAAAATTCCTCTCTGCCCAATACCAGTATCTTGTCAGATGAACGTATTTTCCACCAAAAAGAATAAAGATAGTACCTTACATTCTAGCCTTTTTACTGGCAACTTGTAGGTGTAAGGTAGAGTTTGAGCGTGTCTGTCGCTAGTTTCGAGTGGCATTGCGAAATTTTTTCCCAGCAGGATGACACCAGTTGTATGGTATGAGATTTTCAGCTATATTGCGCCTTTGTGCTGTCCTCGTGTAACACTATGCATGTGGTTGTGTAATTAGGCCTGATCTTTGTGATTAATTATGTAATTAGGATCGATATTTGTGTCAGCTTAACACCCAAAATAAATAAAGTACGCTAACCTAACCTAACCTTCCTCTCCCGCATCGCATCTAGGCTGTTTTCATGTGTTGGGAGGGGAGAGGGGTGCACTTGGGCTTTCCATTCAGCAGAATCAGGGATTGAGTCCCGGGAAGGGCACCGCCACTTTTAATTTGCTGTCAATTCCAAGCGCCTCTGGTGGTTTAATTGTGTTAGGGGGGTGCACTTGGTCCTTCCGCTCAGGAGAATCGGGGTTCAAGTCCAGGAAAGGACACTGCCGATTTAAATTTCCTGCCAATTTCTGGGTTGGGACGTGGGATGGGATCTCAGCACAGTCCTGGGATAAAATTCGAAATTCCCGTCAAAATTCAAAATTCCCGACATTAGGGTAGGATGAGGGGGGTGGGGGAGGGGAGAGGGGGAGGAGGGTGCTGGGGCACATGTGCAGCTGAGAAAACACGTGACGTCATCGCGGGTAGGGGTTGGCGTGGTCGGGGGGGGCGGGTAATGGTGGGGGTGCGTGTGGCGGGTGATTAATTGATCAATTTATTTACTTTGCATATCAATTTGATATCAAAATTGCATCGAGGCCGTCACTACCCTACTTGTGCCGGGCAGGTTATAAGAAGAGTGCTTAAGATTTAATTTCAGTTTTGTTACCTGTTAGGAGAAGATTCCTTTCATTCTCTCCTTGTAACAGCAAATATTAAAATACGTGGCATTTGGATTTTATTACTAAAACATTTGCCCTCACAGTACTACAGGTCTATTAAAATACTGTATTACTCTTTTTGTTGCGCTACTTTTCAGCTTAATAAATTTAATTAAATACAGTTGTTTTAATACAGTTTATTTGTGGGTCAAGGCAACAGTTTTCAGACTTAGCCCATTTCGGTAATGCTTCCACCTTTGACCGGGAAGTAAGTGATTCTGTCCTTTCGGACGTCGGATAAATAGATCCCATTTCGCATTACAACGACGACTGCACTGTTTTCTAGCTCTCTACAACACGCTTAATATACACTCCACTGCTAGTGCTGCCACCTGCAGTCTGGAAGTGAAAGCTAAATTGTGAGAGTTGTTTTCAATTACTAAATACAGACACCTAGATCAAGATTAGTACCCAAATAACGACGTGAAGATTAATCATAAATAATGCTTACGATCACGATATATTTTCACTGGAATTATGAATTATATTTGTGAGTCTGTTCCACGTTCCAAGTCAAAGCGTGATGATGCCGAATTGACTGACGGAAAACCTGAATCAAGAAATCAGTTAAACTAGACTAATCTATAAGACTGTAAAAGTCTGCAGCGATTTGGCACCATTATCGACTCTTCCTTATTCTTAAGGTTTATGTTTTCACTTTGTAATGGATTATCTGCAACTAACGGGATCTTCACCCAAATCAACTTATCTATGAAACAGCTTTTCCAATCATCAACAAGAAAATTTAAAAATGAAAACTGATGTGGCTCTCCGTTAAAATATTCTATCAAAGAAGTTTTTTCAGTTTTATTTTCCATTTACAGACACTTCTTCGTTTACAAATCTTCAAGAGTATTCGTAATCCATTGAAATGAATTTTCCAAAACATTGTACAATTCATTTACTTACCTCTGATATTCTGTCTTCAGAACATAGTACTATCATACAGAATTATACGCTAATGGTGTTAAACGATCAAACATTTACACAGAAATAGTACATCTCACCTCTGAATCTGTGGAGGCAGATCCATTTTGAAATATCTTAAGTTGGTGACTAGAGCTTCTCCGAATTACAGTGTTTCGTCTTTCTGTTACCGGTGTAACTGTTGAAATTTTTCAGAGTGTACCACCAATACGCAGACAATTACATTTATCATATGGCCACTTTTTCAATAAGAGTGTCTGACCACATGATGATATGACAAAATTACCAACGTTTCGATTGCCACTGCACTCATTTCACATCAGGGTGACTACTGAGAAAAAATAAATTGGCAAAACACATTCACTAAATTATAACATTTTTTGTTGGGTCTCTCGAAGTGGCAGATGCTTATTCTGAACGAGTAATCTGCTGCGGAATACCGTTAGCATGAAATTAAGTGGGAAGTTATCAGCATCTTTGTTCAGCTGACAAGTTACTGAGGCAATGTGTTAAAATGTAGGCAATCCAAATTAGAGTGGTGGATAATTCAGTCAAGAGCGACAGAGGATATAGCCTAAGTGAAGCGTGCTATCGGTGCTTGATGAAAACATATCGCATAACATCGCAATACTCATTCTCTGCTCATAGACGACTTTTTCTTAAGACCTTTTCGGTAAAGACTGTTGTTCTACTGTTTTATTTTTTACGGCGCAGAATAATACTGGCTAAGGCGGTGCACAGCCTGTACTGTTCACTAAATCTGATATCGACACCTGACGAACACAATCTGTAAAGTTGTTACAACACAAAACGCCAGCGGCGTGAACCTAAAAACTTGTAAACCATCAATTTCGGCGAGAACACCTCGTCAATGGAACAGGACGCAGCACTTCCGACAAGAATTCTCGGGGGAAATGTTCTGTTATTGACGTTGACTAGGGGAGGGGATTCGGCAGCGTCGCCTGCTGACGTCGGAAGTCAACGCATTATTGCCGCGGTCACTCATGCTATAATCGTAGATTTTGTACTTTTTGCGTCCTCTTCCTCTTCATTTTACTGATCGCTTAGCTGCGGTGACACACTACAAAGATCACTTGATAGATATGTGTGTTACAAAAATTCTTCCACGAAAGGATCCAAATACTTCAAAGAGAAAAATGAATTGCGTTTTACAATCCCTGGACTGGCAGAAGGCAACATTGTGCATAAATCATAAATAATTACGTAAAGCGGTGAACCAAATTTCGTTAAACCACCTAGTTCAACATTAAAAATGTCTGTCTGTTATGTTTATATTCGTGTGATGTGGTACTGGGGAAAAAAATAAGACACGGAGGATTGAGTAAAGAAAAGCGGTATGTATTGTTCTCTAAATATTACTTTAGTGTTTGTATGATATATATTGTCTCAGTTAAACAAATGATGTTGTCTAATGTTTGGATACATCTTTCATGTACTTATACTTTACCATACGACGTTTGTCAAGAACATTCTTCAGGTATTTAATAGTCTCTACTTTTATTACTTGTTCCATAATTCTTATACTACATTCCGACATTTATATCACATATGGTATTTCATCATATCCACATTTTGACCAGTCAGTATTGGGCTAATCTAAGCGACGTAACGTTGGCGTACCGTCTACTGTGAACACACCTCCATTTAACGGTGACTTTGCCTTCCGTTCCGTTATGTACAGAGTGAATCGACCTTGATGTTCAAATTTAATTACTCTGTGAATTGGATACCTATCAGCATGAGCTATTACTAGTACAGAGTCAGTGTATTAATTGAATCTCATTCCACTGTTAGTGTCGTACCTATGATACAAGGTAGAATACATTCAGGAGGGAACCCGTAATATTATGTGCAGAAGCAGCTCTGAAGGTATTAAATATGCAGCCATACACATCTACAGTACGCGAATGCAGTTATACAACGCCTCTTCCTATCCTTATGGTTAAATATTTTCAATTTTTTTTCCATCCTGTAAGTCTTTGCGAAAGAATTTTTCTTTTTAATAACTAGACATTAATTTGTGACTGAATCATTTTCTCTGCACTTTATTAAAACTGTAACGTTTACAACATTTGTCACTTCCTGTCCCTAACTATAATGATCCTCAAACATGGATGCTTTCAAATGCTCGAATAGAAGTTTGTAGCATTTTGCGCCTGATCTGTTTCATATCGCTTGATGTGGCACCACTACGAATACTGCCTCAGAACACCTTTGCTTGCACGCGTTACTGACGACCACCAGTGTAAACTTTTCATTCATAAGGCCTAAGCTCACAACCGCGCAGATTAATTATCTCCAAATAACGTCACAGTTCCGCCATTAGTGAGGCGCTAGTACTAATTCCAACTTGAGGCAACCCGCGAACGTAGAATTGTTTCAATGAATATTCTCTAAAATATTTTGGAATGTTAAACTCAGAAAGTGCAACACCCACTGTACTGGTGCCCTGGGGAGAACAATAATTATTCACTTGGAATTACGAACAGTGCACTGAATTAATACTTTTATGATTCTTTAAAGACGTACGTAAAAAAGTACAGAAAAAACCTTTATCATTAAACGTAATTGTACTTAAAAACAATATCGACTTAGTATGTGTATTATTCTTTGTTCTATGTTAAAAATATTAATAACTGTGAAATAGTCGAATGATTTTATATAATTACTTATTCTGCTCTTGATCTTGGATGAGGATGGACTTGAGAGATATTGTACGTGTACTTACATTGCATTTTGGTTAAATATATGTGTTTATTTGGTCTTAAAATCTTTGATTTTGTATCTTTAGCATCCCTACATATTAGGATACTAATGACTTATTTTTTCAGAGTATCAGAACGCGCAAAATAGTGCGAGCCTATGATTGATTGTTGTCGGCTATTTACAGGCCGCTACGTTTTATTTAAATAGTGATAAAATTAAACGACACAGAGCCGCGGAAATTAGTTGCGAAGTTTTCTTTTTAATTACACTCCTGGAAATTGAAATAAGAACACCGTGAATTCATTGTCCCAGGAAGGGGAAACTTTATTGACACATTCCTGGGGTCAGATACATCACATGATCACACTGACAGAACCACAGGCACATAGACACAGGCAACAGAGCATGCACAATGTCGGCACTAGTACAGTGTATATCCACCTTTCGCAGCAATGCAGGCTGCTATTCTCCCATGGAGACGATCGTAGAGATACTGGATGTAGTCCTGTGGAACGGCTTGCCATGCCATTTCCACCTGGCGCCTCAGTTGGACCAGCATTCGTGCTGGACGTGCAGACCGCGTGAGACGACGCTTCATCCAGTCCCAAACATGGTCAATGGGGGACAGATCCGGAGATCTTGCTGGCCAGGGTAGTTGACTTACACCTTCTAGAGCACGTTGGGTGGCACGGGATACATGCGGACGTGCATTGTCCTGTTGGAACAGCAAGTTCCCTTGCCGGTCTAGGAATGGTAGAACGATGGGTTCGATGACGGTTTGGATGTATCGTGCACTACTCAGTGTCCCCTCGACGATCACCAGTGGTGTGCGGCCAGTGTAGGAGATCGCTCCCCACACCATGATGCCGGGTGTTGGCCCTGTGTGCCTCGGTCGTATGCAGTCCTCATTGTGGCGCTCACCTGCACGGCGCCAAACACGCATACGACCATCATTGGCACCAAGGCAGAAGCGACTCTCATCGCTGAAGACGACACGTCTCCATTCGTCCCTCCATTCACGACTGTCGCGACACCACTGGAGGCGGGCTGCACGATGGTGGGGCGTGAGCGGAAGACGGCCTAACGGTGTGCGGGACCGTAGCCCAGCTTCATGGAGACGGTTGCGAATGGTCCTCGCCGATACCCCAGGAGCAACAGTGTCCCTAATTTGCTGGGAAGTGGCGGTGCGGTCCCCTACGGCACTGCGTAGGATCCTACGGTCTTGGCGTGCATCCGTGCGTCGCTGCGGTCCGGTCCCAGGTCGACGGGCACGTGCACCTTCCGCCGACCACTGGCGACAACATCGATGTACTGTGGAGACCTCACGCCCCACGTGTTGAGCAATTCGGCGGTACGTCCACCCGGCCTTCCGCATGCCCACTATACGCCCTCGCTCAAAGTCCGTCAACTGCACATACGGTTCACGTCCACGCTGTCGCGGCATGCTACCAGTGTTAAAGACTGCGATGGAGCTGCGTATGCCACGGCAAACTGGCTGACACTGACGGCGGCGGTGCACAAATGCTGCGCAGCTAGCGCCATTCGACGGCCAAATCCGCGGTTCCTGGTGTGTCCGCTGTGCCGTGCGTGTGATCATTGCTTGTGCAGCCCTCTCGCAGTGCCCGGAGCAAGTATGGTGGGTCTGACACACCGGTGTCAATGTGTTCTTTTTTCCATTTCCAGGAGTGTATATTATTTTGCTACAGAGTCATTTTAATTTATTTGGAAAGATTGACAGTAGTTTTCATTAAATTCTTGTGGTTGCCGCATAACGGCTATCTTTTGTCTCAGCTACGTAAACTCACAGAAATTAACTTACTCCGAAATGATGAGCGATAAATATGCCACACAATAATATTTCTCTATGCGAACCCATGACATTAAAACAGTATTAATATCAATGAATTTGCAGTGCAAAAGGAACCTGAGATATTTTGTTAACATACGAGCCAGTACGGTGCTTCACATCGCTCTATACGTTTTTCATATTGCGGGCATTTAACCTTAAAATAACATTTCCAAACAAAAAGACCGTTTAATTTGCCCGTGATAAGTTGTGTTAATACTTTAGTTTGTGTGGCGTCATTTGCTGTGTAATTATACGTATATGTGCCTACAAATCATACAGCATACTGAATAGCACATGAACACACAATTACAGCACAACACTTGACCTACAGAACAGAACACAATGACACACACACTTAAAACAACACATCGGTAATTTACCATAATAATCGCTGGAACTGGATTGTCTACAAGGCACAACAAGCGGAATCGTTGAATTTCAGTAAGGCGTATGTAATTTAGTATTATTCCTTTCGTTGGGAAGTTTACGTCTGTACTTAAGCCTTTAACGATACACATTGTGTACGACGACACGCCCAGAAGTAATTTCTACACGTTGTGTACTCACTGTGAGCTCGAAACCGCCGAAACCTAATTGCCAAACTTGTAGCTAAAAGGGAGGAAGAGAGTGTTGCAGCGCAGTGCAGTGAAATTAAATACGTATTCGTTAGTAAAGTACCTACATAACGGGTGATTCTTGTAGATGGGGATAAACTACAAGAAAAAATTCCTGAGAGGATAAGGAGCTAAAAAGGTGATACGGACATATCGGCGGAAATGCATTCCACGTGATCGAAGGTGGAGATTTGAGTTGTTTCACAATCAGGTTCAGTTTGTACTAAAGTTTTAGCTCCAAACTCAAAAATGCAGTTTAGCAGCCACATTACCCTTCGCACCACCAAAGTCAAGTCTCCCAGCAGCGGAGGGAGTCACCTGCAGGAAGTGCAGATGTGCCTCATCTGTGAGCAGTTGTGGAAGGTTGATTGGTCGCTTGAGGCGGTCACCAACAATCCCCACCCAGACAGGGAGGCAAGTTCTGCTGCTTCGCTCCATCCATACCATGAGGATTCTCCACAGCCCACAGGTGGGTGCTGTGAAGGTTGTCCATACCACCCTCGTAAAAGCTGTCTCATTTGAGAACTGGATAGGTAACAGAAATAGCGGAACCACGCCGGCCTGGGTGACGAACCGGCGACAACGCCGACGCCTCAGAGGCAAGTCCATACGTAATAAGGCCTGTACATTACTTAAGTAGTACGTACAGTGGCAGATGTCGTAGAGAATGTTACAGATGGTCGTCAGACTTACCAGATGCCGGCGGCAACCTGACTGGTGCTGTGACCGGGATCACTGTCAAAGATCTTTTATCCACTGTCAAAGATCTCTTATCTCCACCTTAATGTGTGTGTACCTCACTTGGAACACAGTTCCCGGCAGTTTGTACATTTGACATTTTTTGCTCACTATCTTCTCAGGCACCGTTTCTTGCAGTTTATCTTCATTTATCAGAATCATCCTGTAGATAGCCACGAGAAGTCTGCCCGCACAGAAGCGGACTATGTGCACTGTACAAAGGGAAATTCACATTCATTTCCATCATTTCAGACATGTTGTGGATCTGTTTCAAGCAGCAGTCGTCGTATCTAGTGCCAAGTGGGTAAGTATTCCCGACTCTGTCCATACGCAACGACGGAAAGAAATCTAGTAAATCCAGTGTGTTGATACCGCTGACCATTTCAAATGGTATACCTACATGGATATGGTGTCTGTTATTTCGGACATGCCCGAAAGAACAGACACCATGGATGACCTGCAGCCGTCTAGAACAAAATTAGAATTTTATATTAATGCCGTCAGGTTCTCACGGGCGTTGATATATATCAACGGGGACAGGTGAAAATGTGTACCGGGGCTCGAAGCCGCCGAGGGCACAGAGGACAGTGCGACCGCAGGAACTATCTCGCGCATGCCTCCCGCGAGACTCACATTCTCACCTTCTATATCCACATACTACATTCCCAACACACCCATTACTCGTGGCAGACAATCTTACCGAGACCCGTAAGAGATAGTCCTGTGCGCGAAATAGTCCCTGCAGTCGCACTATCCTCTGTGCCCTCGGTAGCTCAGATGGATGCGTTACGTCTGGGTCAAACCCTACACTGTTTCCCAGCAACAAATCTTCGAACAATTCCCAGAACCGTGCGTTTTAATTTCAGCTCCAAAAATAAAAAAAAATAAAATGATGGATAGAGCGTCTGCCATGTAAGCAGGAGATCCCGGGTTGGAGTCCCGGTCGAGGCACACATTTTCACCTGTCCCCGTTGATATATATCAACGCCCGTGAGCAGCTGACGGAATTAATATAATTCTAATTTCAAATGGTTGTGGAACTGACCGAACAAGTATAGGAGAGGGCACTGTCATTTGGTTAAAAATTGTAAACAGAAACGTCATATGATTAGTGGTTTAGTGATTATGCATTTCATAAGAATACTCACACACTGCACATTGACTTCTAACAGGGATTTACAACACAGAAAATGAAGGGAAAAAAAATACGACGGAAGTGAAATTATCGTGGAGATCTGTCGTTGGTTTGAGTTTGCCGCAGAGGCTGTGATTCTTATGGCGCATTCCACTAAATAGAGCTTAATCTAATATTCACAGGTCATTACGGTTTTTACGTTTTCCCATTTCAGCCTTTCTACATTGTTGTGAAACTTCTTGTTCACAACAGTATGAAATGCAGAACACTTAAGAAAGTATTGGATTCGTAATTAAATTTTCACTAATTAACCACTGTGTGTTAAGTACTATCATACATCTTATGGAAGAAACGGCTAAAACCCGAAACCTTTCATTTAGTCAAATATTGTGTCTTCGAGGCTCACGTGATCACCAGTTGTGTTCTCGTGCTGAAACATTAGATACACGAGAGACGAATACTGTCGAAATAGAACTGTAGTAAATCAAGAGACGATAGGCGTCAACGGTCAGCGTGACACAAACAGCGGCAAACGTACAACGACGATGAGGTGCCGCCGACGATGGTCTTGCCGCTCTCAGCCACTGCCTGATGAAGGCTCTGGACTTACCTGGTGCGCCATACCCGCAGCCAAGGCTCGCCAACCCTTACCTGGAAACAAAAAAAACGGCAGCGTAAATAGACAACACAACAATATTATTACTTTCGTGATAGGAAATTTAACGTTAGTACAGAGCTATGTGTGTGTAATAATGTGGTTGTAATAGATCTCGGAAGTAGACGAAGCCAATTGTACGTTTCCAGGTTCAGGTGTAGAGGTATTCAATACCAAGAGTGTACTCAGATCTTAATGGGAAAAGGGGGGAGAGGGAGGCAGGGAACAAATGGTCACTTCACGTAATTTTTGGGTTGGACGACGAAATAGTACTGAAATCTCACGACAAATGGCTCTGAGTAAACTTGCTACGAGTCATTAGTTATTGTGTGATCATAATTTTTTTATGACTCACACTGGATTGATACATATCTCTGTCTTTTGGGGCAGGAGGCGAATTCGGTTAGTGACAATTTTTAGGCAAGGTTGAAGGAGGAAGAAAAGGGGGGGGGGGGGGAGGGGTGGAGGGACATAGGTACATTCCCCTGTCCATTGCTGTATACGCTCTTGATCAATACTACTCTATTCAGCATTTGTCCGTATTTTTTACGTTAAGGCGAGATTCTCATTAAAAAGGTCGAGGTGACTAGAATGTTGGGAGGAATCGGGGCGGTTACAAAAGTTTCTGCAGCACATTGTTTGAAGCAGTGTAATGGCCGCCGTGGGATTCTCTCGGTCGGAGACGCCCGATTAAGGTAGAAAACTTATCATTACGTGACGCACATTCACAAAATGATTTATACTGCAGTATGCATGGAAACATATTCGCCGTAAATGCTGAGATGAACGTGTACAGGCTGCCGAACGCAGCATATTCACCTCAGCCAGATTGGCTTACCTCGCAAAGAAGAACGAGGGAATTGCTGTCCAGGAATAATTCGAGTTAGAGGAAGGGTTGGTATACGGTTCTCGAATAGCAGGCTAAACGTAAGTAACGAACACACCTTTTTGGCCAAAGTATAACTTTTGGTCCGCCATTTTGGATTAGCCATTTTGAATTTGTATTCAGCGATATCAAAAATATGTAACAACAAGCAGTTTTTATGCAAACAGAACTAATAATTTACCTATACGTTTTTCCTAAACTTTAAACAGGCTTCTGTCGAGCAACGATTTTTCAAAACTGCGAGAAGCATAAAACAAAAACGGTTCAACTTATTAACTTCCACCTTTGATCCCCGAAAAATAAATACTTTTCTTGGGAGCTTATACCTATAATCTACGAAATTTGTTAATATTAAAACCATAAAAAGTAAATAAATCCCCAAAGTTCGAAGTCAAAGTTCGAGTTAGTGCCATATCGTTAAATTTATTGTTATTTCATTGTGGTTAGGTATAATTTCCCATAAATTTAATGTAGTATCGACTGATTTTTGATTTCAAGTAAGTTTTGAGGGCCTATACTGCACACGGTCAGCGTACTTCAAACTCGCAGGCCCTTTATCATACTATAATTATGGACCCCATTTTGTTTTTAGTATTGAAAATCTAAAATAAAGTTCGAAGTATGATCAGTCATAATTCCCATACAGATCCTTTGTATGTCTTTTCATTGCCTCAAAACGTTTCCAAAGCTGGCTTATCTTTTGCTCATTTGAATGAGAAGCTGGCCTTAACATCATGTAAGAATAATCATACAGCGCCATTCAGCTGCCTCTACCTGTGTGTTTTATGCAACCAGCAACGCCTTCAAAAACCACCTGCGTGATTTTCATATTCTCCCACATACTATGTGTATGTAAACTACTAGTCCCCCCAAAATAAGTGAAATGAACTTTCTACTAGAAAATTAAATCTAGTTAAATTTTGTTCTAGGATACGTTTTCGCTGAGGGTCACGGTTTTCGAGTTATTCAAGGGAACGAGTTTGAAGGTCACTTTTGCACATTTTTATTGAATAATTTGAAAACTACGAACTCTAGAGAGAACATACCCCAGTACAAAATATATCTGTATTAAAATTTCTGTGAAAAGGTCCCGTTCATTTTTTTGTAGGACTAATAGTTTGCATATAAAGAGGCTGAGAATAAAATCTTGCTCGTGATGTCTGAAGATGTTGCAGCTTGCATAAAACCCATAGGTAGGGGCAGCTCAACCACACCATATGTAAGACAAGTGCTTGCACCACATCTCTCTCTCTCTCTCTCTCTCTCTCTCTCTCTCTCTCTCTCTGCATGTGTATGGGAAGTAGATGAATTCAGAAGTAATTTGTAGCTCCAGATACATAATGTTATCCTTATTTCTTTACAGAGTTTGTATACCCTTGTAACAGATGGGACACCGGCGTCTTCCACATTCTTTTAAATATGTGCATCCCTATGACAATACATATTGTTATATTCTGATTATATGTACGTCTCATATGTGAGACAAACATAAAAAATCAACAGTTTTGTTTATTACGTTCTCTCCATAGTACAAATGTGGACTTCATATTTTCTCCATGTATGTCTCAAGTTAATAATTACTTTACGGTATTCTTCCATATGTAACATGAAATTGATTGTGAGTACAGGGTCTCATTCTATTACAAATACCTCATTAAGTTTGACATCAGAATAATTCCCATCAATTTACAACAGGTGTATTTCAATGGTGTTGCAAGGTAGTTTTGTGCTTGGCTTTTTTTATCCGTCTTTTAGTTGACGTGACTTACGCTTCATTCCTATCACTGGGTACAGAAAAGTTGTTCGAGGGATCTACGGCATATTGTTGCTAAGAGAGAGTCTAAGCCAGGTAAAAACTGTGTACATACTCTGACAAGGATTTAAAGCTCTTTTCAACTCTAATGATTTCGGCTATTTCTCAACACCACAGATACTAATATGAGGAGCACTGATCTTGCAGGTGAGATAATTAAAATTGGTAGTAATCTTGGATCCTTCTCAGTAGAAGAACATTTGAAAATTCTGCTGTCGCTTTGTTACAGTCATTTTCGGTTTCTGTGTCATTCATGCGAGGACATTAACGTCGGTGTCACTAATACACGTAGCATGAACATGGGTTTTGTAAGAGGTTTTTCAATGAGAACGGCTTCAGGTATTGCATTCGTGTAGTATCTTTCAGTGAATAGATGTATACTTTGTTTCCCCATATCATGGAATACTCTCTCTCTCATACGTAGCTTGAACATGGGTTTTGTAAGAGGTTTTTCAATGAGAACGGCATCAGGTATTGCATTCGTTTAGTATCTTTCAGTATATAGATGTATACTTTGTTTCCCCTTATCGTGGAATACCCTCTGTTTATTCATGATCCCCTTCCCCCCCCCCTCCCCCCCTCACCACACACACACACACACACACACACACACACACACACACACAAACACACACGTTTATCTTTCGGCTCCCAGTGACTTCTCCCTCTCTCCTCTGTATGAAAATCACTGGCTGTGCTGTGTGCAGTCTGTGGCTGGTTGGCATTGTTGGAATATTCGCTATCGTAGTGTTGGGCAGTTAGATGTGACCAGCGCGTAGCGTTGCGCAGTTGGAGGTGGGCCGCCAGCAGTGGTGGATGTGGGGAGTGAGATGGCGGAATTTTGAGAGCGGATGATGTGGACGTGTGTCCATCAGAGAGAGTAAATTTGTAAGAGTGGATGTCATGAACTGATATATGTATATATATTATGACTTTCGAACACTATTAAGGTATATACATTGTTTGTTCTCTATCAAAATCTTTCATCTGCTAAGTATGTCTATCAGTAGTTAGTGCCTTCAGTAGTTAGAATCTTTTATTTAGCTGGCAGTATTGGCGCTCGCTGTATTGCAGTAGTTCGAGTAACGAAGATTTTTGTGAGGTAAGTGATTTGTGAAACGTATAGGTCAATGTTAGTCAGCGCCATTCTTTTGTACGGATTTTTGAAAGTCAGATAGGGTTGCGCTAAAAATATTGTGTGTCAGTTTAGTGTTGATCAGAATAAGTAAAAAGCGAAATGTCTGAGTACGTTCAGTTCTGCTAAGCTGTTTGAAAATCAAATGACGTAAGGGGTTTATCAGCATAGTCATTCATAAATTTTTCTAAGGGGAGGTTTCAATGACATCGAGCGTTTCCTGAACAACCAAACTGCGAACTTCCACAACTATTATCTCCACCAAATTATTTAACGATGGGATAAATTTGTCGCATTTGTAGAGTCGTAGTCTGATTTTCTTCGAAGTAATAAAACTATGTGAATATCATTTACGTACCTACCAGGTCAATATTCATAGACACAAGGAAGATCTCGCTACCAGTGGGGTTCAACAGACATAATCAATGGTAATAAACATAGTAACATATGAAACTTCCTGGCAGATTAAAACTGTGTACCGGACCGAGACTCTAACTCGTGACCTTTGCTTTCCGTGGGCAAGTGCTCTACCGTGAAGTTTTGAAGGTAGGATACGAGGTACTGACGAAAGTAAAGCTGTGAGGAGAGGGCGTGAGTCGTGTTTGGGTAGCTCACACGATACAGCACTTGGCCGCGAAAGGCAAAGGTCCCGAGGTAGAGTCTCGGTCCGGCACACACTTTTAATCTGCCACGAAGTTTCGTATCAGCGCACGCTCCGCTGCAGAGTTAAAATTTCATAGTAACACATAGTAAAATTAAAATTATTTGTGTAGAATAGAATAGCGAAACGTCGTCGCTGTAAAATTACGGTAGAATGAACAAAGAAAAACCATACACTGTTATACAATTACACATATGGCGTAGTCATATCATTCCTGTATAGAAGTCTCTAAGCTCTTCTTCAGTACAGTCCGTCCCAGAAAGGAATGATCAATATCCAGGGATATAACAGAAAGAAAGCAAAAAGGTCTAGTAAACATAGACTCTAAAATGTATACTTCAAGAGCTAAGAACGCCTTCGATACTGTACTTTCCGTACTTTGGGAGCAGGTAGTACGGACCGAAACAGGAAAGAAGCCCAGTAATCAAGGGCTCTAAAATGGATACCTTAAGAATTATGAGCACTTTTTTCTGTAGAAGAGATGTGTTTCACTAGAGAAAACATGAACAGGTTGCAATAGCTCTTGAGGTACGCACTTTAGAGCTCTTGTTTACTGGACGTTTTTTCTTCTTTTGGTCCATACTGCCACCTCTAAAAATATGGAAAGCAAAGAATCTGTAGTAGAGAAGAGATTAGTCTCACAGCGTAGAAATGGAAGAAGTGCTCATAGCTTTCAAGGTATGCGTTTCAGAGGCTGTGTTTACAAGATTTTGATTCTTTAAATCACCAGTCATATCATATGCTTGAATATTGACCATTCCTTCAGGCGTCATCTGGTTTTCATTTTAATGTAGAACTACCGCGATATTTGTTCATTTGGTCCTCATTTACATATTCCTTGGCCAATAATGGTTTCGACCTGCGGAAACGAAACTGAAGGTGCAATATGAATGCTTACTTGCAAAGCTCAGTTTTGCAAATTGTGGAAATATTACGATATTTCGTTTCTCACCTGATGTTTTTAAGTCACTGAAATGATATCAAAACCAACTAACGTAACAATCTGGTTCTCTGTTTCTTCATACCTTTAGTTTCTCACGAACGTTTACTTCCTCAGATTCTTAAAATTCTATTTTTGCTTCGCCACATAGGACTTAGATTATGTATATCATAACCCCAACCTTCACTATTCTATGCTTGTCCTAAACATCCATAAACCCCTCCTTCAACCATAAACTTTATAATTACACTGACAAATCCTCTCAGGTCGACACTCATTCATCACATTCATCACCTCTCACTGACAGTACATGGAATCACTTCCGTGTTTAATATTCAATTTAGACGCGATCCTTCTGTCTTCTCACTAAAACTCGTCCTCCGTTCTTGCCGTTCCTTCATCTAGGCGGTACACATAATGTCCACATTGCGTCCGCAGCCAGTACACTCCACAGATTGTCCACCAAATCATTTTCCCATGCTCTGAATTCCGTCAGTATCTTCCGTCCTAGGTTCAGAACCTTCATAAAAAAGGAAAGAAAAAAAACAAGCAGCAGCTGTTAACACACTGACTTATGACCAACAATAATTTCATGTCACCACTTTATTTTTATGTTAACTGTCACGAAAATTGACTCATTGCCGTTTTATTATAAACGCTAGAGTGTCTACTTTTTAATACTTTTGTAATGCATATTAACTCAGTTGTAAAAAAATTTCATTTATTTTTTGTCGTGGCAGAAGAGCGAGTACTATACTATAGTCTGCCTATCGTTTATTTTCGCGTCATTCTAGCACACACTCATGAACGTAAATGTCCATATCTCATTCAGCTCGTCGAATTTTGTAGATATGTAGGTTTATGGTTTCGCTTCTGGTTTGGAAATTGTTTCTTTCTGAAGCCACCGATGGGTAAATGAAATGAAAACCTTTGCGAAGTACGTGAGTTTTTTTTTTTTCAGTTCCATAGCTAATGAAAAATTAAGTAAGGCTGGCACCTGTGTTACCAGCACAAAATGCATGCAGTGCGAACACACAGACAGTTAGACGCGTAGGACACACACCATGTCTTCCTTACTCTGTAGCTGTCACACACTGCCCTCTTCAGTCGAAGCTACTTCTCTTTAAGGAATAACTCGTGACGTCATTAAACGTGGGCCACACAGCAACACGTCAATTTTACGATACAATTCTTAATACAATCATTAGATAATACACTACTGGCCATTAAAATTGCTATACCACGAAGATGACGTGCTACAGACGCGAAATTTAACCGACAGGAAGAAGATGCTGTGATATGCAAATGATTAGCTTTTCAGACCATTCACACATGGTTGGCGCCGATGGCGACACGTACAACGTGTTGACATGAGGAAAGTTTCCAACCGATTTCTCATACACAAACAGCAGTTGACCGACGTTGCCCACTGAAACGTTGTTGTGATGCCTCGTGTAAGGAGGAGAAAAGCGTACCATCACGTTTCCGACTTTGATAAAGGTCGGATTGAAGCCTATCGCGATTGCGGTTTATCGTATCGCGACATTGCTGCTCGCGTTGGTCGAAATCCAATGACGGTTAGCAGAATATGAATTTGGGGGTTCAGGAGGGTAATACGGAACGCCCTGCTGGATCCCAACGGCCTCGTATCACTACCAGTCGAGATGACAGGCATCTTATCCGCATGGCTGTAACGGATCGTGCAGCCACGTCTCGATCCCTGAGTCAACAGATGGGGACGTTTGCAAGACAACAACCACCTGCACGAACAGTTCGACGACGTTTGCAGCAGCATGGACTATGAGCTCGGAGACCATGGCTGCGGTTAACCTTGACGCTGGATTACAGACAGGAGCGCCTGCGATGGTGTACTCAACGACGAACCTGGGTGCACGAGTGGCAAAACGTCATTTTTTCGGATGAACCCAGGTTCTGTTTACAGCATCATGATGGTCGCATTCCTGTTTGGCGACATCGCGGTGAACGCACATTGGAAGCGTGTAATCGTCATCGCCATACTGGCATATCACCCGGCATGATGGTATAGGGTGCCATTGGTTACACGTCTCGGTCACCTCTTTTCCGCATTGACGGCACTTTGAATAGTGGACGTTAAATTTCAGATGTGTTATGACCCGTGGCTCTACCCATCATTCGATCCCTGCGAAACCCTACATTTCAGCTGGATAATGCACGACCGTATGTTGCAGGTCCTGTAAGGGCCTTTCTGGATACAGATAATGTTCGACTGCTGTCCTGGCCAGCACATTCTCCAGATCTCTCACCAATTGAAAACGTCTGGTCAATGGTGGCCGAGCAACTGTCACGTCACGATACGCCAGTCACTACCCTTGATGAACTGTGGTTTCGTGTTGAAGCCGCATGGGCAGCCGTACCTGTACACGCCATCCAAGCTCTGTTTGACCCAATGCCCAGGCGTATCAAGGCCGTTATTACGGTCAGAGGTGGTTGTTCTGGGTACTGATTTCTCAGGATCTATGCACCCAAATTGCGTGAAAATGTAATCACATGTCAGTTCTCGTATAATATATTTGTCCAATGAATACCCGTTTATCATCTGCATTTCTTCTTGGTGTAGCAATTTTAATGGCCAGTTGTGTATTTACTATTAATTTAAAATAAATGTCAAATTACTGTATGGTTCAGTATTTCCTGGTAAAAATGACACTTATGTACGCACAAATCATGTTCATCAAATTCTGACCAAATCAAGTCTGATTTGAGAACAGAAATTCTACAAACATTAAATAAACTGTAGTCACGCACACTTGCCGACGCTGGTGGTAGAAACAGTCCCGTACCTTAGTGTTAATTTTGAATACGGTATAATCAGTATAATCAGTGAAAAAAATGTGGTCTGGACTGTTCTGTATATCAAAAAATTGATCCCTATCTTACCGGAACTGTAATGAATGGAATGTCATTGTTAGGCACATCAAACGACAGCATTTATCGTATGGAATATGAATCTATAACGAGATTTTGTCAAATCAGTTTAGTTCATACTGATGTACTTAATTCATATTAATAACAATACAGTCTCATATTAGAAACTATCTGCCTTCATCGAAGTATTCTGAGTTCCCATCCCGAAACAGGTAGTTGAGTTATCTACATGAAGTTTTCGAAAGAGAATCAATATGAACTGATTTCATGCTGTATCAGGTTTAGTGGGATTAACTCTTGCAAACTGTTATCTTATTGACGACTGTCAATAAATGTTAACTACTTTTGGTATAATTTCTAAAAATATCACCTAAAGACAGAACTTTAGTCGTAAGAATACGTCTGATTGGGTAAATATACGTAAATGTGATAGGTATAAAAGTGAAATACGAAACTCGAAATAGTTTTATGTTGTAGCCGAAAGTGCACGTTTTGTTACAACAGAATCGACATTCAATTTGTGAAAATTTAGCTTAAAAATTAAAAATATTTTACGAAATAAGGCATTGTCCTGGTCAAAGTGAATCACGTAGTCCATTTACAATACATTCTTTTCCTTACAAATATCTTGATCCTATGTGGTAGATTTATGACAGTTCAGTGGTTTCATCTCTGGTAAGTCATCGGCAGAATAAAAAATTTAGAAAAGATAGAATGTAAAATTACTATTACAAATAAACAATTATAAATGACATTGAGAACTGTAAGACATGCTCCGCGGGTCACAGGACGCGGCAGAGCTGTTGCCGCAGGCACAGGTAGACACCACACAGGTCCCACTGAAGGGAAAAGCAAGGAAACAGAGACCGCCTGCAGGTCACGAACCAGGGCGGCTACATTCAACGTTTATCATTCAACTCTATTGTTTCGTTTTATTTCCCTTTAATGGCAAAATGTTGCATCTTTAACATTTGTGTTTTTACACAGGCTTGATTTCGCTGTTTTTTATAATTTTATAGCATGCCCCCTAATAATAATAACAAAGAAATAACTGTTTCGTTTTAATGAACGTGTGATCCCCGTTTCCCTTAGTTTATTTCAGGTTGTGATTGACTATAATTCAGTAGCCGAAACAACATTTCGAAATCCTGTTTTGCAAACTAAATAACAAGGTGAAGAGGCCGCTTGGCTGGAATAAGAAACATAACCTGACAGTCTACTTAATGAAATTTAGATTGCCATCAAACATCTGAAAAACAACAAAACCCAAGTTGTTGACAGTATTTCCAGATAAATTCTGACTATGATTAATCCGGAAGGCGTGGATACTGTGCATTTTATATATAATACGGTGTAGAAAACTGGTGATTGGCGTAAAGACTGGAGAACATCTGTTGTAACCCCTCTTCACAAGAAAGAGTCTCTTAAGTACTGCTCAGATTATCGGACCATGCCACTAATATCACATGCTAACAATGTTGTCCTTTACATAATGAATGAAGATCCTGATAAATTCCTTCGCTCTGATGTTTCCGCCGAACAAGCAGGTTCTGTGACACGTAGATGTACTCGAGAGGCAATCACGAATTTGACGCAGACGAGTGAAAAATGTCTTGAGTCTGTGCCCTTACCTTCATTTGTTTTCTAAACTATAAAATGGCCTTAGGTCGCGTGGTTTGGGACTAGTTGTGGCATGTGCTCGCAATGAGTGTGGGATTCCAAATCACCTAGTGTCATTACTAACAGGTCTTTATAACAGCTTCACTGCTATCATAGATGTATATAGTAAACGCTCGGAGTTCCCGATGTGACCAATGGAGTCCGACAAGGCTGTATGCTGTCACCTCAGCTTCATAACATCTGTGCAGACTGTGTCAACAGTGGGCGCAATACTGCCTACGATTGTGGACTTTCAATTGGCGCCAGGAAAATTAATAATCTACACTTCAATGATGTTACTACCCTCATTGGAGGAAATGATAAAAACCTTAATGCCATGTTCTTCAGAGCGAAAAGCCATTAATTAAAATTTAGGTCTAGAAATAGACAAGAAGAAGCCGGAATTAATGGTTACGAAGCGCCAAGGTTTACATCAAATCCAATTTAGAGATTGTTTAAAGGATCTGAAGGTAGTGAATGAGTGTGTATATCTGGGATCTCTGACAAATGACACAGGAAACTAGTAGAGAAATAAAAATGACAAAACGTCCTTAGACGAGCCACAGTTGTTAAACACATTAAGCTCTGGCAGAACTGGGCATCATCCAAAACAACGAAGACAGGCCTGGTGGTGTCACTGATGTTCCTTGTGTTGTTGTGCGGCTGCGAGGCCTGGACAGTGAAAGCTAGTGACCAAAGCCGAATTTATGCTTTCGAGATGTGGTATTGGGGGCGAACGTTACGCCCATCATGGACTGAAAGAAGAACCAATGCTTCCCTTATAACAGCATTTACATCACAAGAGGTTTATCTTGCCGTTTCAGTCATAGAAACTGCCAGTTCCTTAAACACATTTAGCGAATAGAAGGGGATTATTTAAGAAATACTATATCGCAAGTGAAAATCGTAGGCAGAAGACCACAAGGACGAGCAGGAAGTAGATGGTTGGATCGAGCGCTCCAGAAATAAGGTTACGACACTCAGCAACAAGCAAATGGATTAATTATGATGGCGACGAAACTTCAAATGATTTTGTTATAATTTTTAAAAATGTAAACAATACATAAACTGCACTCCTCACTCAGGTAAGTTGAACAAGCTCACTCGCCCGCTAAGACAAAAATTGTTCCATTTTTTAAGCAGAACGCACAGACATGCGCGGTAGCCGATTTTAAGTGATCGCCGTAAGGGCTGGATGACGACTTGACGTTTTACTTTCTTAACAAGATTCCGTGTATATTTTTTTTCTTCAACTCACACTTTGTAACATTTTTGTAACTGTTTATACATTTTAGTAATTTTATATTTCGATGTTTTCTGTGTTTTAGTTCTGATGATGACTTCTAAAAATCTAAAGTGGTTGACCTTCATGAATCCGTCAAATGCGATCAAACCAATTGTGAACAATAGAGAGTATAGCAAGAAGCAGTTGGAACAGATATCAGTCTAATGGCTCCCATTGATCTCTGTATGTCAAGAGTAGTGAATTCATGCGATTCTATCAAAATATGACTTGTATTTATTATAAATGTCAGCCCTCATGTTTAATTTTCCATAAGTAAAGAACATGTCGCACAGTTATTGGGAAAAAAGAAAAAAGATCTGTTTTCGAGACATTTAAGTACAGTCATCATCATCGTCATCGTGGAAAGGTGTTCAGGTTACTAGCAGTTTCGTGACACTATGGCTGATTCCACTTTACCCTGTTCGAGGTCAACTGCTTCGTACTCTGGTACCTGCCTCTTTCCACTTTATTCAGAAGTATTATTCATCTACTTCCTATTTCCTTATGTCCTTCCACTGTACCTTCAACAGCTATTGTTAGTATGCCTCTTCCTTGCAATATATGCAGAGATCCAAACTATGTTAAACATATGTATTTCAAATGTAAATATAAAGTGCTAAATTGCTATTTTTATTTTGCATTTGAAATACTTCTTTCTAAAAGCATTTTCTTTTTTTTATACGAGTGTAAGATATACAAATTTTGTGTATGTAAAATGCAATACTGAATTTGTTTATTTCATGTTTTGTACTTTTAGTTCATTTAAAGAAAGATTTGCTTAGACAAAAATAATTGCATAATGGATAGAGATGGTGCAATTAGTGCCAAAAATACACCTGTCAACTGAATATAGTTAAGACTTCAATTAGTAGAACAGGCAGTAAGATGAGACTACACATTATATGTTTACTATTATTGTTTGTTTAATATAAAACATACCTACATTATCTGATTATGCCTAATGATTTCAAAAGATATTGAAGCGAGGAGGGAGCAATGTCAGTATTGCATTTTTGAGTGATTATGAGTTTACTCACAGAAAACACTACGAAAGTTTATTCAATGTGACAGTGACTGCTATACCTTTTCGAAGCTTTTTCTTTTCTTTGGTACATTAGTATCACTAGTTTTGTGTCGGCCACTGATAATTTTGATACTATTGTTGTACTACCAACACTACATTGGAAGTGCAGACACCAATTTGATCATGGCGATTGTTTGTTTTCTAAGTAATACCATGCCAGCCACATCAATTGTAGAAAATTAAACCTGAATGTACACAGCCAGCAGTTATCTGTCCCAAAAAAATATGTGCTGGAAAATATGTAATAAAAATTGCAGAACAATACACAGGAGCTTTAAAAAAGGTTGATTTGGAATATACCACTAGTGATATTTAGTCATTATCCAAGAGAAGCCATCTGGGTGAGAGTGCTAACTGGATTGATTGTGAAACATCTGAAGAAAAACTTTAATTCTGGCTTGCAAGAGGTTGAAGTGAATACCTAATTATGATAAAGTACCTTAAGAGATTGTGAAGACTGCTTCTGAATTTAATATAAAGGTGACAAAAATCGTGAAAACTAATACTGACATATGATCAAATTTTTTAAAATATAGGGAAAAGATTTGGATACCAGAATAAGTGAAAGAGGTTCAGCTCATATTACAAATACTAAATTTGTGCTTGATAAAGTAGATAATAATAATAATAATAATAATAATTATTATTATTATTATTATTTCTTTCCTTTCTCAGACGTTATGTATGGTTAAAAATGGAATGTGATGCGGACCTTGATCAAGCATGACTTCTTTTTAACTGTACGGTATATGTTACATTGCATGTACGAACTTTCGGGTAATTGAACATGTATCAATAATTACAGATTTCTGTAGTTGTATATACACATTTGGATGTAGCTGTTGTATTGCTTTGATGCACTGGTGGATATTGTGTGGTATGACTCCTGTAGTTGATAGTATAATTGGTATAATGTCAACTTTATCCTGATGCCACATGTCCTTAACTTCCGCACCCAGTTGGATGTATTTTTCAATTTTTTCTGCTGTTATCTTCTATATATTTGCTGTATTGTGTATGGATATTTCAATTAGTTGTGTTAATTTCTTCTTTTTATTGGTGGGTATGATGTCAGGTTTGTTACGTGGTGGTGTTTTACCTGTTATAATGGTTCTGTTCCAGCATAATTTGTATTCATCATTCTCCAGTACATTTTGTGGTGCTTACTTGTATGTGGGAATGTGTTGTTTTATTAGTTTATGTTGTATGGCAAGTTGTTCATGTATTATTTAGCTACATTGTCATATCTTCTGGTGTATTCTGTATTTGCTAGTATTGCACATCTGTTTGTGATGTGATCTATTGTTTCTATTTGTTGTTTGCAAAGTCTGCATTTATCTGTTGTGGTAATGGGATCTTTGATAATATGCTTGCTGTAATATCTGGTGTTTATTGTTTGATCCTGTATTGCAATCATGAATCCTTCCGTCGCACTGTATATATTGCCTTTTCTTAGCCACGTGTTGGACGCTTCTTGATCGATGTGTGGCCGTGTTAGATGATACGGGTGCTTGCCATGTAGTGTTTTCTTTATCCAATTTACTTTCTTCGTATCTGTTGATGTTATGTGATCTAAATGGTTGTAGAAATGGTTATGAAATTGCAGTGGTGTAGCCGATGTATTTATATGAGTGATAGCTTTGTGTATTTTGCTAGTTTTTGCTCGTTCCATAAAGAAGTTTCTTAAATTGTCTACCTGTCCATAATGTAGGTTTTTTTATGTCGATAAATCCCCTTCCTCCTTCCTTTCTTCTTAACGTGAATCTTTCAGTTGCTGAATGTATGTGATGTATTCTATATTTGTGGCATTGTGATTGTGTAAGTGTAATGAGTGCTTCTAGGTCTGTCTTACTCCATTTCACTACTCCAAATGAGTAGGTCAATATTGATATAGCATAAGTATTTATAGCTTTTGTCTTGTTTCTTGCTGTCAATTCTGTTTTCAGTATTTTTGTTAGTCTTTGTCTATATTTTTCTTTTAGTTCTTCTTTAATATTGGTATTATCTATTCCTATTTTTTGTCTGTATCCTAGATATTTACAGGCATCTGTTTTTTCCATTGCTTCTATGCAGTCACTGTGGTTATCCAATATGTAATCTTCTTGTTTACTGTGTTTTCCCTTGACTATGCTATTTTTCTTACGTTTGTCTGTTCCAAAAGCCATATTTATGTCATTGCTGAATACTTCTGTTATCTTTAGTAATTGGTTGAGTTGTTGATTTGTTGCTGCCAGTATTTTTAGATCATCCATGTATAGCGGATGTGTGATTTTGTGTGGGTATGTTCCAGTATATAATGTGTATTATTTAGCATGTTGGATAGTGGGTTCAGAGGAAGGCAGAACCAGAAAGGACTTAATGAGTCTCCTTGCTATATTCCACGCTTAATCTGTATTGGCTGTGATGTGACGTTATTTGAATTTGTTTGGATATTAAGTGTGGTTTTCCAATTTTTCATTACTATGTTTAGGAACTGTATCAATTTAGGATCTATTATCTATATTTCCAATATTTGTAGTGGGGTACACTATCAAAAGCTTTTGGTAATCAACGTATGCACAGTGTAGCGACCTTTGTTTAGTTTTAGCTTGATATGTCACCTCTGCATCTAGTATCAGTTGCTCTTTACTCCTCGTGCTCCTTTGCAGCAGGCTTTTTGTTCTTCATTTGTAATTTTGTTCTGTGTTGTATGTGTCATTAATTTCAGTGTAATGACTGAAGTTAATATGTTGTATATTGTTGGTAGGCATGTTATGGGGCGATATTTTGCTGGGTTTGCTGTGTCTGCTTGGTCTTTAGGTTTCAGATAAATTATTCCATGTGTAAGTGTATCAGGGAATGTGTATGGGTCTGCAGTGTTAGTGTTAAATAATTTAGTTAGATGTGAATGTGTTGAGGTGAACTACTTTAGCCAGAAATTTGCTATTTTATCTTTTCTAGGAGCTTTCCAATTGTGCATAGAATTAATTGCTCGGGTGACTTCATGTTGCAAAATTATCACTTCAGGCATTTGTGGTATCATCTTGTAAGTATCTGTTTCTGTTTGTATCCACCATGCATGCCTGTTATGTTGTACCGGGTTTGACCATATGTTGCTCCAGAAGTGTTCCATGTCTTATGTTTGGTGGATTGTCTATTTTAACGTGTGTGTTATCTATTGTCTGGTAAAATTTCTTTTGGTTTGTGTTGAATGTTTGGTTTTGTTTCCTTCTATTTCACTTTTTTGTATCTTCTAAGTCGTTTGGCCAATGCTTGTAATTGCTGCTTCTTTTCATCTAATTGCTCTATCACTTCTTGTTGTGAGATTTTGCCTAACCTTTTTCGTTTTTTTCTGCCATTTCATTTCTTGAAAATTGTGTTAGCTGTCCGATGTCTTTTCTCAGTTTTTCTATTCAGATCTGTAGCCTGTGTTTCCATGCTGGTTTTGTGGGTTTCTCCTGTGTGTTGGTTGGTTGTGATCTCTGCCTAGTGTGTATATTTAGTGTAGTGAGTGCTCCTATATAAACCAGTAGTTGTAACTCTTTGATAGTTGTGTTTTCATTTATTTTGTTGTGTATGATTGTGTGGATAGTTTTTATTGTTGTTTCGACTTGTGGGTTATTTGGCGGTCTATGCAAGAATGGTCTAATGTCTGTATTCTATATATGTCAGCTGAAATTTTTCTTCTATATCTAACATGTGTGTCACTTCGTGTTCTATTTGCACTTGTTCTGGTGGCTGTCTTAAGATTTCGTTTTCATCTGACTGTTTAATTGATGCGTGTTGTTCTTTGTTTGTTTGCTCTGGGATGTTTGAGTCCATTACTGTATTTTCTTCTTCTACTGATTGCACATTATTTTGTTCCAGTACATGTTGTACTTGTTGTTTGATGTTTTCTAATTCTGACTGGGGTATCCTGTTATTTTTGATTACTACACGGATCTGGTCAGCTAGTCGTTGTTCTGTTAAAAATTTTAATTCTGGGTATCTGATAATAAATGTTGTGTATACTTGTGATCTGTATCCAGTTGTGTTGGTTCCTAGGTTTGTTGCTTGTTAATGACAGAACATGAGGTGTCGATTAACTTCATCTGACCATCTCATCCTCTGTCTTTGTTTTCCTTTTAGGGTGGTTGCAGGAAGCATATCTTGCAAAACACCTCTATTTGGATTTAAATAATATTCCAGTAGGCTAGCAGTGTCGTTACCATTGTGGGCAGGCATAGGGTTCAAGCGTCGTCCCCGACCATGACAGCGCTTGTCTGACGCTTCTTTAGTGCTGTCCTGAACCAACTAATCACACTAAAAGGGGGGTTAGCCCTATTAGTGGTTTATTCTTTTCGTCGCCTTTTACGACTGGCAGAACATACCGGAGGCCTATTCTTTTCCCGGGCCTCCACGGGAATTATTATTATTATTATTATTATTATTATTATTATTATTATTATTATTATTATTATGTGTTAAGACTAAGAAAATTTCCAGAAGCATCTGAAGATTTTGAAGAGTTGCAACTGCCTAATTATGAGAGGTGCTCCACCTGTACACATTACACTTAATAGCATAAATAGATAATGTTAAGGCCAGATCTCTAAGGCATTCATACAAAAAGTATCACGACACAGCCTTGTAAAAGTGTAGAGCATTTTATAACCTGTGTTCAAGGTCTCCTAAAGCTTGTGAAACCTGTTTAGAATCAACTGGAAAAATTCCCTACTTACGAATTTCCAACAAAATGGAATTAATACTATAATTATATTCAGGATCCATCCACAGTCAAAGATACTCTGCATGGAATGTTAAGGATACTCTGATCAGCAGCGTTTCAAGATAGTGAACTACGATTTTTAATGAATACATCAACTATTCAATAGCTATTGCTTATGGCATCAGATATGAAGAAGGGACCACAAATACCTACTAGAGATGTCTTCTGCCAGAAATAATGAGAATGCAAAGAACGGTAAGCACCTTGCAATTCGATAGCCACATGTATTGCTGTGTCCTGAAAGATGTTATCAAGAAAGTCCTAATAGAAGTTTTGAGAGATTCTATAAATTACAGAAGTCAAAAGGAAACGATGCCTTATTTGCATCCTTTATTCAAAATTAAATGGCTAGCAAAGGCCAGTAGTGAATTCGTTAAAGAACTGTTTATTTCAGTAGAGCTGAAGATGAAACAAGAAGAAAAAGGGGAAGAAGAAGGAGAAAAGAAGAAGAGAAGAAGAGAAGAAATTGCAACATTCTGATAAAAAAAGCTTGAATCTTATCATATGTTTGTTGAGGACTATGGCCCTACTGTATCCAGTGATAGTGCCCACACTACAATATATCTGGGAACACTACAATATTTAAAAAGCAACAACAATAACTTAGATTCCTTAAACTCATTGAAACTGTAATAAAAAACTTTTTGTTAAATATTATGCTTCTGCTTCTATTGAGTGACCATTTGCTTTGGTGGAATAATAATGATACCACAAAGGTGGAAGAAGAAAGATGAATGCTTGAACAGTTAATGGTGTTAAAAATCAGTGAAATAAATTGCATGTAAAGTACTTACTAACTAGTATATTTTATTTGTATAAAGGTATTTTGAAAATAATTATTTTGTGTATAGTATTTAAATATTTATAAAAAATAGTATTTACATTTAAATAGTAAAACTGACTGAGTATTTGCATTTTTATTTTAAATACTTTTAATAAAGTATTTTACAAATCTCTGGGTATATGTCTCATCTAGTTTGCTTCCCTTTCCTTAATCAGGTTTCTAGTATTTCACTCTTCTTCACTTCGTCCATGCATTTTATTTTCTCCATTCATTTCAAAACGCACATTCAGTGCTTCAGTTTTGTCTCTTTTCGCCTTCTTCAGTGTGCGGCTTTGATAGGTGTACAGAAGAAATTTTAAAAAATTGAAAAAAGAAAAGCAAATCATCGAATATATTATGAAATGATTTCGCTGAATGCAAGAAATAAAACAGCTCTGACAAAACTTTGACACACCCATGTATATCAAACTAAGTACGTTAAAAGTTTCTCTAATGTACTTTATTTCTAATTTTTCGTCAAATTTTTCGCTATGCATTTTTTTTTTTCAATTTTATTTCCATGTTTTGGTCAGAAAGCATGAAAAAAAATATATTTAAAGATCGACCAGAACTGCGTTGTTTTATTAACTGTATTTTGCTCAACAAATAGCAGAGAAGTTTGAGTGTATGCACTTATTTGAAATTTACTAATTATTTCGTCAGGAAATTAAAAATTTTACAATTTCTACATCGGAGTAACTTTTTGTGCGCAAATTAGATAGGTCTTGCTAAGATTAACTTCATGACAAATCATTTACATTGCAATTGTTAGTGAAGTACCTCAATTTTCACTGAAATCGCCAAGTAAGTATTGCCATGTTACACTCATTACTTTCAAGCAGTTAAATGTTTCGTTGCCAAGTTACACAGCCCGCTGATAAATGTGGTATCTCATTTTTCTGTTCCCCTCTTTGTTTGGCTACAAGAATTCGGGCAAAAGTCCATTGTGTTATTTCTAGGAACTCTTTTTTTCGCTCCACTCAAACAATTGACCAAAAACGTTCCACATAAACCCTTCAACCTAACTGTTCCTTAAGCTGAAGCCCATTTTGCTGGACAATGAGCGTTTGTTTCCCTGATAAATTTGCTTTACCATTTCGGTTCGTGATCTTATTTTGTTTTCATTTGTTCAGTTACCACTTAGCATGGTCCCCAGATGTCTGTACTCAGACTCACAAAAACAGTAATGTAATATCTTCACAAAATGCTAATTCAAGTAACAGTAACAGCTGTCTGCGTGTGACAGCCTCCTCGTGAGGCGCAGACTGTGAGGCAAGACGGGTGTTCTGAGAATGACGAAAGGAGAACAGCACCAGGAGACTGGTAATCCGCTGGCACACGTGGCCGGTGTGCGCCGCGCTGCGTGAGCTGCCCTTTCTGGGGGGGACAATGGGTCACGTGGTGCGCTGGTAGCGCCAGGTGCGCGTCACGTGTTCTGCCGGCGAATGCCATCACGTTCGCGAGACTTGTGCAAAATTTAATTAATCCAACTTCCCTGTGCGCGTGCTGTTCCAGCGGTGTATGAAGCGGCTGCGTACTAATGCTGAACACGTTTCGAGTTCCGTACAGCCTGGCATTTGCGTATTGTGAGCTGATATTGAGCAGGGTGCTTTTGGAACGTACAAAAAGCTGTTCCGCCAGTATCCATTGCTGCTGTTTATGAGAATGGGCATTTACATTCGTCACCCATTCATGAGGCTTTTTGAACAATCCATACGGTTTTTTTTTTTTTTTAAGAAGATGGCGTGGCTACTGAGGAGTTCTTCAATCCGGGTGAATGGTTTGATGCATTGATGCAGTCACGATGATCTTTCCTGTGTCAGTCTGTTCATATCAGAGTACCACCTTATTACGTCTATATAACACATTTTTCTTCCCACATGTGATGTTTTCCGAAAGCTTGGCCATGCCTTTTTGGTACACCCTGTATAATGTAGACGAGCGTATCTGTCAGATAGATGTGTTGTTGTTATACAACGAGTATCATTTATGCTGACCACCCAAAATAACTGTTCGCCCAGAAGCGAAATAAAAACGAATCAAGCAAATGTTTTTTAGCTACCAAGCACATCTTAAATACAATGATTGCCTTCCTTGTAACTTTGTTTATTGCGAGGATTTTAACAGCAACACGCCTTCTGTGAATATTATCCTACATTTTGCATTCAGTAATCTACTTCATCTTTCCAATACTTCTTTACAAACTTACGAGAGTGTGCTATTCGCATAAACATATCATTATTAAAAAGTTGAAACAAAATTGATTTTGTCTATCCTGTACTGGCGCAAAGTGCGGGTACCTAGGTACCACATTCGTCCATTTCCAGGAATTGGCAGTAAATGAAACGAAACAACGAACATCAACCATCTTGAGTTAAATTTTATGTGAGAACAACGTGCACTAATGAAGAAAGGGTACGTTATGCCACAGAATACAAAAGGGGAAGAAATTAAATTTTTCGTAAGTTCACATTAGCACAGCCACAGGCGACACCAGGCAGAGGTGGTGACGTAACCACGCAGCTGAAAGAAACAGTCAACACTATTAGTTGTTTGAGGACAAGAGTACGCTTTGCTACGTCGGTACCAATCTGTAAGCGCCGGGTCTCCTACCTTCCTTGCCCACGAAAGACAGAGGTCCCAAGTTCGAGTCTCGGCTCGGCACGGAGTTTTAATCTGCCGCAAGTTTTATGTCAACGCACACTCCGTCGCAAAGAGAAAATTTCATTCAGGAAACATCCCCCAGGCTGTGGCAAAGCCCTCTCTCCGTAATATCCTTTCTTCCATGTGTGCTAGTTCTGCAAGTTTCACAGGAGAGCTTCTGTGAAGTTTGGAAGGTAGGAGACGAGGTATTTACGGAAGCACAGCTGTGTGGACGGGTCGTGACTCATACTTGGATAGCTAAGCTGACAGAGCGCTTGCCCACGAATAGCAAACGTCCCGAGATCGAGTCTCGGTCAGGCACACAGTTTTAATCTGTTGGAAAGTTTGTGACGACAATGAAATGTGGTGGTGCGGAAGAATGATAAAACTAGCTGAACACACAAGGATTACAATTAATTATTAACAAAATTGGGGAAGGAAGACTTCTTTGTGAACACTTATCAAAAGAAGACGCAGGTTCGTCGAATCTCCTACGGCACTGAGACGCCGGACGGAGAGCAGAAAGGGAAAACAGTAGGATTACACAAAGAACAGAAAAGGCGACACAGATTTCACAGAGTTTTAGATGCAGTTATTACGTAAATATGAAGCTCCGCACAAGACTATAAAAAGCAATGAACCATTCGAAAATCTGAGGACTGAAGAAACCGGTTTGAGAGACGATATTTAGAAAGCAGTACTCTCGCGCCCTCTTGTTAGTTTCAACATTGAGCACTTTGGGGTTTGTTTCAGTGGTCTTCTGTGCCGAAGGACATTTTATTTAATGAATTTTGTTTTTTTAATCTGTTTGACGGTATTCGCCGAATGAGCTATCACGGTACCTAGTTAAGCGTATTAAAGATATTTACGTAGTAAAAGTAAGCAAACTGAAACAGATGTCAGAAAGTTTCTAGTTATTTACTTGGGAAATATGGCGAGACTTTCTGCAGCGACAATAATATTTGTATAGCAGTTTATTGCGCAGACTATCGCTTGGGTATATAAAGATTATTTACATTAGCAGTTTCGGCAAATAGCTGCCTTCTTAAGATGTGCTTAATACACAAAAGCTTCGCACAAACAAATATGGTTAAGCACTTTGAACATCGTAAAGGTATTTAACATTTCAGTAACTGTACATATCGCCACATGATAATTCTGCCGCCAAGTGTTTTAAGAGTTCAGCAGCTTCCTGAGAATGTTCTATGAGAAAACGTAGAACGCTTGGGTTAGCTATTCACTCTATCGATGATATAGTATTTAACTCTCAACATTTGTCGCTCATTTCTTGCGCAGAGTTGTTTTATCTGAACAGTCTGATGTCAGCGAATGGAATGAGCAACCGTTTCAACTCGTCCACCAGGACTGTTGTTCGTGCAACACCTAGCATTCCCGTCTCAGCCATTCGTTTCAGCTTCCTCAGGTGACAGCAAGGGAAACCGGCAAAAAGGTGGCAATCTCCCACTGTTATTTAGGCCTACAATGAACAACATTT
This sequence comes from Schistocerca piceifrons, assembly GCF_021461385.2. NCBI lineage: Eukaryota > Metazoa > Arthropoda > Insecta > Orthoptera > Acrididae > Schistocerca > Schistocerca piceifrons. Next base: position 250,025,830 of record NC_060138.1, on the reverse strand, counting down.
GTCCGACGTGTGACGTGAATGAAACAACAGGACCCTGTGCCGTGCGTGGGAGGCTCGACTACTACGTAGCGTTGCAACCGCCGCCGACTTCTGGAGCTATATCGTGGTTGTGGAGGTGATATACTCCAACGCTTTTCAAAATTATTTTAAAAAAACTGTCATTTTTAGCACCGGATGTGTTTAGATGTCTGAATATTTGACACAGTACAGAGTTATTAAGAACATAAAACGCACACTTATGAGTGGCGTGGGGTAGCCGAGCGATCTGAGGCTCTTTACCACGGTTCGCACGGTTCCCCCAGTCTGAGGTTCGAGTCCTCCCTCGGGCATGAGTATGTGTGTGTGTTATCCTTAGCGTAAGTTAGTTTAAGTTACGTTTGGTGGTGTGTAAGCCTAGGGACCGATGATCTCAGCAGTTTGGTCCCACAGGAACTTATTACAAATTTCCAATTTTTTTTCTGCACACTTGTGCTTGCCGTCGTGTGACTTCAAGCATATAAAAATCAACACACTACCGGGACCTGCAGTATGGAACACTACTTGAGAGTGAGACACACTAGTGAAACAAGTAATTTACAGCGGTGTGCTGCGGATGGTTCCTGCACTTTCCAACGTTCATTCTAGAAAAATCAGGACTATGTAGCCAGGAAAGTGTATGGTCCAATGCCACACATAGCACTTGCTCGAAATTTTCATAAGCAAATTCAGTCCTTCTGGGGAATCATCTTCAAAAGAAGTACTGCACGTTTTAAAATCAACAATGTGACCTACCCTGTACTAATTTCCATTAGCGATAAACCATGCAAAAAGAAGAATTTTATCACAACGACTTATTCAATTTCACGCACCTTGAAGACGCACAAACGACACTAAACATCAAAAAGACGTATAAAGAGAACTGTAGCGCAGACGAAGTCGGCATTTTACGTAAGATATGCACTACAAGCGCGACAGCAAATAAACCCATTCAGCATACAATGAAGGTTTCCAACAGCCGTTTATGTCTCTCTCCTACGTCCGACCCGTCAGTTGACAAGACAAAACCAAGAACACACCTGAAGGTCTCCAATGCAACTGTGGGCCGAAATGTCTGAAAAGAAAAGTTTCCTGGTTCACGACCGTGTAGGTGTTAAGATTCGAGAGCTACTAATATCCATGGACATCGATTGTAAAGGTACATTCACACTGAAAACGAACTCCAATAAACTCGCTTGATAACTGTTTTCAGCACAAAATTTGACTTAGATTCCAGCTGCTGTTTGAAATCATGAGTTTGAAAAACTAATTGAGGGAAGTTTTGTCACGAGTTTATAGTTTACAGCCATTAGGAAGAAACACGGCAGAGTTGAGTGACTACTGCACAGTGATTCTCGAATGAACCACAAAACTAACTATTCTGTTTTTATTAGAAACTGAAGTTAGAAAACCTCTATGGATCCTTCTGATTCGATAATTTTATGAATAAATTATTTCAGTTTAACAGTTTGTGTATTTTATGTTAAATGCAGTGGCATTTACAGTGTTCATTTTGGGTCTTGAACGTACGAGGGTATTTCGGAAAGCAAAGATACACCGTACGCCAGAGGATCAGCAGAGTTTTGGCGAGCAAGTTGGCAACACTGGTGTTAACCTTGAACCGTTAGCTTTCTCCTCGGGGTCGTTCGTCAGTTGAACGTTGCTTCTGGTTGGAGAAGGTTTAAAATGGCTGCGCCGATTCAGAATCCCGCCAAAAGCAAAGTGGGCTCCGTCATACGTTTTCTTCACGCAAAAGGTCAGCGACCAGCGGATATTCACAAAGAAATTGTTTCCGTTTATGGGAACATTATGAATCGACAAAATGTAACGAAATGGTGTCGTCATTTCTCTGAAGGTAGGACCGATGTTCATGACGAACAGAGAACAGGTCGACCATCTGTGATCTCTGATGCCCTTTTTCGGAAAACGGAGGAAGCAGTTCGTGCGAATGGACGTCTCACATTAAAAGAATTGCTTCAGATCATACCGGACGTGTCAATGACAACTCTTTATGAAGTTGTGACTGTCAAGTTAAGGTACAGGAAATTGTTTGCGCGCTGGGTTCCAAAACTGTTAACAGAAGAGCACAAAAAGAAAAGGATGGGCTTTGCACTCGACTTACTCACATGCTATGCTGAAGCAGGTGATGAGTTCCTTGATCACATTGTGACAGGTGACGAGATGTGGGTTTATCACCATACACGTGAATCCAAGCAACAATCAATGCAATGGCGGCATTCGAATTCACCAAAAGCCAAGAAATGCAAAACGTCCATTTCAGCGAAGAAAATCATGGCTTCTATTTTTTTGGGACAGACAAGGCATTCTTCTGTTGGAATTTATGCCTCCTGGAACGATAATTAATGCTGCTGCATTTTGCCAGACTTTGAAACGTCTTCGAAGGGCAATTCAAAACAAACGCAGGCGAATGCTGACAAGTGGAGTCCGCTTACTTCATGACAACGCTCGGCCTCACTCAGCGCTCGTAACCAAAGCACTACTCAAACAATTCATATTGGACGTATTGGACCTTGCGCCGACCGACTTCCATGTCTTCCGTTACCTAAAGTCACATCTTGGTGGAAAATCATTCCACGACGATGAAGAGATCAAAGATGAAGTTGAAATGTGGTTCCGACAACAGGCGGCAACCTTCTATGACTGTGGGATAGAAAAGCTTGTATACCGACTTAACAAATGTTTGGATAACGGGGGTGATTATGTCGAAAAATAACAAATAATGCAACTAATAAGATATAACTGACGTTTCTGAATAAGTGTTCTATTTAAGGACTGCGAGCCATTGTATCTTTACTTTTCGAAATGCCCTCATATTTTGGTTGCTTCTTTGTAGATGAGAATGGTGGCAAGATGTAGTGGATGTGCGTGTAGGAGCATGTACTTTAAGTAAAAAATGTAAGTTTCCGGTAAAACTTTGAGATTGAAATAGCTGCCGAGAACTATGCTAATGTGAGACCTTAACAATAACTTTCAGTTCCTTGCCTTCAGGTAGTGGGCTACTGGGAAGGAATACCATATGTGTACGTTTCAATAGGTGTATGTATCATTGTCTTAAGAAGGTATAGAAATTAAAATAAGAGTACTTAGTTTTACAAACCCATGGATATATTCGCAGCAGCCCAGCTCGCTCGAGGTTCAGTTATACTAACTTTACCAAGTGTTATTCGGTGGGAGTACATTAAACTTGTATAACAGTCAACTGCCCACTGAGTACGTGACACTACTGGCCCCAAGAGTTATTTGCTTTGCCCACATGTGATACGAACTGTCTTCAATATAGAGCTCCTCCAATACAGGATTCATCTACATCTACTTATAGAATCCGCAAGGCGCTGTATGGTGCGTGACGGAGGTACCACCACTTGTCATTGCCTTTCCTGTAAGATTCACAAACAGAGCGAGGGGGAAACGACTATCTATATGTCTCCATATGGGTCCTAATTTGTCGTATCTTATGTTAATAGTCATTACGCGAAATGTACGTTGCCAACAATAGAACCGTTCTGTGGTCAGCTTCAAATACTGGTACTCTTAAGTTTTCTCAGAAGTGCTCCTCGAAAAGAACGTCAACTTCCCTCCAGTGATTCCTATTTGAGGTCCCGAAGCATCTGCGTAATATGTGTGTTGTTCAAACCTACTCGTAACAAATCTAGCAGCCATCCTCTGAACTGCTTCGACGTCTTCCTTTAATCCGGTCTCACGCGGATCCCAAACACTCAAGCAGAACTCAAGAATAGGACGCACTAGCGTCTTGTATGCTGCGTCCCCTACAGATGAGCCACACTTTCCTATAAATAACTCTCCACCATTGGCCTTCCTCACTGTAGTCCTAAAATGTTCATTAAAAATAAACGTTAAAATGTGTGTGAGAACTTACGAGCCTTAACTGCTAAGGTCATCAGTCCCAAAGCTTACACACTACTTAACCAAAATTATCCTAAGGACAAACACGCACACCCATGCCCGAGGGAGGACTCGAATCTCCGCCGGGACTGTTCATTCCATTTCATATTACTTTGCAACGTTACGGCTAAATATTTAAACTACGTGACTTTGTCAAGCAGCACAATACTAATGCTGTACTCGAACATCATGGGCTTATTTTCCCTACTCATCTGCATTAACTTACATTTTTCTACCTTTAAAGCTAGCCGCCATTCACCCCATCCAGAAACTTAGCCTAAGTCGTCTTGTATCCTGCTACTGACCACACCTTCCCATACACTACAGCATTATAGCCAAGCAGCCGCAAGCTGCTGCTCACTCTTTCTGCCACATTCATCAACATTTTCTTTGGGGCTTCGTCCCACTTCAGTTCGGGCCTGGCATTGTTACTATGGAGTTGGCGATGTTAGTGTCAGAGGGTGGCCAGATGCTCTTCCTGCCGTCACGGGGACGGAATTAGTGTGCCCCAGCTGTCTGCGTCTAGTGTACACCATGAAATAGTGTCAACGTTTTCAAATGTCTGCGAGTCGTATAACTGAGACGGGACGTGGGGACCAGCACGGTATCCATCTAGGGTGATGTGGAAAACCGCCTAAAAACCACATCCACGCTGGTCAGCACACCAGCCCTCGTCGTTAATCAGCCGAGTGAACTCAATCCGGGGCCTGCGCGCCTGCCCGAGTCCAGGAAGCAGTGCATTAGCGCCCTTGGCTAAAACTGGAGGGTTGTCTGCCAGATTATTTAGGACCGCAAAGGCTTGTCATTTGTCACTAAACATAACTTGCGACCATACAAATAGGATGGAATTTTGTCACACCATACACAATAGCGAGAGCTTCTTTTTCGATTTGGGAATAATTGCACTGAGTTTGAGTTAACAACTTTGAAGCAAAAGCAATGGGTCTGTCTCGTGCACCAATTGTGTGCAAAGCACAGCGCCGATTCCGTAAGAGGAAGCGTCTACTTGGAAATCTACTGGCTTGGCAAGGTCAAAATGCACTAAACATATGTCATTTGAGTTTCTGAAATGCGTCTTGGCAGTTTTTAGTCCTCACAAAAGGTACATTTTTGCAACGCAAGCGATTCAATGGAGCAATGATCTGAGCGGCTTTCGGTATGAACCGAATGTAGTATATCATTTTGCGTACTGCTGACTGCAGTTTAGACACATTGAGAGGAAACGGCAGGTCACGGACAGCAAGAAAATGAGATTGGAAGAGGTGCACACCCTGACTGTCTATCACATGGCATAAGTGCTGTAGTTCAGTTTGAAATAAGTCACACTTTTGGAGGTGACGCTTGAATCCAGGTGTACGACTTGAGACGTCAATATCGTCACGGTAGTTTGAAAAAAACGACTCTTTTGTAGTCAGCTGTTCCAAGTAACGTTGAAAATTGGCGAGTGCAGAAGCACTGCCGAAGGGAAAATACAAATACTTGAACAGTCCTAAACGTGTATTTACAACAAACACGTTCTGAGATTCTTCATCCAATGGAATTTGCAACTGGGCATCATGCAAATCTGTCTTAGAAAAGTAACGTCCTGCACCAAGCCTGCACATGAGTTCCTCACGGCGAGGTAACAGATAAGTATCAACTACTGTCTGTAGGTCGACTGTAGACTTGAAGTCAACACAAATGCGAATGCGACAAGAACGGTTAGGCAACAAAAGGAGAGGACTTGCCAATTGATTAGCTCGAATTGGAGATTATTTTGCAGTTCTTTCAATTCCCTGGGTACTTTGTCTCTTAAAACGATTGGAACGGAGCGGGCACGGAAAAGCTTAGGCTGTGCATTGTCTTACAACCTAACATGCACTACAAAGTTATTAGCTTTCCCTTTCTTCTGAAAATAGTTCAGGACATTCTTTAAGCAAGCTAACTACATTGTATTTTGGGTACAAAGCCGAGACAAAAGTTTGTAATAGCAGGAATACCGATATTGTCTGCAACAAAACTTTTGCTGTTGAACTTGTACCACGACACATGGACTCTATTCGAGATAAGTAGCTTTCTGTCCATGTAAATAAAGACCCCTATCCAAGTGTGCATTTGTGTAGTAGAAAGAGGATTACGGTACAAGACTCTAAATTAGGTTTTTAATCTTCTATTAGCTGTTAGAAAAATACGGCTGCGAGCCACACGAACACTTGATTAGGACCACAAAGGACCAGCGAGCTGCAGACTGTCGACCATTGATAGAAAATATTGGGTTATTCCTGACAATAAATTAAAACCCTGTCGCAGACTCGGGTAGCTAGTCAGAAACAATCGCTATTTCCTCAGTAGGATTCGGTGCAGTATTGAATCTGTTTAGTTTCGCCTCGTAAATTATGATGTCCCTTATTCGTCAATTATTGGGTCATTGTAGGGAAGAGAGAGAGAAAATCGCGACCAGAGCTGAAGAACCCCACGCTGCGGGAATCGTGCAGGGCGAAGACCTCTGTGCGATGCCACTAGGAGCACCACGACCACGACCACGACCACGGCCACGGCCTCGACCACAGGCAATTTCCCGCGCTCAGCTAACCGAGTTTCCAGGCCCGCCTCGCCGCATTAGCGAGCTCCGACGCCCACCACTACCGGCCGTTCGCCCAGGCACCGTGGCGCGTGTTGAAAAACACAGCCCAGAACACCACGCATCGAAGGTAACACTGCAAAATACAGCAGTTAGGCGGGTTACGGCGAGGGAGGGGGCGGGTCTGTTTAACAGAAGACCAAAACCCACATTTAAACATATCATTTTCCATACTTTTCACAATTAACGTTTGATTTATAAAATAAGTGTCTATTAAAATAAGCTCTAAAATGCTTACAGAGACAGATCGAGGACTTCGCTAAAAATTAGTGGGCAAAATTGGTAGTGCTAAGAAATGTTGTTTTACGGCAAGATTCAACTGCATTCACAAAATTTCATCTTCTGTATGAATGAAATGGAAACTTTTGATACGTTTTAACTCGGAAATCGGAAGTAAAACCTTACCTTGGCGACGGCTGTGAGTTGATTGTTATTTATTTAGTCATAGGAAGTTAGGGTTCAAATTGTTCAAATGGCTCTGAGCACTATGGGACTTAACAGCGGAGGTCATCAGTCCCCTAGAACTTAGAACTACTTAAACCTAACTAACCTAAGGACATCACACACATCCATGCCCGAGGCAGGATTCGAACCTGCGACCGCAGCGGCCGCGCGGTTCCAGACTGTAGCGCCTAGAACCGCTCGGCCACCACGGCCGGCAAAGTTAGGGAAAGTCAGGAAAATCAATATCAAAATAAAAGCGTAGACCATGCGGAATGTACAGCATGTCTAACGCAGGAGTCTCTTACTTCTAAATTAAATATCTCAAAAACCATGACCCCTAGCCGAGTGCAAAGAAGATACACTTAAGTGTCAAGGAAACTGGTATACCCATAAGTATTCAAATACAGAGAGATTAAACAGGGAGAATACGGTGCTACGGTCGGTAACGTCTGTATAAAACAACATGTCTGGCGCAGTTAGATCGGTTACTGCTGCTACAATGGAAGGTTATCAAGATTTAAGTGAGTTTGAACGTGGTGTTACAGTCGGCGCAAGAGCGATGGGACACAGCATCTCCGCGGTAGCGATGAAGTGGGTATTTTCCCATACGACCATTTCACGAGTGTATCCTGAATATCAGAATCCGGTAAAACATCAAATCTCCGACATCGCTGCGGCCGGAAAAAGATCCTGCAAGAACGGGACCAACGACGACTGAAGAGAATCGTTCAACGTGACAGAAATGCAATCATTCCGCAAACTGCTGCAGATTCTAGTTTTTATAATCGAAATGGGCTTTCGGAGCCGAAGGCCCGCTCGTGTACCCAAGATGACGACACGACACAAAGCTCTACGCCTCGCCTGGGCCCGTCAACACCGACATTGGACTGTTGATGAATGGAAACATGTTGCTCGGCCGAACGAGTTTCGTTTCAAATTGTATCGAGCCGGTGAACACTTACAGGTATGGAGAAAACCTCATGAACTCATGGACTCTGCATGTCAGCAGGGGACTGTTCAAGCTGGTGGAGACACTGTAAGGGAGTGGGGCGCGTGTAGTTGGAGTGATACGGGACCCATGATACGTTTGGATACGGCTCTGACAGCTGACGCGTAAGTAAGCATACTGTCTGATCACCTGCATCCACTCATGTCCATTGTGCATTCCGTCGGACTTGGGCAATTCCAGCAGGACAATGCGACACCCCAGACGTTCAGGATAACCACGGCTTGGCTCCAGGAACACTATTATAGTTTAAACACATCCACTGGCCACCGAACTCCCCAGACATGAAATTTTTTTGAGGATATCTGGGATGTCTTGCAACATGCTGTTCAGAAAAGATTTCCACCCCTTCCTAATCTTACGTATTATGTAGACCCCTGCAGAATTCGTGGTGTCAGTTCCCTACAGTACTACTTCAGACATTAGTCGAGTCCATACCACGTCGTGTTGCGCCACTTCTGCGTGCTCAAGGGGACCCTAAATGATATTGCAGGTGTACCACTTCGTTTGTTTCTTCAATAAATGTTTATTAAGAAGGCTGTATGAATGACATTCATATGTATCGAAATGGTTCGAAAAGTTGCTAACTGATGGAGCTGTATGCTGTGCTGGTCGTACAGTAACAGCGTGCTTAGTTGAACTCGTTCTCTGCAAGCAGTCTCTGTGATCACATGAGAAACTTGTCGAAATGTCCACCACTCAAAGTACGGAGGGAGAGCGAACGAACAATGAATTTTGTGCACTCACATCCTGTAGTGTCTCAACTGAAATAGATTCAGACACCACACACGTCGCTGATTCGAGGTCTTCCAGCGCTGTGGGGTGGTTCCGGTAGACACTGTCTTTCAATGCGCCCCATAAGAAGTAGCCACAACGAATCAGATTGGGCGAATATGGAAACATATCTATCCGTGCGCCAGTAAATTCGCAATAATTCATCACACGTACTGTTCTCCAGAAGTATTCAGCAAGAAAGTGAAAGATCTGTTGGGTGCGATGTGGACTGGCTACATCTAGCCTGAATGACTCGATGCCTGGTCGGTCACCGGTTGTGTGGCGACAAGCTGAGCCAAAATTGTGACGTAACGTTCTCTAGTGATTGCTTCCCTGCACGAAAAAGCGACCAATAATGCCTCTACTGTTTACAGCAGGTCAATCAATATCTTTGGGAGAATAGAATGCTTTTGCTTCACACAAACGGAGATTTTCGGGTCTCCAAAATTGCCAAATTTGTTTATTTAACGATTCCATTCAGGCGGAAGTGTGTTTCATCTGTGAACCAGATGGAGCCACCATCAATCCATTATCTAGCCACTGTCAGAATTTCGTTCGTAAAGTCAGTTCTCTGTCATATAGCTGGTACAGATATGGCCTGGTGGCTTTGGATTTCGAATGGGAACTCGTGGAGGCTCTGCCCAGCGGGCTGGAACGGTTCAAACCAGTTTCTGCTGCAATTCGGCGGATGGCTTTGCTTGGACTTTGCTGAATTATTGCAGAGAACATGGCGACATTTTTCTGGAGTAACAACAGTTCGCCTGGGGCCAGCATTCTCCGCTGGATCATCAGTCAAGCTGCGTGGCAGCTGGAATTTGGCGATGAGCTTGCGAAGGATTTCCGCATCGGGTCCTTCTTGAACATTACCAGGTGTGGAAGTATGAAACCGGAATTTGGTTGCTATAATTACAGGTCTGTTGTTTGTACTGACAAACAATATTTTATTCAAAATAATCTCCATTGCTATTTATACATTTCTTCCACCTCTCCGGCAGACTATTAACGCCACTCCAAAAAGAACAGTTCTTCTTTTGAAGCGAATCAGTCAGCGAGCCATTTTCGAACATTTTCATAAGAGCTGAAACGCTGTTCAGCGAGAGCTTGCCCCAGTGATGCAAACAGATGACAATCGGACGCGCCAAGTCTGGAGAATAAGCCGCATGCACTAATATTTCCCAACTGAACGCCTCGATCGTTTTCCTGACCCGTTTTGCTGTGTGTGATGGGGCGTTATCATGGAGCAATATGACTGTGTTGCCTTTCTCCATATTCCGGTCGTTTTTCATGTAATGCTCGACTTAAATCTATCATTTTCTGTTGGTAGCGACCAGTTTTAACGGTTTCACTAGGTTTTGGCAGCTCATAATAGGTGACATCCTTCCGATCCTACAAAACATGAGGCACTGTCTTCTTTCCAAAGCGATTTGGTCTTGCAGTGGATGTCGATGGTTCACATGGATTCACCTATGATTTACGACGCTTACGATTCTCAAAATATATCCATTTTTCATCGCCCGTCGCTGTTGGATGGAGAAACGACTTTATTTTGTATCTGGCGAGCAGTATTTCACAAGTGGTCTTTCGATTTGCTTGCTGTCTTTCATTCAGTTCATGCGGAACCCATTTTACCACTTCTTTCCCATAGCTTTCAACCGAAGAGAAACGGCTTTCTGCGTCACATTCAATTGTTCCGCTAGTTCTTGTTGAGCCTAAGAATAATCTTCATCCAATAACGGCTGCAGTTCGTCGTCTTCCATCTTTTTCACTGGTTTCCCGCGATCATCGCTTCTCACGTCAAAATCACCACTTCTGAATGTTTTGATTCACTCGAAACACTTCGTTTTTCGAAGAATATATTAGCCGAAACCTTCGACAAGCACTCTATGCGATTCTGCAAATGATAATAGAAAACCAACGCTGTCCGCAAATCGTTGTTCGTTGGCACAAAACTCCACATGTTTACGGGTTTGAAACAGATACCGATCTATGGCACTTGGATTACTGTGTGTTGATATCGTCGTCAGCCGTTACAGGAAGCAGATGGCTCTGCAGACGCGGTCTCGCGGGCCCTACACTAACGGCTAGCCATCTATTAGGAAATTCCGGTTTCAAACTTCTACGCCTGGTAAATTGTGTTTGAAAACTGTGCATTGTTGCCGTAGGACTGTGTTCCAACATGTGATATTCCTGTACCAGAATAACGCGCTGTTCACTAGAATACATGATTTCAAACACTTCCTTCGGTACGCTAACCGGGAACTCATCGCTCTGAGCTACTGCACGCTATTATAGCCATTACGTATAGCGACTACTGCGGCATCTGTTAGTAGCTTTTTGTACTATTTCGAAACTTCTGTATAACTTCTGCATAAAATTCTTACAGCTTTTCCGATAAACAAATGTAGCGTTTACTGTACCCGCCAATTCATATTAGTTTTCGAGATATTTCATTCTGAAAGTAGATCATCCTTCGCTCGACATCCTGTACCTGTTAACATGATACTCGTAAACAGAACATCCATTAAACGCATCATTGTTAAAATGACACTACTCTCCACAGTTACTATTCAATTTCCCTGTTCTTTGGTTCAGTGAAGACGAGCAGCTTCATGTGCCGGTGAGAGCAATGGCCTCTTTCGAGTCACCGGGCTCCAAATGTCCACTGCATGCATTTCTCTTCGCAGTGTTCACTTGGAAAGTGAGTTGAATTTGCACTCTCTGACAGCAGCAGTATCTGTTGTATTTGGACAAATTAGTATAGAAAATGCCTGACATTGGTCTCGGGTCACTGCAACGGTAATTGTAAGACCAATGTTCTTACAACGCGTTAAATGACTGTGAGAAGTAAACCATTTCTTGTGGGCAGTTTGGAGAGCCCGCGTTCGTACCTTGACGGTAGGACAGTTTCGTTCACGGTGGGGCTATGAGCACGATCAAACATGGTAACTCCTTTCTGTGTATTCTGTCACATATTTACGTCGACCTGTCTTCCTGCTCTGACTCCATACCCAACCACCTGACACAGACGCACTACTTCACTGCCACGATTTACGTAAGCGCTGGAGTATCACGTAACCACCTGGTACCAGTTCTACATCACTCACAGTGCTTCGAACAGAACACAACGTTCTTTTAAGGGGGTGAATAACCTTTTGTACCCCTTCATTTATATCACATATTCCTGTCTTTTTCACACTCGCCAAACTTTTTCCGCTCTGCTCATCTTTCCAAAGCTAGCACTACTATTTACATATGGATTAGAACAGGTCTCTTTAGCCTTTCTCTTCTTGTGGTAATAGTCTGCCATAGGTTCCTACTGACATCTCTTGACAGCAATCCACAACCAGTACATTAGCTCTATGAATAAGTTGTAGTTATTAAAAGATGATTAAGAATGTTGCGGATTCAGAAAAACCTTTAATCGTCAAGATCGCAAATATTATTTTATTGATCACTAGTTTCCACTTACGAGCCGTATTCTGGTTATAACAAAATACAATAAAACTGCCAAAAGGTGAGGCGCATGGTCATAATTTGTGTTAAGAGGATCGTTTGTTATACAATCGTCCGCAGCTCGTGGTCGTGCGGTAGCGTTCTCGCTTCCCGCGCCCGGGTTCCCGGGTTCGATTCCCGGCGGGGTCAGGGCTTTTCTCTACCTCGTGATGACTGGGTGTTGTGTGACGTCCTTAGGTTAGTTAGGTTTAAGTAGTTCTAAGTTCTAGGGGACTGATGACCATAGATGTTAACTCCCATAGTGCTCAGAGCCATTTGAACCATTTTGTTATACAATCCAATAGAATACTGATGGAAATTATCCCAAAATGAAAGGTCCTCAATTAGTTGAGAGAATCTCACACTATTGCAGCTGGTGGTTGTTCGTATTCGCAGCTTCAAATACATATCATGTATTTAGTAACGGCTGTAGTCGCAGCAGTGCCTCTTCCTTCCGACACTTCACTGTTCTACGTAGCAACTCAGGCACTGCAATGTAGTAAATCAGAAAGTTTACTTATGTGGACACTGACATTACACTAGATTATAATCACATTGTCCACATATTGAAACTGTCAGATTCTGTTAATGTGCATCAGGTACGATGACCTTTATTGTGGGATAATTTACATTATTGTTCCATCGGATTGTATAACAAACTATCCTGTTCACACAAATAATGCGTCCCGTTGTTTGCCAGTTGTCTACTAGTCAATGTGTATAGTTAGTATCTGAAGTTGGATTCTAGATAAGCCGAAAGCAGTAATCAACAAAACGATATTAGTGACCTTGAGTATTAAGAGTTTTCCTTAAACCACAACTTTAACACAAAAGAACTCTTATCTCCAAATTAAATTGTATGAAGCAGCAAAAAGGTTATTACATCTGTGACAAATTTGAAATTATTGGCATGTTATTGACCAATTTATAGTGACGAGAGTTTCCTGTGTAATCTCATTTGTAATTTTTTATGTAGATCAAAAGAACTTCATGTAACACTCTTGCCCATTGAGTAGGTTTACCAGTAGTTATTATCTGAGTGTAGAACAAACAAGTATAATTGTATTATTTATCGTTTTTTATCGTTCTTGACTGGGCTAATGTTGTGAAACTTGCAAAAAATCTCTGCTGATGTTGATACAGCGCATGTGTTCTCGTGCAGAAGATTTTGTACGGCTGCAACATAATGCGTGATAAACATCTCTAGGATATGCTGTGGGCAACTAAAAATGGAGCGGATTAGGAAGCTTTCTGAATCGACGCCTGAGTGAAATTTCTATACTGCAGAACTTTTTTGTAAAGGCTAGTGCTGAGTTCAGTTTAATTTTAGCCCAATAAATTTGCAATCTGACATCCGAAATTTATTAAGAGTGCATAACACTCTAAAGGAGATAAAACATTTGTTAACCGTTAATTTCGGAAATGCCCTCATTTTTGAAATTATTCTACCGTGAGCTATTTTCGAAATGTATGGGGTCGCAGAAGGAGGATGTGAAAGGGAAGTCAAAAATTCGAATATTTCTTAATGTATTAAAAGGAAGTTACCGGATTTGAACCGCCATCTGTTAGTTGATCGATGTATTTCCCTGACAAGGATCGTAATATGAAGACTGGAAATGTTCCGTGGAAGACGAAGGTAGGAATAAGAACTTGAAATTACATCTCAGATGGATCATCTTCAACGAGATTTTCATGATGATGATATGTTTTGAGAAATTTATTACTATACGTGTCAATTCAGATTACATGCTTTCTTGCAGTCCCTTTTCGCATTTACACATATTTAAAAAAAAATGGTTCAAATGGCTCTGAGCACTATGGGACCGTAGCGGTCGCGCGGTTCCAGACTGTAGCGCCTACAACCGCTCGGCCACGCCGGCAGGCACACATACACAAACATAAAACAAGTACACGGAAGGATATCACGCCTACTATCAATCCGCCAAAATTTTGTACCCATGCGCGAATTCTGCCATATTGAAACTTAGTGAAAACCAAAAACTAACGGATAAGTTTTGCTTATATTATTAAGTGTGCATTTTAGCTGCTGGGTTGGCCTAGAAGTAAACAGTTGTTGAGAAATACAGGCACACATACACAAACATAAAACAAGTACACGGAAGGATATCACGCCTACTATCAATGCGCCAAAATTTTGTACCCATGCGCGAATTCTGCCATATTGAAACTTAGTGAAAACCAAAAACTAACGGATAAGTTTTGCTTATATTATTAAGTGTGCATTTTAGCTGCTGGGTTGGCCTAGAAGTAAACAGTTGTTGAGAAATACATGTTTAATGAGCAGCAGTAAAAGAAAAGACTACGCAGGAAAGTAACGAGCCGTTCCCACAAAGAGCCTATTTTTTCGCTGTTGGTCATAGTTACTGTGATACAGAGTTTTCAGTTACTCTGCAACATAAAATTTGGAGTGTTTGCAGCGAGAAATGTTGTCACTGGTTACTCTATGTTTGGTTCATTTTAGGTGACACGTTGTTTTGTACTAAAAGTAGCTAACATACCGAAATTGTTTATAGAGTTGGAAGGAAAGCCATATCTCACTACAATAGGGAGAAAAATAGAAGTTAAAGTAATTTATTTGCGAGCGGTGCCTGAAAGTATATTAAGCGAATATGATTCACATTATACAATATATTAAAATGAATTTATGGGTGTGGGACTGATTGAAAACCTTTGTATAAATTAAATTATAACGCATCCTACTGTATTCATTTAAAGTAATAACCATGTATTACTTTCAGATAAAAAAAATAAAAGGAAATTCGAGCGCTGATACAAGCACTGAAGATTCCTGGAGTGTATCGCATAACAGCTGTTTTTGATGGACGTGAAGTTGATTTTACAGTTCACACTCCCAAAAATGAAAAATTAAAATGTAAATTAAAATTTCTGCAGGGAGAAACCTGCATTTATATAACTAAGTAGCTTCATTGTCATCTCAAGCTAAAAGCAATGGCAGTTCACAGCTAGTGCGTGTGAACAATAGTGAATTTATAAGCTTACGTTTATCACAAATTGTGTCACTAGTGTTTCCTTTCATAAAAGTTTTCATTCAGATGGTTAGATTACTTTTATTTCGCAAGAATATTCATTTCGCACCGCAGTAGTAAGCAGATACCGTTTCGCGCTTACTCGGTTTAGTATGGTGTGTTTTGACTTCATACAAATCAAAGGAGCGAAACTCTGCTTTCCTTTCTATACACTCTCTGTTCTCTGTATTAAGTATTAATCCTGCTGCCAGCAAGAAATGTTCAAAAGTCTGAAATGGGTAGATAAAATGCTGAGATCTGAAACATGGAAGTATAATTTTCATACCGACTACAGATCTTAGGAGACAGAGCACTGTGTGTTTGTACTTCGCCAGAAACAGCGGGCGAGGCATCCGCTGAATAAAGTCCCAGAGTGTCTGCATCGTGTTTCAAATGGCGAATTCCTCTGCGTCACCACTGTCTCGTGTTGCATTTGGCTGAAAATCACTGATTCTTAAATGGGTCACGACTGGAACAGGCCGTTGTATCTTTGGGGGCAGGGAATGAAAATTAATTAACTGACTGAAAAAACCCACACGCCCGCGCGCAGTTTTGACCAGTACAATTCCCAGCAACGCTTTACCTTAACAACCTGCGTCCTGCGTGCCCCCTACACGTTCTGAGTGGGAATAAACCCAGACTTACCGACTAACTTACGCCATGCACCTCACAGTGGCTTGCAGAATACTTAAGTACTTGATTAGAACATGAACAAGACTCAATAAATATTGTGGAGTGCACATATTGATGAAAACCTTGAACTTGTTGTGCTTCTCAAACAATTAAGGTCACTTTGATTTTCTCTCGACGTAACTGCTAGTCCTGGAAACAAACGAATCAATCTCTTGCCACATATTGCATATATATACTAAGTAGTGCCTTATGCGAAAATTTTCCGTGGTAACTTATCGCTTAGAAAGAAAACAAAAGCGAGCAGTAAGATTAATATGCAGTGTTCACCCGCGGTCCTCACGAGACAAGAGGGAAAAAAGACCTTTATTACTCATTATTAAAGCTGTCAGTGGCTCAGAAAGGATTACCAGAAGTTAGGTATTTTAACTGCACCATCGCAATACGTACATTCGGTAACAGGACTAGTATTACATAATCAACAACAATTTTAGACGAATAGTGATGTCCACATCTAGAACAATAGAGGAAAAAATGACCGCTATTACCCGATATTAAAGCCGTTTGTGGCCCAGAAAGGACTCCTGTACGCAGCAATAAATATTGTTGATTGTTTGCCCAATAACGTTACATATAGCAAAGGATGTTTTATATCGAACCTGATGACATTGCTCCTGGACAACTCATTCTATTCTAAGGATGAATTACTGTTTAAGAACCGATAACCTGTAAAAACGAAGATTTATAAGTGCAGTCGCATGAGCAGACCTAAAAAAGAATCTGTTCATTAATGTTAATACTAATCGTGTACATATCTCCTGTAAACTGATTCTTTCCACATCATTTCCATAAAGGAATCGTTCAAATAATCTATGGAATGTAGAAGTACCTAACTACTGAGTAGATATAGGTGCAATTAAATATCCAAAAACCCTCCCTTTAGTCACAGTCTTTAGGATGGTTTCCTTAATTGTCTGGTATTAGTCTGAAAAGACTATTTATAACAGTTCGCATTGAAAGAAGCAAATTCAGTCTCTTGGAGCAGAGAGTGAACGTACAGAAAAGACCGACGTCCACATACAATCACTTTCTTTGAGCATCCGGTGGATGACGTAAGGTTAAATCCCAGCCTTACAGTTTTCAGTTGGGATCTCATGTGCCCCGTTACCTACACCACTCGGATATGCACGAAAAAAAAAAAGTAAATAGCACTACATGAAGAGGTATTCGAACGTACTAGGCCTTCCTATTTTTGTCTGAGACGGAAAAGAAGGTTATCGAGGGGTATTTCTAGATTGTGCTGGAACGCAAAATCTCCAAAATATTCCCAGTTGGAATTCTCTCAGCGAAATATAATAAGAGCAGTTCTCTTTCTACAGACAAAAATATTTTATAAATGTGATGGTGATTGGTTTTATGGAATAATACTTTCCAGATAGAATGAACAACATTTGAAAATTTATCCACCGTACGGCACTTGTATCATTTCACGTTGCTACGCTGCGATATTAACCGGAACATCCCGTTATAGTTTTCTTAAAAGTGCATCTTCGCTAGTTTGGTTTTAGCAACAGTCAGTAGCATTCGAGCTGCCAAAAGATTTGCGTGACGTTTCATAATTAGGTCAGAATTCGTTTACCATCGGTTCCGATGTTGTTTCGGTTAAAGACGATAAAGTTGTGTTGCTGTCCGTAGCTGGAGAGAGATTTTGTTTGCGAACGACTGACGAATCGATAATAAGAAAGTTAGATTAATAGCCTGTCAAAAGCAGATCAAGTATGGCTGTAAATAACACGCTGTACGGAACCTGTTCTTACAACTGCGCCGACATCTCTATATATTACACACGCGCGCGCGGACACACACACACACACACACACACCCACACACACCTCACTATTATTACTAAATTTTGGCCTGTACTTTGATCTAAATTCTTAAATACTGTGAGGTGCTGAGCAGTATTGCATGATCTTTGACCCTGGAACACGCTGACAAAATTTTTGACACACTACAGTGCTCATTTCCCGACGTGGTTGACCCAATGAACAAACACAAATAAGAGAGATATTGTGCTTCGTATTTTGAAAGAATACGGCCGAGGAGCTGGTAACTAATAACCGCGAGGACGTGGAACTTTTCTCAAACTATTTTGAGCAATTGCTTAATTGTGAAGAGCCTACAAAAAAGAGTGCCTGTTGAAGATCCTCAAGAGATACACCTACCATGTAACCCACCTACTATGCAGCAAGTTGCTAATGCAAGGCACCCAGGGAAGATGACATCATTGCAGAAGCTCTGAAAGCAGGTGGAAAATGATCACAGAGGCCATGGATCGGATGTTGGTCGACTGTTGGGAGACTGGCAGGATCCCTGGTAACTGGAAATCAGCTATCATACACCCTTTACATAAGAAAAGCGATGGCGGCGGTGTCAACAATTACCAGGGGATTTCTCCGCCGCCAATAGGGTACAAAGTGCTCTCCAAGATTTTACTGGACAATGTAGAAAGTCAATGTAGTCAAGCAGTTGGTGAATATCAAAAAGGATTTAGACGTGGAAGGTCCTGTACTGAGCAGATCTTCAATCTGAAAACCATTCTCCAACTAAAACAAAAAAGAAGTACGAGCATCACCGTGCTTTTCGTCGACTTTACGAAAGCTTATGATTCCATCGACCGCCAAACACTCTTCTTAGTACTCCAAGAACGGGGTGTCGATTACAACACACACACACACACACACACACACACACACACACACACACACACATGAAACAGACTCTCACGGATACAGCCTCTAAAGTGAAGTTCAGAGGAGAACTATCTCGGAGTTTCAACATCAAAACTGGAGTACGACAGGGTGATGGTCCATCACCCATTCTGTTTAATCTGCGGCTTGATAAAGTCGTAAAAACCAGGGACTGTACGCTGAGGAATCTAGGAATCAAAGCAGTTTCCATTGGAGCCGGGACCAGAGGAATCGAGATAAGGAGTCTTGCTTTCGCAAATGACATTGCAATCTTAACCAACAACGCTAAGGATGCTGTCATTGCTGTCCAAGCCCTGCATGAGATGGCGGTGAAGTCAGGGTTACAAATATCCTTTGACAAGACCAAATACTATGAGAACCGGCAATCCAGTAACACCCCTTTGACGACTTTACATGGAAAGATTGGAGGGGTCATTCGCTTTCGTTATCTTGGTGAATAGGTCCACTCCAACGGTAGAGTCGGCACCTCCATCTTAGAAAGGCGTAACAAACTCAACGCAGCATACCATTATTCCCACAATCTTTACAACGAGAAGCGCTTTTCGAAGAACTCTAACGTCCGTCATTACAGAACTCCTGTCAGACCACAGTTTCTGTATGCCGCAGACACCCTCTTGATGAACAAAGAAGGCACGATGGATGACCTGGAGAAAGCCGAAAGACGTAATCTCAGAAAAATTCATGGCCCGAGATTGCCCCCAGTTGGAGCCTACTGATTGAAGTCTAATTCTGAACAGTATCAACAGAATCAGCCAACACCAGTATGCGACGGTAGGAGGCAAGTTCTATGGACACCTACAACGAATGAACAGCATTAGGCTTACCAAGAAGATCTTCTAATTGGTTAAAAGCTACAATACTGAAGCCTGTGGCTTAATGAAGTACTAAAGGACTTGGATTCGGCTGGGATCTCTGATCTTGAGATCCAAGATCGATCCAAATTTTATGCTAAAGCTAGAATCTTGGACCCCAGCACCTGGAGTCCCTAAACGTCGGAAGCCCCTTTCACAGGAGAGGAAGGAGAAATTATCAGCGGTGCTCAAAGATATATTGGGAACGGAAGAGAGCATCGAAGAACAACCAGCCATAAGTGCTCCTTCGTAGGCTTAAATCAATAATAATAAATGGCTCAACTGGCTCTAAGCACTATGGGACTTAACATCTGAGGTCATAAGTCCCCTAGACTTAGAACTACTTAAACGTAACTACCCTAAGGACATCACACACATCCATGCCCTAGGCAGGATTCGACCCTGCGACCGTAGCAGAAGCGCGGTTCCGGGCTGAAGCGCAGAGAAACGCTCGGCCGCAGCAGCCGGCTCAATAATAATATTTTGAAAGTATTCTAAGCAAACTACATACAGCATGAGGTATGCATGTCATCTTTGTCATTACAGAATTGCTAACTTCTTACATACATATATCGATATGCACACGTCGGAAAGAAAGCCATGGTGTTCCGTGATATTTGGTCGCGTTGCTACGCCGTCTCTGCCAGAAGGCGCTCATAGAAATAGCATTAGCATTAGTATTAGTATTAGTCGTGGTGTGTTGGAAAGCAGAGGTGGAACTGAATGGTCGGGAAATATTCATCTGGAATTGAGCTGCTAAATATTGTATACACAGATCTGACAGAAATAATTGAATAAGACAATGATAAGGATATTTATGGATTTTGAGAGGTTTTCTTGTGATGAATTGATACAATGTAAATATACAGCTTTGCATACTTGCAAGTAGCTCTCTGTTGTGAAATTAATTGTGTTACCGAAATTTGGTTTAAACATATCTGATAGCTTGTTCACAGCTAGGGAAATTAGTTCTCCTCCCCCACATATACAGTTTCTGAAGAACAGAGATAATTTTTGGGTAGGTTAGTCTTGTGCATTAAAGTAAAATTTTAGGATAATCACCCTGTTGAATCGTTTCCAAAAGCAGTCATTTTCGTATAAGGCCAATATTGTTCACTATCTTGAAAGTCAAGTTACCAAGTAATTATTTGCTCTAAAACTGTTTTAGAAAAATTATTTGTTGAACATTAGCACCCAAAATTGTTCTCATGCAAGAAATTCTATGTTGCTTGTGTATGGACTGCACGTGATGCTACAAACTCTGTTGAATATCATTTTTATATAGTTTTGCTGCGGCGGTCTTTGCTGTGCTCCACTCAGGCCTCCACCAGCTTGAACAGTCCTGTCCTGACATGCATGGTCCGTGGATTCATGAGGCTGTCTCCATACCCGTACACGTCCATCTGCTCGATACAATTTGAAACGAGACTCGTCTGACCGCGCAACATGTTTCCAGTCAACAACAGTCCAATGTCGGTGCCGAAGAATCCAGACGAGGCGTAGAGCTTTGTGTCGTGCAGTCATCAAGGGCACACTAGTAGGCCTTCGGCTCCGAAAGCCCACTTCGATTATGTTTCTTTGAATGGTTCGCACGCTGCCTCATGTTGACGCCCCAAAACTAGAATCTGCAGCAGTTTGCGCAGTGATTGCACTTCTGACACGTTGAACGAATCTCTTCGGGCGTCGTTGGCCTCGTTCTTGCATTATCTTTTCCCAGCCGCAGCGATGTCAGAGATTTGATGTTTTACCGGATTCCTGATATTCAAGGTACACTCGTGAAATGGTCCTTCGAGAAAATCACCATTCGTTGCTACCTCGGAAATGCTGTGCCCGACTCTCGTTAGTCGACTATAACACCCACGTTGAAACTCACTTGAATCTTGAGAACCAGCCACTGAAGCAGCAGCAACCTGCGCCAGACACTTGTTGTCTTATACAGGCTTTGCCGACCGCAGCACCATATTTTGCCTGTTTACATGTCTCTGTAATTGAATGCCCATTCCTATACCAGTTTCTTTGGTTCTTCAATGTAAATTCGAGGACAGTATGTTCTGGTTGCATGTTCCTCAAGACCATTAATTTCGTCTTACAGCTGTTATAAATATTTGTTTGTAATCTTGATCGCGTTGGGAAACATCATACGTCAGTATCCTTACACAGTATTAACTACAACATTCATTTTTCACAGATGGTCAGTTGAAAAAATAGCTCAACAAGGAAGAGAAAGGCATATTTTATATCGAAGAAGAACAGGAACACTACAGTATATTTACGTAAGACTTTGTCAAAGGGTAACATGCACGAACAGAAATGTCTCTCGATATACACCAAACTCACAGAGAATTACAAATAGGAAGAGTGTAAATACAGAGGGGTCAGTCGACGCACATTGCAGTTTAGTTTTGCAGCTATTGCAAATTGATATTCGTGCGGAATGTTTTTTGCAAACAAATAGCTAACACTCTTTCGTAACACACAACCCCGTTCACCGGTGCCTGCGCATTAAGAAAAATGGTTCAAATGGCTCTAAGCACTATGGGACTTAACACCTGAGGTCATCCGTCCCGTAGACTTAAAACTACTTAAACTTAGCTAACCTAAGGACATCACACACATCCATGCCAGGGGCAGGACTCTGAGCACTATGCGACTTAACTTCTGTGGTCATCAGTCGCCTAGAACTTAGAACTAATTAAACCTAACTAACCTAAGGACATCACACACGAACTTAGAACTAATTAAACCTAACTAACCTAAGGACATCACACACATCAATGCCCGAGGCAGGATTCGAACCTGCGACCGTAGAGGTCGCTCGGCTCCAGACTGTAGCGCCTAGAACCAGAGGCAGGATTCGAACTTGCATCCGTAGCAACAGCGTGGTTCCAGACTGAAGTGCCTAGAACCGCTAGGTCAAAGAGGCCGTCTGCGCATTACGTTTTAAAATAAGTGTACTACTTTCAGTTTCCGGTACGGACTTGGTCCACTCGGTTCCAACAAATCTTCCCTCGGAGGTGCCGAAACGCCGTTCCGGCGTGTTCCGGCCCAAATTAAGCCCTGCTCTCCACTATTTTACCCACTTTTGACGATTCCCCTATGTTCTGAAGGAATCTCGCCCGTGCTGCTTAGAAATTTTCATGCTGCTTTGAAACATCAGCCAATTTATGGAATGACCATGTGTGTTGCACTGCAGTATCAGTTAAGCCGTACATATTTTATTGTTGCTTTATCAGACCGGCCGGTGTGGCCGTGCGGTTCTAGGCGCTTCAGTCTGGAACCGCGTGACCGCTACGGTCGCAGGTTCGAATCCTGCCTCGGGCATGGATGTGTGTGATGTCCTTTGGTTAGTTAGGTTTAAGTAGTTCTAAGTTCTAGGGGACTGATGACCACAGATGTTAAGTCCTATAGAGCTCAGAGCCATTTGAACCATTTTTTTTTTTTTTTTTTTTGCTTTATCGCTTTGTTGATCACTAAGTTGAATTTGTAATATTAATAGATGTGCGAGGAAAGTTGTTATGGCACATTATCTATTACTTTTTCAACGCCTCAAGGGCACGTAACTGGATCTTATTAAATTTATAAGTACCGTGTTTTAAATGTTAATCTTCTCTTCCTCATGAAATATCTGTATCACAACCGACTTACTTCAATGTCGCATTCTTTGGTAGAAAAATGAACCACATACGAATATCAATACTCTACAAAGAAAGTGCTTCCATGAAATACCACTTGTATTCGTCAAATCTCCACCGTAGCAGTCGTGCGGCACGACAGGTAAATTGTGTGTGTGTGTGTATGTGTGTGTGTGTGTGTGTGTGTGTGTGTGTGTGTGTGTATTTCGCTTGCACTGAATATGGTGCAAATTAGGCCTATTTATTTCACTCCTTCCACCGCGCCGTTGTTCATCCGCCTGCACCTCACACCCCCCACACCGCAGCGATCTTGATAGCAACAGCAGTCTTATGGCAAAACAACCTATAAAACATGACCCACTTTGACGTTGCATGTCATCAAGGAGGCCCGTGGAGCAACACAATTTAAAAAATTAAAGATTTGTTAACATTTTAACCCTACAGTTTTGAATTACTTCCAAAAATTCTTAATAGTAACCTTACTTCATTTTATTTTTAGATTCATCTGGAATACTTTGTCTGCCAGAGTTTCGGGAAATATAAGAAACCAATACCGAAGATCTTATTAACTCTGAGAAATTTCGTAATATATCTTCTTCAGATAGAGAAAATTTTATTAGCAGTCTTCCTGAATTTCGAACGAAAAATAATTTCTAAATTGGACCCATTGAAACTACAAGGACCGTTTCCAAAGGATCCAGAAACAAAGCGATGTTTTTCAGTCTGTCATTTATTCACAGTTCAATAAGGCTGGTATAAAAATTCTACGGCCATGGCTATGAGTATGTTATTTTAAAATAACAGTATTGTCACTTCTGTTGGTTGTTTGCATATGGTCAAAGCAAATCATACTCCTCCACATGGGTTAACGGTTTTTCAGTTCTAAGCAATTTTACACAGTACGTATCTGATCATAATAACTCACAGCAGCATATTAACGCGCGCCTATCTTTTAATGATTGGTTACGAAGTAATACCATCGATACTTTACTGCAAAGTGACATCAATAGTAAAATTACTTTCTACAGATATGTATTGCATCGTGTTATTAATGTCACAAATATTTTAGCTTCATGAAATTTACCTTTATGGCCCATAATCCTGAATCTAGAAATTTCATGTCAATTTTACATTTACTATCGAATTATGGTCCTATTTTAAAAGAACTTCTCTTAAAGCTAGAAGGTGAAATAAATTACTTAAGCCCTAAGATTCAAAATGAGATCGTTAATTTACTTGCTACCGCAGTTAGAGAAAATTCTATTTTAGAAATTAAAAAAAAGCTTCATTTCTGGCGATTATTTTGGATACAACTCAAGACGTGTCAAAAACTGACCAACTTTCTATAGTTTTTCGATACATGTCGATAGCAGAAAATTGTTATCGTGTGCCTAAAGAAATAAAGCTCTGCGAGTCCTTTTCGAGATTTATATCAGAAGCTGACTGTAGTACAGAAGGGCTTAAAACTGACATTTTTAACGCTATAAAGGAATGTGGAATTGACTTTGTCCAAATGTAGAGGGCAGGGATATGATGGAACAAATGTCGGGTGTGTACGGAGGGTTACAAGCCCATATAAAGGCAGATGCGCGAAATGCCGATTACATTCATTGTGCGGCACACGCGTTAAATTTAATAATGACTTACAGAGAGCTAGTATATTACAAAGTAATGTTTTGACTACACTGAGCGAAATAAGAAATCAAAATTCATTCCATGGTTTGCTAAATGAATCCAGAGACCTAACAAAAGATTGGGGTAACAACCGTTGTAAAAAAATAAAGGACGGAAGATGACAAAGCGTTATCTGAAGAGGAGAGAATTTCAGACCGGCAATCGTACTTCGAAGTCAAATGTACTATTGCTGTTTAGATATTTAATTTCTCAAACTAAACAAAGATTTCAAAAGTCTCTGTGACCTTAGTAATACATTCGAAGTGTTACAACCGGAGGAACTCTTATCATTTTTAAATGAAATAATAAAAAAGGAGCGGGAAAACTGAGTGTTAAATACAGTAAAGACATCTCATTTGACCTGTATGAACAATTAATTTCTTTAAAAATCTGCTTAAAGTCTGAAACGCAGAAAATCCATTCCATTAAGGAATTCAGGGAATTATTACTGATTACATTAAATAGCCTTGCATCCAGTTTTCCGTAGGTAATAACAGCATGTTTCCAATTTTTTATTCTTCCTGTAACAACTGAGAGAAGTTTTTCGAAATTAAAACTGATTAAAATCTATCTTAGAACTCCTATTAGCCAAGAACGGCTTTTAAACTTGTCATTGCTGTCTGCCGAAGCCAAACAACTCGAAAACTAAAATCATCTTCTGCTACAGATGATTTAAGAAGTAAGTTTGCCGAAATAAATGGCGAGAAAAGTATGTATGTAATTGTTTGGCTAACTGGGCTCCTAGGAGCATTAATTGTAAATAACAACTTACCTATGTAACCTATACTTAATAAATATTTATTTTATTCAAAATGAGAGTTTTTTTTTTTTTTTTTGAGAAAAATCTTTATTCTCCATTTGATCTTCGCCAAGCCTGGTAAAAGGGCCCCGCTACACATTTTGATAAATGGCCCATCCAAGACGAGCTAAGCCACGGTGTATAGGTGCAATGATAATGGAATAAGAGTGCGGTACGTGCAAATGGTTCAAATGGCTCTGAGCACTATGGGACTTAACTTCTGAGGTCATCAGTCTCCTAGAACTTATTACTGCTTAAACCTAACTAACCTAAGGATTCGAACCTGCGACCGCAGCGGTCGCTCGGCTCCAGACTGTAGCGCCTAGCACCGCTCGGCCACTCTGGCCGGCGCGGTACGTGCAGGCGGCTGAAAGAATGACTAACGGACCGAGGAAAAATACGGAAGTTTAGTGCCTAACGGTCCGCCGACGACGAGGATACTACAGACGAATCGCATGCTCGCACTGGGGATGGATGGAGAAGTAAATCGGCCATTTCTTTTTCAATGAAACCATCGACCTTAAGAGAGTTGGGTAAATCACAAATAGTTTACGTATGACTGGCGCCAGATGAACCAGGGAAGTCCAACACTGGATTTAGTGAGATAACAACAGACTGTGGCTACCACAATGGCGGGTGGTTAAATGGGATTAGAAATTAGATAGGTGTCAGATCGATGTGCATACCTGAAGAGCATAGTGAATTGGAAAGTATAAAGGACGCCTTTGTCCCGCAGTGGATATCAGTTGGCTGCTGATGAAAACAACAGATGGTAAGACAAACACAACTCACATGATACAAACAAGTCCAGCATTAGCAGACAGTAACGCATTTACGTCACTCCTGGGAAAAATTTTTTTGTTAGGTGAATGCATGAGTCCGTAACGCTTTTGTTTTGCATGTTAGTATTCCGATTGCTATGGGTTTATTTATCAATTGTCGGTTTTTGGTTCAAATGGCTCTGAGCACTAAGGGACTTAACTGCTACGGTCATCAGTCCCCTAGAACTTAGAAGTACTTAAACCTAACTAACCTAAGGACAGCACACAACACCCAGCCATCACGAGGCAGAGAAAATCCCTGACCCCGCCGGGAATCGAACCCGGGAACCCGGGCGTGGGAAGCGAGAACGCTACCGCACGACCACGAGATGCGGGCTGTCGTTTTTTGATTTGTAGTTCACTGTTACTATTTGAGCTTGTGTATTTTCATATTGCAATTTGAAGATAGTGAGCAGAGCTGTGGGCGCTAGATAACGGAGTGCGTAGGGGAGAAATCCGAACATTTCCGACAGATTTTTCTGTTTGAGTTCAGTAGAAGGGGGACATGGGTGGAGGCACAGATAAACTTTTGCAGCTGTGCATGATGATATTGCCACTGGACAGAACACAGTAAGAAAATGACTGAGTCTTTCAAAATGTGTAAATCGCGATTGCAGCTGCGAATATAGAGCTATGGTGGAACTACACACATCAATAATTCGACCGCACGAACACAAAAATAACAGATTGTATCCTGAAAATAAAGAGAAGAAATTGATTTTATTTTGCTCTTCCAACATTTGTGGCTGAAATAGTATACGGAGCACCCTTATCTATCCACGATATGGTTGCCTATGGAATACATCAGAAGGTGTACGACCAATAAATAAAATATAACAAGAAAAAAAAAGAATGAGGGTGGTCCGATAACGAAGGGACTATCATAGGGTATAGCTGCGTGACTATTTATTTTCCACATCCCGCTAGGTGAATACCCGGCCGGTCCCCACGTTCCGCCTCAGTTACACGACTCGCAGACATTTGAAACATATTTGCACTATTCCATGCCTTACAGTAGACGCAGACAGCTAGGGTACACTGATTCCGTCCCGGGGGGAGGGGTGGGGGTACGGAGTGGCTGCAGGAAGAGCATCCGGCCACCCCTTCACATTAACATGCCACGTCTGTTTAACCATAACAGCAGACCCCGCAAATCGGGATTAATGCTTGGAAAGAGACATAACTGCGTGACTATTTAGAAGACGACGAATGCATAGTACGTTTGTTGGACATTACAAATGGAGTGATATCTATTAACCATTGTGAATGCCTAAGTTCATTAAGAGATATATAGCGCTACACCACGTACGTATAATGAAAATGAAGAGTGGTAAATTCCACATTGTGCGTTTTCAGTGCCACTGTGCTGTCGGTAGCCTACTACGTGTCCCTCGACTTGATGTTGGTGCCAAACCGTGGAGAAAGTCTTTTAAACGTGCCTTACTGAATGGCACATCGTCTTCGTCCCAAGTTGTGCTTCGCTCTGATGTTCTAAAATTTAAAAGTATGAGAAGCAGTTTTTCTGATTATATTTCTATCAGTTAAAAATATAATGCTTTATTTCTGGACTTATATTACCACAAATAAAGTGTAGAGTTTCAATATTAATGGTACTTGGAACAAAAAATTCTTCATGCTGTTTTGACGTGAAGTGCACTTTAGAGACCGTGGCTATGCACAAAGTACAAGTTGATTCTTGCAAAGAAGAAATCAACAATTGGTCAATGTTAATAAGCCTGTTTATTTAGACAAAGAGCGCCATTACCCATTTCAAACCAATAGGTTCATCTTCAGCAATCTGTAGAAGAACCTGTCTATTGCAAACCGGCAATGGAGCCACTTCCGTACATGAATACCATTAATAACCATGGCTGGTTGCTGTTTTCCTCTTTGCAAGAATCAATTTGCAGAAGTGTTCTTACTGGCCCTCAGAACATTCCTAATAAAACATTTATTTTCTAATATATACCATTATATTTTGCATATATATGAAGGACACAATTCTGTGCTATCAAAATACCTTCTCAATATTTTGGATATATATATCACTTACATTCAAACTAAGCTACATTGTTTATTCAATTCCTAGACAAGTGCACATTTGGCAAATAGAACGTTCTTCATTTCGATTCTGCAAATGTAGTCGTAAAATAACTGTAATCTACACGCTGTATAGGTCAAATAATGTATATAGCATCTGCAGTGAAAGTCTTGTTAAGACCAAACGCGTTTCG
Organism: Schistocerca piceifrons; assembly: GCF_021461385.2. Taxonomy (NCBI): domain Eukaryota; kingdom Metazoa; phylum Arthropoda; class Insecta; order Orthoptera; family Acrididae; genus Schistocerca; species Schistocerca piceifrons. The sequence continues at coordinate 249,997,096 of NC_060138.1, read as the reverse complement.
TTTTATTCTAAGGCATCTTCAGTGGTCGCCGTACAAATACCTGACTGTACCAAACTCTGGCATTTACCACCTCCAGTGTGACAGCTGCGATGATACATTCTTAGCGCAGACAGGCAAAAATTTTGAAATAAGGTATACAGACCACAAAAGAGCATGGAAATATGGCACCAGCCGTTAAATACCTCCAGCAAGAAAACCACCATCCTAACACAACACAAAAGGACATGAAAATAGATTCAATAACAATAAATATCTCAAACTAGAAGAGAACTTCTAAATTCAAAATGCAGTAATAGAGAAGTAAGACATAATAAATGAACAGACAAACATTAGCAACCAAGCGTTATTTAAACTAATAAAACATCTTATAGAGAAAGAACAACCCACCACAAAGTGATATCACGGACTAGACAATATCACCACCCTAAATCAACCACCACTTTATCATTGTAAAGGAATAATTTACACACCCAGTAGTTAAGACATCACACACACACAGCATGGCGAAAAATACAAACTCTCACACACACAAAGTAATAACAGTCGCTCCCACCACCACCAAAACAAATCAACATAATAGTGGTTTTTCAGGCCACAAAAACGTGAATATGTCTAGTACTAGAGAATTTGATAGTGCTGTGTGTTATAATCAAACATATAAACGTGGAAGAATAGGAAGAATGACGTAAGAAACAAAGGAATTGTGGACAACGATAGGAAGTAATACTGTTTATAGTGGTAAGTTAAATCATACCAACTGTTCATGATACCAGCGAACAAAATTGTCAAGAAAAAAAAGAACATGCTGTTACAGTGACCACTGAAGATGCTTTAGAATAGAGCGAAACGCGTATGTTATCAAAAACACTTCCATACAGTTGCAAAAGGCGGTATTTAACCTATACAGCTTGTTTACCTTGAACTGTGGAAAAAAACAAGGATAATAACGTGTAACTGTAATCTAGCTAAAGATGAAAAGTTAACCTCTAATCTTCTTTCGTTCCCTACAACAATTTTGAGAAGAAAACATTAATATTACTTAGGTCAATGAAGATGCGAGTTAAGCCGTGGACGAGAAACAGTGTAGTCTACTAAACTGAATACAAAATTCAATGGCAGGCCCTCAAGCTGCAGTTAAAATAATGTCTGATTACAACATGCAAACATTAAAGTCTAGGATACAAGCAAACTCATGATTTGAGAACTTCAGTATCGTAGTATGATGACTGTGTCAAATAAACGTGTTAATTTCAGGTTGAGGTTCAGTTATAATAATTTTAGTCAGTGCAAAAAGACAGTTTGTTTATCAACATTTGATGTGAAAACTTTCTATCAAGAACTGATGGAAGAATGCATAAATATGGTTGTCAATGTAACTTTGATAAGGAAAGAAATGCTGCTGGATAACTGGTCTTGCGAAATTTCTGCTTCGAAGTAACCGCAGCTGTACGAGGAAATGGATGCTAGAATATCTTTGACGTGATTTCGAGTGCCCCATATTTTTCTGAAACTACGACAAAAGGGTAGCTGTCAGCTAAAGATAAATTCCACTGGCTACCGTCACCTACTTCTAAGCTTGGCATTTAATAATGTCAGAGGCAGATATGTCACAGGTAAACTGACATTACCCTTCCGTAACAGACAGCGCTAGTTGTCTTTTGCACTTAATCTTCCAGTCGCACTATCTTATGACAACGTGAAATTCATTTGTCTTAAGCAGACTAGTTTCTGCTATAAAATTCAGTGTTCAGCATCAGCGATGTATGTTATAAAAATATAAAATATCCAGTAACTAAATCCAGAAAAGGATAGATAAGATTTTTCCTGCGTTTCCGTATTAAGTTTCAAATTGAAATAATTTGAAAACCTACTGTAATAATAAAAGTCAAAGCTGATGTAAAATAAAATGAAATACACGAGCTGTGGCTTTATTACTATTATTATTATTGTTTTCATCATGACCATCATCATCAATAATAATTATAACAATAATAATTATAATAATAATAATAATTCGCTTGTTCATATTTATACAGTACTGATAAAATAACAACGGTTACAACAACAACTTCTCACTAAATTCTCCGAGATTGCAACGAAGAATTCTGCATTTATCGCATATGCCAGATCCCTCTGTTTGATCTCCTCATTCCTGATGGTCTACAAATTATTAGTGTTGAGTAAAGCATATATTTATCATTTATTATTATTGATATTATTATTCATTTTAGTGTTCTGAGAATTCAAACTCCACATCCAGCTAGGATGAGACATTTTCCTTATTAATTTTAGGATTGTCATCTCTTCTGTGACAGCTCACATCATGGCTGCATACGTGGAGTAATTTCGATAGTTTACAAAGAGCAATTGTTGCCGATTAATTTAGTAACTAAGTGCTGCATGTGTTACCGCACACCATGGGAACTGATGGGGAATTATTTATTACTGACACGGTAACAAACATATGTGTCCATGTATATCCGTGCGCACTTAGTCGACATAGGATAAAATTATAACATTTGAATTATTATTAACAATATAAAGTATTAACTCCATCCACAGTGTGTACTTACTTCATCTGAAAAAAAAAACCAGTTAAGAATCTTTAATACTGTGCACGATATTGCAGTGTTCGGGCCGGATCTGGTATTTTGAACGTTAGCGTTAAGAGAAATTATCGCCAAAATTTGCATGTCCGAAGGAACATCGCACCATACCTCTTGACAACAAGTCACTGCAATATCGTATTTGTCCGTCGATACCAGGTAGTGGCTTTGAATTAAAATGTCTCTCCCCTTTACACAATGTGCACTAGTGCATGTTGTATGCATGAACAACGACAGACGGAAGTTTGGGTTTGGCCGTGAGTCGTGCACGGATAGCCAAAGTGGTTAAGGCGACTGTTCGTATGGAAAGGAAAATCCGGGTCCGGGTTCGAGACACGTTCCGGCACAAATTTCTATTGTTGTCATTGCACTGTACAGCCGATGGTTGTCCGTATTCGCAACATCTACTTAATTTCATGTATTTCACTTATTATTACACACTTGGATTCCCGGCATGAAATCTACAGATCGCATGATATTTGTTAACCTCGTTTAACACTTCATTGGAAGTTTAACTGAACACAGTACCTTAGTTATTATTCTTTCTTGCATCTTCGAAATTATTTGTTACGGTCATTTAATTTTTGTCACTTTTGTGCACACACTCCCGGTCTTGACTACACGAGCCGGCACGGTAGTTCAGCGTGTTTAGTCAGAGAGCTGGTTGGCCCATGTAATAAAAAAAACTAACAGTGAGTGGAAGGATCAACAAAACGAACTTTAACGGATGTGATGTGACGTCCGCAACGACCAAACACAACGATCAACAACTAACAAATTAAAAAAAAAAAGATGGGTAGAGCGTCTGCCATGTAAGCAGGAAATCCTGGGTTCGAGCCCCAGTCGGGACACACTATTTCAACTGTCCCCGTTGACTTATATCAACGCCTGTTTGCAGCTAGGGGTATTCATTTAATTGCAATTTCATTCTAAAAGTCCCTGTGACTGCCACCAACCATAGACTGCTTCACTTGTGTGCTTTCTTCACGGCGTCTCCAACTACCTGTCACGCTCCGATCACGTGAAGTGTCGCATTACTAAACATGCGTCTGTCAAGTGATTGTCTGCCTATCAAAATGCTTTTGTGGATGATTCCCTTTTCACGGTGCTTTTTTAATTAAAGAATTAAATCAAAGAGCCACTGACTTCAGGAATAAATCTGGGTACTAATTGACATATTGAAAATTAAAAGAATGTGTTTGAATAAAAATGTGTAGTGACATCTAAGGTGTCTGAAGATATGACAACTTTACAAGGCATTTAATTTACAGCCTTCAAAGTACCCAGCATTGTCGTCAGTTGTATTTCAGAATGGTGGAATGGAATGGATCTGAGCACTATGGGACTTAACTTCTGAGGTCATCAGTCCCCTATAACTTAGAACTACGTAAACTAACTAACCTAAGGACATCACACACATCCATGTCCGAGGCAGGATTCGAACCCGCGACCGCACCGGTCGCGCGGTTCCAGACTGTAGCGTCTAGAACCGCTCGGCCACCCTGGCCGGCTTCAGAATGGTCCGAAGTGTGTCAAGGTTCGGGGGAATGCGACACTGGTGAGGATAGTTTGAATTCAGGGTCATCTAGGTACAAATCTAAACGATATGGCTTTGTGCCTGCATCGCAGTTTATCCCACACCTTTTGAAGTGGATCTTCTTCGTTCTCTGGGTAAAGTTTCCGTATTTTGCCCAGGTGTCGCAATTTAAAACGTATGACCAGTAACACCAAAAACTTCTGAAGGTGACTAGATAAACAAATCGTGAAGGCAGTAAGCCGTACCACCGCCAAAGCATAGCCACTAAGCATATGGGAATACTAATGACGCAATTCTAATCTACCGTACATCGCCTCGGGTATCGTTAAACTTTCTTACGAGTAACGTCTATGAATTTTGTAAGTGAATAGCCTGTGAAGTACTGGAGTTGGACAAAAATATGAATAGACAGTGAGAAACTCATTCTTGAATGCTAGCAAAGTCTGCAGGTTGGGCTATTGTAGGTGACCACGAACAGCACCTGTGCATTGTTATCAAAACGTATCAGTTGTAATCAGAACAGTGTTCTGTAGAATTGTGAATACATTACGTGGGAGGTAACTGAAATCGAGGTGGGCCAGTTGTTGGTGCTCCTCCAAAATCACGGTAGCCAAAGTCTTTGATGTTTCAAGTGATATAGCGTCAACAATTTACACAGCGTATAGGGAAATAGGAAGATCATCATCCGTCAACAACGTGTACGAAAGTGTATATTGAGTGATGGTGACGGACGATCATTAAAGAGATTGTGACGAAAAATAAGACGAGGAGAGCTCCAAAAGTCCCTGCAGAAATAAATGTCGTACTCGCGAGCTCTGTAAGATATCCCCCTTTGCAATAACATTATTTGAAGAAATAAATGGATAGCATAGTAGTCGGTCTAATCTGCTTAATAACAGTTGCTATAACCTCGCTCTGAGAAATTTTAATGAATGAATAACAATGATAATCATTCCTTTCAATAAACCAAGGAAATTATTACAATACCTTAATTGTCACTGAACTGCAAGTTTAATAAATAATCTTTTTTATTACTTAGGTTGATATGCCAGATTGTTTCCGAATGCCCATTCTGTTCTGGTGATGATGGACAACGGATAAGTACGAAAAGCAATTAAAGAATGAATTTCGAGCTTAAAATAAAAGGCGAAAGACCATAAATAAGTTAAATTTTCTTTATTGTACTTGAAACTGTCACACATCATTTAGGAACTCATTCGATTCACGTCAGACATCGCACAGCGAATAACAGCAGATAGTAAATCGCTGATTGGGTCGCACACAAGACTTTTGCTGCACTGATTGTACAATGTGGTCAAAAAATGTCTGAGAACCTTGTAATGGTGTTTCAGGATAGAGTCTGCTGAAAAATAACTGTTAATAATCCAATTGGACACACTGCGCCGTTTCTGAGTTAATTAGCATGGAAGTATCCAATCAGGCTGCTACCCGTGAAAATAAAAGCAACCTGCCAGAAACGGTACGTCTTACATGTTCTCTGTTTGGGTTCCTAAAAGTGAACAAGAGAGCGATACAAAACTGGACATGGGAGTGGTAGTGTAACACGACTCTGACCCCAATTTTGGTATCAAATTGATACGCAAATTAATTAAATCGATCAATTATTTACCCCTAACCCCTCCACTCCATCCCTGGGTGATGTCACATGTTTTCCTTAATTGGTATGTGCGTTCCCCACCATCTCCCCCATCCTCGCCCCTTCCCCTCCCCCTCCTTCACCTATCCTATTGACATGAACTTCCCATTTCGGCGGCAACTTTGAATTTTCGCTGTGCAGTTCAGTCGTCAATTCAGGGGTCACAATATTAACAGAATTCGTTTATACAACAGTAATAGGTGGTAGAAATAAAAAAAAATTCAGATGATGGGAAACTGGTGAATTAAGCTCTGCAGAGGACATAATTTGACTTTTATGGGGTGGAGATACTCTTATTTAACTTCCGATCGCTTCATATACTGAGATTCCAATGTCATTAAGATGCTCTGTGGTGCATTGCCAGGTGTGACTGTACTACAGATTACTGGTGTGTCTGGCTCTGCAGCACCCAGGCTGCAGCCCCCTTCCAGTCCCCAATGCAGCCACCTACACCAAGCCTGCTTGAAGACAAAAAACAAGGTGAGGTTAGTGTCCTCCTCCCACAGCTCTACCATAACTAGCAACAACATGTATTTTGAGAGATGCAGATGGAGTCAGAAGTGTCAAGCTACCTGTTTCCATCAGAATTGACAAAGAGTGTTTTTCTAAAGCTAGCAACTGCATCAAATTTACCAGCCACTTGCCAGCAAACAAAAGATGTTTGCCACAGAAATTTTTCCACCACAGTTGTGTTCTGTCTCTCAAACACCTGCACCAGACCTGTTTCAAGAAAAGAAGGCAAGTAATGCCTTTCTGGTGTTATATTCTGAGTTCCTATCGGTTCTCTGCAAAATGGAGGGTGCTGTGTCAAGGTGTATAAAGCCCAACCCCCACAACAATCGTCATCAGCCTTTGACAGTGCCTAGTTATGTCTCAGTGATTCCCACAATATGAAATGATGAGCCTGCAGTGACGCCAGTGGTGGTGGGAAACGGCCAAACTTGGGGAAATTACCATGTAAGAGTTCACAAAAAATAATTATGGGTTCAAATGGCGACAGCTATAAAATTTCATTGCAAAGTATTCATATTTTTGGAGACTGTGATACGTTTTCGGAACAAGTGGTTATAAAAGTTCTTTTTCTCTCCCTATTGCAGAACTCATTGCCGAAATGTTGGCTGAGTTAGAACGTCAGCTGGAAGCTGAAAGTCACCAGCAAGCGAAAGAGGCCGTGCTACCATCATGTAAGTACATCCCCAAATTCTACATGATAGTTTACATGTTCAGAAACGTTTCTTCATGTATTCAGATCGTAACAACTGCTTATAAAACTTTTGATCTCGCTGTTGCAGCGGCGGCTGGAGGCCAAAACGCAGCAAGAACGTAATACATTTGTAATATATTGCCGTAAGACTTCTGCGGAGTGGCAGCCCCCACACCATCGTATACCCTCTGGCTTCCCTGGTTAGTTCAATCAGATCTGCCACACCCCAGACTGGCGATCGTGAAGGCTCCGACAAGCAGCAGCATCAACGAGCACCCTCGCCACAGCCTGGGTGATCCAACAGGATCTCCCACACCCGCCACCTCCTCCTCCTCCTCCTCCCCCTCCTCCAGCTCCGACTGTTCACTCTCGCCAGCAGAGAAAAGTATGTGTGCTTCGGCACATATCCCTTCCCACTGGAGGAGCCTCCTCCCGAACGCTGCCATCCACTGTGTGGACAAATTCGTCTCCTAGCTGTACTGTTAATGATGACTAACTTGTGGCTAGTGGTAGTGCTCTATCTCACCCAGATAGTGAAGGACATCAGATTAGTTGCATCATGACCACTTTAGAGTACTCAGCGGTTGCTAGGGCTTTTTAGTGGCGTATCTCGTTTACTAGAAAATCTGGCCAGAGGTATCGCGACCCACTAAGCTTTCTAGATCAATGTCACAATGCCACCCGATATTGGAGGAAGAGCTTCTGAAAACCCTAGATAATCTGAGATATGATACCATTAAGTGTAATGTAGTACTCTGTGCTCACACCCCTCCCCCCCTCCCCCCTCCCCCCTCCCCCCTCCCCTGGCGCAAACAGCAGGTTGCTGCTGAGGAGAAAACTCTGCAGTACATCTGGGGTGATAATGGTGTTATATCTCTGAGTAGTATGGTGAATTCATCTTGGTTCCTATACTGACCTGGATTTCTGAGATCGAAGTAAGATGGTCAGCTAAATCACTCAGCCAAACACCACACCTCAAAATCCACATTTATGTCGCTTCAGTCTGGAACCGCGCGACCGCTACGGTCGCAGGTTCGAATCCTGCCTCGGGCATGGATGTGTGTGGTGTATTTAGGTTAGTTCGGTTTAACTAGTTCTAAGTTCTAGGGGACTGATGACCACAGATGTTAAGTCCCATAGTGCTCAGAGCCATTTGAACCATTTGAGCCACATTTATGTCTACAGCCAGTTAAATGGTCGGTCCAGTTATATGAAACTACCTGAGGATATTAAGAACAAGCAGGCTCGTATTTATGTTCAAAATGAAAAATATAATGCTTGTTTTGCATGGTCGATTCTGGCTTGCGATAGAGATTACCATTACAGATACCATCTCAAGCTCACAACAACATACAACGTATGAAAGAATAAAATCGCCGGAGGTTATTATTTTGATGGTAGCGATTTCCCTGTAAAGATTCAGGACATATCAAAATTTGAGTTGTGAAATCTCGAAATATTTGTTTACTTTTATGGACTGAAGAAGCAGAAAAGCAAGCCAGTTGAGCAGGACAAGCATACTGTAGTTAGACAACTCCATTTTTCGAAATAAGCAGGTGAATGTTATCTTCATGTAAACAAGCTCCTCTTCTGTGAAGGTGATAATCAGCATTATGTTTAAATCAAAGACGTTTTCCACCTCCTTAACTCCTGACTCAATAAACAAAAGTGTAAACAGCACTTTTGCTCAATGTGTTTAAATATCTTCTCGGAAGAAATGTACTTAAAAAGGTTGTAAGGCGTCCAGATTTTATAGACCTTACATGAGCTTGATCAATAATGACAGGACGACACAGTAAAAATAATAATTACATTATATCAATGAAAGGAAATAGCAGTTAATCTCGTGTACCAAAAACTAACAAAACAATCTCTACCAATATGGACAATGGCATTGAACAAACAAGTTAAAGCGAAACACATTTTGGAGACAAACTGAGAAGGTGGTTAATGATATCATAAAACTCCCATTTAGCAAGAGAACGGCGGACTTCAGCGCAGAAAGGGATAAGGACAGAACAACACATTATTCCTTTTAATTTCAATAAGGCCAGGACCGAGGGTAAGTGGCTGCAGATCATTAACAGGGTTGGGCTACAACCCATCAAGAAAAATAAAAATATTTATTCACATGTAACAAGACAGTGATTGGCTGAAGCCATACTTGAAGATGCAGACGCGACACGGTGGGGATATCCTCATTATATAAAAGCATTTTGAGACCTTAAGGCTCTAGCTCTCTCTCATCTCGCAGCAGACCGCACAAGTGTGTGGAAATAAGTGAGGGCATTGAGAGCTTTGCTTTCTGAAAAGTGAGGACCATACACTTCACGTATTGTGGCGACAGATAGCAAAGCGTTAGTTAATTATTCCTGCAGAAATTTTTGTGGGCGAAGAAACTGTGCGCATCTCTCCAACCCATAGCGAGTGTGCAACAGCAATTATTTCGACTAGGGAAAGATTAACGTCTGAAGAACGAAATATATTTCACAATACTTTCAGGCAGGACACTGACCTGATTTTATCTCCCAGCCGAAATTAACCAGTTGGTCAACAAGAAAGTGAGCATCATACCCACTTAAATTATAGGAGAACACAGGTATCATACCTTGGTAACTGATACTTCAAATTGCATGCATTGTGAGCTGTACCACAGAACTACCCTGTAAGAAGACAATGATCTATACGGGGAGTTTCACTTTTCTGTCTAACAGCAGCTCACAAATACGAGGTGTGGTTAGAAAAAAACCGGACTAGTACTGGTGAAACAATAAAACGAATGCAATAAGGCTGAAAGTCGCGTGGCCTGTCACGTGACTCTCGCTCCGCCTACTGCTCGAGTTTCATCTGCCTCCTGCACTCAGTCTGCCCGTGGCGTCTGTTTTAAGTAGTTGACGTTTTGTCTGTGCGTCGGAAAATGTTGAGTATACAGAAAGAACAGCGTGTTAACATCAAATTTTGTTTCAAACTAGGAAAATCTGCAAGTGAAACGTTTGTAATGTTACAACAAGTGTACGGCGATGATTGTTTATCGCGAACACAAGTGTTTGAGTGGTTTAAACGATTTAAAGATGGCCGCGAAGACACCAGTGATGACACTCGCACTAGCAGACCATTGTCAGCAAAAACTGATGCAAACATTGAAAAAATCGGTGAACTTGTTCGACAAGATCGCCGTTTAACAATCAGAGCAGTGTCTGAGTTAACAGGAGTTGACAAGGAAAGTGTTAGGCAGATTCTTCATGAAAGTTTCAACATGAACAAAGTGTGTTCAAAAATGGTTCCAAAGTGTCTCACAATTGAACAGAAGGAACGCCGAAGAATGATTTGTTCTGACATCCTGGAAAACATTGAAAGTGATCCCACCTTCTTACAAAATGTTATTACTTGCGATGAATCGTGGTTTTTTACTTACGATCCCGAAACTAAACGCCAATCGATGCATTGGAAAACTCCTGGTTCTCCACGACAAAAAAAAGCACGAATGTCAAAATCGAAATTCAAGGCAATGATGATTTTTTTTGACATCAAAGGGATTGTGCACATTGATTGGGTACCAGAGGGACAAACAGTGAATCAGCATTACTACATTAGCGTCCTGGCTACCCTACATGAGCGAGTACGGAGAAAACGGAACGATTTGTGGAGAAAAAAGTCATGGATCCTTCACCAAGACAATGTCCTGACTCACAGTGCGTTGTCAGTGAAGACGTTTTTGGCAAAACACAACATTCCCATCTTAGATCATCCACCCTACTCACCTGATTTGGCCCCCTGTGACTTTTTTCTTTTCCCTGAAGTCAAGTCAGCTTTGAAAGGAACTAGATTTGAGACTGTTGAAGCAGTAAAAGAAAAAGCGACGGAAGTAATGTATGGACTTACCGAAAATGATCTGCAGCATTGCTATGAACAGTGGAAAATTCGTATGGAGCGGTGTAGAGACCGAGGAGGAGAGTACATTGAAGGAGATAACATGAAATTGTAAATAATTGTAAATAACTGTTTTTTCCAGCATCAGCCCGGTTTTTTCTAGCCGCACCTCGTATGGTAGTTAAAGGCATCATTGTATAATTTTTTGTCCTCCTCTGATTTGGTCATGGGGACGTTGACGCTGTAAAGCCTGTCACGATAGTTTTTCAAGCACAGTGAGCAGGCAAAACAGCAGGATTATGCCCAACATAAGATTCAAAGCGTTAAGACTTTAATCATATGCTACCACATACATGATTTTGTGTGAACATGTTAAGTGAGACTAAGGGCTTACCTTCACAGTAGGTGATGGGGGGAAAGACACATTCGAAGTGTATTGTTTCTGGTGGTGAGCATTTTTTAATTTAATGAACTTATTTTCTTCTGTAGGCATAACAACATGTACTAGTTCCTTACTTTCACAGTCCATCAGATATCTTGTCTTATGTCCGACCTTTGTATCTGCACAGTGAGTGTACTAATGTGTGGAAACTTAGCTTACCACCTAGCGTACAAATGGACAAAACATCTGAACTGTCTTCTAATGGTTCAAATGGCTCTGAGTACTATGGGACTCAACTGCTGTGGTCATAAGTCCCCTAGAACTTAGAACTACTTAAACCTAACTAACCTAAGGACAGCACACAACACCCAGCCATCACGAGGCAGAGAAAATCCCTGACCCCGCCGGGAATCGAACCCGGGAACCCGGGCGTGGGAAGCGAGAACGCTACCGCACGACCACGAGATGCGGGCGACTGTCTTCTCAAGTCCCAGGTGTCAAACAGACATTCTACATAAATATAACCCTAGCACTGTAAGGCAGCTAATATCAGTTGCAGACAGTAACAAAAATCATTAGAAATGCTGCTGTCATGTACCTAGAATGCATGAATTAGTAAAAGTGGATATTTTGGGTCTATTCTAGGAAGACAACACAGCTATTCCCTTTTTTATTCCACATACAATTTAACAACTGTTGCTTTCAGGGGTCAGGTGATAAACAAAAATCATGTTCAATTACTTTTGACACTCAATAACGAAATATTTAATTCTTGGATATATTGAAATGATGTTTATTAAAATCGTTATCTCTACAAATGAAAGTTTTTATCACAGGAAAGAATGATTATTAAAAATCCTCATGAGCTCATTTAAATCTACATTTCATAGCTGGTCAATGCACTGAGTTGGTGGAGAATAGATTTACTTTCTGGACCAATAAAAAAACTCATGTACTCAATGTGAGGGTAGGTTAGTATCCTAGCTGTTAATATTCAATGGTCAAAACGTACACAAATTGAACTGAGCGAGATCTAGACTCAGCATTTACTGTGGCCTAATGCTCAATGGTACTTTACCAAGCGGCACCTGCAACGGCGTTGTCTCTGATCTGATCTGAAATGCTAATTCCTTACTCTGGCTTTTAGTGAATTCACTCGGTCGCAGGTTCGAATCCTGCCTCGGGCATGGATGTGTGTGGTGTCCTTAGGTTAGTTAGGTTTAAGTAGTTCTAAGTTCTAGGGGACTGATGAACTCAGATGTTAAGTCCCATAGTGCTCAGAGCAATTTGAAACATTTGAACTATGCAGTATAACTGTAAAACCGAGCCGCGCGGAGTGACATGGATAGCGCGGCATCTCTCGCCGGAGGTTTCGTTCCTCCCTCTGGCATGGGTGTGTGTGCCGTCCTTAGGGTAGGTTAATTTAAGTTAGATTAAATAGTGTGTAAGCTCAGCAGTTTGGTCCCATAAGACCTTACCACAAATTTCCAATTTCCTGTCGATAATGACTTTAGATGTCGCCGGACCGATCGCACGGACGCTCATTCTTCCAAACTTGACTCCCCTTCAGATTTTTCTTTGAGGTTTCATTAATGACCGGGTATATGTCTCACCATTACCAGTGGATATCCAAGAGATAAGAAGTCGAATTATTGCCGCAGCCGTGGAAGTGACGCCAAATATGCTGAATCAAGTGTGGCATTAAACTGACTTCAGACGGGACATTCGCTGTATGACGAATGGAAGTCACTTTCAACCAAAGTGAATGTTGAGGAGAAAGTGAGGGTATGAGTGAAGGTACGGCATGAACCATTTAGTGTTTTGATACACGATTACAGCTCTACTACTTTTATAAGCCTGAACAATGCAATTCCTTACTTACATAATGTTGTGAAATTCTTTTAGAATGGACCCCTGCTTTTAATGATTGACACCGAGTTGCATACAATGAGACATAGTTCTTGTAATGTTATGAAGAAAATATATTCGGTTTTTTGTCTCAATAGACCGTCGGTTCCTTTACAAAATGAACAGGTGTGAAAGTGAGATCATTTATTTTCAGTAAGTTCGTGCTGTTGGCAGTTCTTTTAAACTGCTGATTTAAGAGGGGACAATTATGTACATCTTCTTTTGTTATTTCATATTCCTTGGTTTTGTCAGAGGCTCCTAAAGCGGCGGACCATTACTCAATGCAGTCAGATGCCAAGCCTATGACATCAGTTGTGATTATTAAGCTGATAACTTAAAACTTCCGAGCCAACATTAATAATTTTTGAATGAATTCAAGCCTCAGCCTCATTTCATTGTTTAGGAAGGGGGTAGCCTTTTAACGCCAGGCGTAAGTGGATCGGATTTTCCAACAATATTCGTAGCTAATATTCGAAGGCTATGGCTATATCAGAATTCATAGCCCTCCAGCATAGCAGCGCTGCACCAAGGGCGGCCTATGCCAAAATACGCAGGGGAGGCGACGGGAGGCAACATCATCGTTCCAAAAAGACCAGTCAGCTTGGACCTACTCGCTTCCGCTGGATCACGTCCTCGAAAGGTGGTCTCACCGTATCCTGGCGCGTCAACAGTATTTAGGTCGGTACGCGGCTACGGCTAGGATGGGCTCTCTGGTCTTCATGCCGACGGCTGGCGTTTTTCCGCAATCAGAAGCTCTCCTGGATTCCTCCCGCGACCTGTCGTCTAACACTATTCTGCTTGTCTGGGATCTTCACATCCAAAGTAGGAAATCCACTGTGACTAACGTGGCACAGCTGTGTGACAAGCACATGGTGACAGCATAACTGAAGAACGCGCAGACAAAGTGGATTGTAGTAGGCATATACATGCAGTATTCTCATCCTCTCGCAACTTACGTAGATAAACTCAGGGTGGTAGCTCTGTATGGATGAGGTGTGTGTCTTGCTGTGGCAACGGATGCGAATGCAAGCTCCTCTCTCTGTGGCACAGTAGACAAACTGACGAACGAGGTGAGATACTAGAGGACGCAGTGCAAGGACTTCACAACATTGTTCTGAATCTCGAAGGCCAGCCGTGTACATTCGAGGGATGAGCCGCTGCAGCCACTAACATAAATGTCACCTTAGAAAACGACATGGTAGCAGTTAATATTAACAGCTGGCAACATCCACTGACAATAATGCAATTGTTATCGAAGGGGAAAAGTGACAGTAATAGAGGGACACAAGCGAAGGAAAGCATGTTTGGGTTAGACATCAGGAAAACGGGTTGGGATTGCTTAGTTGCCTACATTGTAGCATTTCCAGTGGAATCGGTTCACGTACGTGTGGACCTGGGTGCGCAGATACTAACTGAACTCTGGCAAAGCGCACAAGAAATTCATATCCATAAGAAAATCGTAAAAATTCAGGCATTAAACCCTTGGAACTCCGAATTTTCCGTGCTGAGATGAAGGGTAAAGTTAAGAAGAAGAGCTAATCAACGTGCATTAGGGCAATAACAGAGCACTACGAGGCTCCATGAATACAGGGCCATTAAGATTGCTTAATGCAACAAGCTGCCACCATGCAGCACCAAGACAAACAGTACTGACCACCCTGGTACATAGGGCGCGCGTCATCTGCGACAAAGACAGCCCACCATCCAAGCTGCAACACCTGAGTGAAGTCTTCCGCCAAAATTTCTACAGTGAAATGCAGATCAACAGGGCGCTTAAAAGGAAGAATGAAGCAGTGACAACCCCAGGAGAAGAAAAAGAAGACATACGACTCACTTTCCTTCCGTGCGTGGGTCCGGTCTCGACCAAAATTGCACGACTTCTGGACAAATACAATATCAAAACCTTTCTCCGCCCACCACCGAAGACGAGGGAGCTCCTAGGTTCCGCCAAAGACCCGCTGTAGCTTAACACACCTGGAATATACAGCATCCCATGCGAATTTGGTAAACAATACATTGGAAAAGCACCGCGCTGTATATCTAAACGCTGTGAAGAACATATCAGATTTGTGCGACTATAGTTCAATTCTTTTATCTTGGCGGTTCGCGCATGCCCGCCCAGACGCGGGAGATTGCTGCGTTGCCAGTTGTACGCGCCAAGAGAAGCAGCGCCATAGTTCAGTTCGCAAACTTACGTTTAGGGGGGAGCGCGCAGTTTATGAAGTAAAGCCACCATGGCCACATTAACCCTTTCGCTGCTACTGAGACGTGCTCCCCGCATTCCGCGATGTGCGCGATTTTGTCCTCATTGCACTGCTCGCCTGTGCAGACACATGGTGTTTCGACTGCTTTGACACACTTTATCATTTGATTTCACAAAAACTATTTGGCCCAAAAATTTGATTTTTACACATCTTCTTGACTGATACCTTCCCCCCATAAATGACTTAATTTTGTTTCGATGTTTAACGCAGTTATTGTGCAGCATTAGATGTAGTAAACCATTGCACGAAATTTTGAAGAGTTTGCAGAGGTAAAAGTCCATAGCGTATACTTTCCGTATGGTTGATTTTAGTTGTCACTAGAAATTTCAAAAAATTACAATCAAACGAATAAGATTCATGAAGTAAGACACTTCGATATTGTTTTTAAATAAAGAAAATATTAAGCACCGAGCAAGGTTTAGACTCAGAACCTTTCGCTTAGCAGCCATATATTTTTTTTTTTTTTAATTTCATTTTGTTCGCTTTTGTTCGTTGCATTTGCTCGGGGCGGACGTCGTAAGACATCCGTTTAAGTTCCTTGTTCATCGATTAGCTCAGTTTTTTTATTACAGAGGGGTGCTGACCCTCTGACCGAACACGCTGAGCTACCGTGCTGGCGACACTTCAACCATTACGCTAACGCAGCTCGTCATTCAATTACATTTCCCGGAGGACTTTAAAATATCACGCAAAATACCGACAAACACTGTTGGTATGATTATGAATTACCCACGTTCTGTCGAAGTACAACAGGAAATAAACAGTTACCGCTGTTCTTTATTGCGATAAAGCGGTTAGTGAGAATGATACAAACACCTTTCCTTGCTATCGCCTGAATTAGGAGGCTTATTGCTTGTTTGGTTTAATTAATTAATAGAATATGAAGCAATTGTTATAAAGAATGCTTTTTCCAAACTTTCTATAAAAGAAAGTCTGCTATCAGGACATTGCTTTCGTTCAATTACTTTATTTATGACCGAACGTTTCTAGAACTGAAGACACTCGTCCGTGCTCTGCACTGCAGTCGAGCTCTGGCAACGTCGTTCTCTGTTCATTGGCCGACTGTGTTTTGTGACGTCAGATGCGCAGAAGGAACCTAAACTCGGCCGCCGTCATAAATGACGCGCACTTTAGGTCACACAGAAAAATCTGGCGTAGCAGAACGCAGCATAAATGAAGAACACACCTTCAACTTCGAAAACATGAAGGTGCTGTGCCGAGTATCTGGCTTCTGGGAAAGTATTATCAAAGAATCCCTAGAAATAAGGATTCACGACAACCTGCTCAACAGGGATGAGGGATACCAACTCAGTGCAGCGTTGAACACGGCGATAGCGGCAATCCGTCGGGAGCGCGACCGTCAACGTCCTCCGCCGCAGACGCAGACAGAATGCTTACACCGAGAACCGAACGCAGCCGACGGGGTCGACCGCCATCCCCACCAACGTGCGCACGCTGCCGGTCCACTGCAGCCTCCCGAGATCTAGTGGAGGGGATTACCGCGCATATAAATAGCCCGCTCTCTGCGAATCTCGACACTTCGCCAGAAGACGGGTAGTACGACGCAACCCGAAACGTCGCGATATATCAACGCTGTCACCCGACTGGAGACCCGAGAAACCTTCATCAGTACTTTACGCCGGGAAAGCCTACAGTCACATAACATTGCCATGGTTCGTAAATGTAGTGTCGTCGGTAAATAAAATCAAATTCATAAATGGGTCATCCCTCAGAATCTCAAGTTGAGCCCATTGGCAGAATTCAATGCGACGTATACAATCCGTATCAATTAATTCTTGGTGGAGACTAATACGGCAAGAACAATATTTATGGCGATGCAGAACAACAACAACAGTACTCTAGTTCATGCCAGACTCCCTTGGGATTTGATGCGAACTAGCACAAGGATCTCGAACCACAGTGGCAAGAGTACCAATTTCCGTTTCCTCGTTAGCAACTTTCCTTTGCCGGATATGTTTCCTATGCGTTAAAGATCCAGTTGTTCTCAATTTACCATACACATATTTAAATGTACGGCGTGTAGGGTGAGTACTGTGAGGATGTCTTTCAGCGTGTAAGTCTCTAGCTCTCACTGAATTTCGTTGGCATTCTCCGTAAATGAGAAGCACGCCGATTTGTTCTTCGAAGGAGTACTCATTCACATTCGCTAGATCTACATCTACATCTACATTTATACTCCGCAAGCCACCCAACGGTGTGTGGCGGAGGGCACTTTACGTGCCACTGTCATTACCTCCCTTTCCTGTTCCAGTCGCGTATGGTTCGCGGGAAGAACGACTGTCTGAAAGCCTCCGTGCGCGCTCTAATCTCTCTAATTTGACATTCGTGATCTCCTCGGGAGGTATAAGTAGGAGGAAGCAATATATTCGATACCTCATCCAGAAACGCACCCTCTCGAAACCTGGCGAGCAAGCTACACCGCGATGCAGAGCGCCTCTCTTGCAGAGTCTGCCACTTGAGTTTATTAAACATCTCCGTAACGCTATCACGGTTACCAAATAACCCTGTGACGAAACGCGCCGCTCTTCTTTGGATCTTCTCTATCTCCTCCGTCAGACCGATCTGGTACGGATCCCACACTGATGAGCAATACTCAAGTATAGGTCGAACGAGTGTTTTGTAAGCCACCTCCTTTGTTGATGGACTACATTTTCTAAGCACTCTCCCAATGAATCTCAACCTGGTACCCGCCTTACCAACAATTAATTTTATATGATTCGACGATACTAATCTTATCGTTCCTATTAGTGCTGTATTTCGGAACCGTCGAATGCAGTTTACACGTCAATGGCACGATAGATGCATACGCTGTATTCGGCGAATATTTACTGTTTGCACGATATACGAGAGAGGATTGTCAGAGCACGTGCTTCGATAAGCGCCGAAGCGGTAAGGAATACCACTCAATCCATGATAAGAAGATTGCAGCATTACATTATATCAATGGTCATCACTTCGAACACCTTCTGTAAATGACGATCATGCCACCTTTTTGATCTTCAAAAACATTACTGTTACACATCATTGGATTCGTCTCGATAGCCGCTATCAGAAAATAAGTATCAAACTGTAGCACCCCATTAAAAAAAAAAGTTGACTTCGTACCTCTGACGCGATCCCATATTTTCGGAGTAATTCTAGTTAGTGACTCACCCTCTACATTTAATTAAGAAAAAATTTAAAATAAACACTTACACACATTATACAACTAAATATACGGAACATTTTTTTCTTAAACAGGAAAGAAAGAAAGAAAGAATGCGCGTGACCACCCACACAGGTATGTGTAGACATGAGGCTTGCCGAGGCACACATGTGTCAGTGTGGGCAATATAGATTAGTATAGTAACAATATGTTTAGAAATAGTATAGTTGCAGCTAGTCGGCAAACCTCGAGTTATTCAGAAGCTGCCAGAAACGTATCTAACAGGATAAGGTGAAAATTATCACTTGTAACTGCAGTTAATCACTCTTATTTTATTTATTTTTAAACTGATTACTATTTTGTTAATATTACAAATGGTTGCTGTTAACATAATTTATTACTATACACGAATATAAATTATTGTACGTCACCATTGTTATTGAACATGTACGACCTGTTTACAGTTTCCAGGTAACAGATCAAAAATTCGTGGCAATAAATTAAACTGAAATTGAATTGAAATTCGACGCTACGTTGAGTCGCCAGCGGTCGTCCTTGAGCTACGCCGTCTTGGCCTTTACGGCGCGGACCTCCAGGACACCGGTCTTTCGGGCCTGCATAGTATTTGTGTATTCAGAGACAACCAGTTCCTCGTTAACTATTGCCTTCAATCCAGTAATTATGATACATTTTCCAGTGACTGACAATCCAGAGTTTATGGAGGTCATCCACTTCATAGACAGGGACTTAATTTTGAACTCTTTCTTGTCTTCTGTAATTATGCTTGGAAGACGGGGAACCGAAGTTTTACGTTCATAAAATTGATTGTCATTGCCTGCTTGGGCTTTAATTTGTCTACGTTGGATGCGGCATGAGCCACTTCATCTACAGCAGGTTTAGAAATAGTGTAATTGCTGAACGGTTAATAAGTTTCCCCATGAAGGCAAGTGTCTTCCATTACTTGATGGAAATAAGCTTCTACAAAATCATGGCACAGAGCAGCACTTTGCAGAGCAACACTATTAGTGTGAGTAATAAACGGCTGAAGAATGTGACTGCCTTATGCTCTGGAAACGTGTTGTCTAAAAGGTGTCAGTAGGCTGTATAGGTTTTTTTATTGGTGTTGGGCAGTTCGTTGTTAACAGCGCGTAGTGTTGCGCAGTTGGAGGTGAGCCGCCAGCAGTGGTGGATGTGGGGAGAGAGATGGCAGAATTTTGAGAGCGGCGGATCTGGACGTGTGTCCATCAGAAAGAGTAAATTTGTAATATTGGATATCATGGACTGATATATATATATATATATATATATATATATATATATATATATTACGACTTTTGAACACTATTAAGGTAAATACATTGCTTGTTCTCTATCAAAATCTTTCATTTGCTAACTATGCCTATCAGTAGTTAGTGCCTTCAGTAGTTTGCATCTTTTATTTAGCTGGCATTAGTGGCGCTCGCTGTATTGCAGTAGTTCGAGTAACGGAGATTTTTTGTGAGGTAAGTGATTTGTGAAAGTTATAGGTTATTGTTAGTCAGGGCCATTCTTTTGTAGGGATTATTGAAAGTCAGATTGCGTTGCGCTAAAAATATTGTGTGTCAGTTTAGTGATGATCAGAATGGGTAAAGAGCGAAATGTCTGAGTACGTTCAGTTTTGCTCAGCTGTTTGAAAATCAAATAACGTAAGGGGTTTACCAGCACAGTCATTCATTAAGTTTTCTAAGGGGACGTTTCAAAGGGAAGGGTATTTAAATGATTCAGGGAGCTATAAACCGCCTAAAAAACCGATGAGTCGGCTGGCGATCTCCTGGATGTTGGGGTTGTCGCCTCTCCGAGCTGTAGGTACAGATCAGACAGTATTACTGATTTCCGAGTTCGGAGATTTCGTCACCCAGCGTGTTCCACGAAGTATTTCTTCCAGTCAGGGACACTGAAAGACATGGGAAGTGCATTCCCCGGACATGTTCATGGAATGTTTGCCTGATTCCTGGTACGTGTAAGAATGAGTGCAGTTTAAGAGCTGGCAGATGGTTCGTACGATAAAACGAGTATTACGTTGTAGAGTAAACACCCAACTGGTAGTGAGACTTTATGGAAGACACGGACTTCGTGAACTTAACTGATTCAAGTAATGTGAGTTTATTTTCGTGGAAATTTCAAGTGTGGTTAGAAACATTTTGCATAGGTCATCTGAATGATTATTTTATCTAAATGATGTGGAACGCGGCCATGATGATGATGATGAGCGTTTGGCGTCATTGGCCGGGAGGCCCCTCGCGGGGCAGGTCCGGCCGCCATATCGCAGGTCTTATTACATTCGGCGCCACATTGGGCGACCTGCACGCCGGATGGGGATGAAATGATGATGAACACAACACAACACCCAGTCCCTGAGCGGAGAAAATCTCCGACCCAGCCGGGAATCGAACCCGGGCCCAGAGGACGGCAATCCGTCACGCTGACCACTCAGCTACTGGGGCGGACAAACGCGGCCATTAGTGTATACTTGATTAGTGATAACAGTAATGAACACTTTTTTTACCGGCTACCAGTTTTTGTGCAAGAGAAAGAATTTTAGGTTAGATTCAAAACTTGCTATGTTATTTGCTGTATTCTGCAAAAGATCAAAACTTTTTGTCGTCGCATATTGTATTCCTTTCTGGGCCAATGGCAGCTTTAATAATGGGTAATAAAAATCATTTTTCCCCTCTACTGTTTTAGTGTTTTGGTATACCTTTTTACTTATTGAATTTGAACAACTATCCCGTTTTTTATGTTTTGGTGGAGATAATCAGTTGAAGGCAGTATATAAATATTACTGGCGTGCACTTCCTGGTGGTCGGTTCTCAGAAAGATTATGTAAGTAGTGCTATGGTGCATTTATTAGTGTTTTTTTTTTTTTTCACGGTAAGCTGCTCTGTGAATTTAGAAATATTTAATTTTTATGTTTATTTTTTTTTTTTTTTTGGTGCATGTAAGTAAATCCTGCTCGTAACCAAAGCTGTTCTGTGACCGAAACCGGTCGCTCGTTAATGAACGATTTATGCAGCAGCTTGTGGTGTTAACGTATATTCTCATTACTAATAAATTTATGAAAACCGTGGAAAACAGCCAACAAAAAATGGTTTTGAATTTTCACACCTTCTCGAGGGCTATAGCGAGACTGTTTTTATAAGTATAGCTACGTAGTAAAGTATTCTAGGTCGCCAGTTAATCTTCGTAGCCACACAAGGCGGTTATAATTGAACTACCGGTACTTGAGGGAGTCCCTGAGGAAAAGCCAGTGATCGTAGGAGAACGAAATGTTGTGGAAAAATTTGTAAGGACACGCGGAAGAGAAGTAACGAATACATCACTGAAAGAAACATGTTTCAATTTCCATATGAGATGGTTCATACCTGGTGAACTTGGTGGAACGAGTGGCGAGTGATTCGGTGTTCTCCATGTATTTTATATAGTAACCGAGTGACCCCACGAGCAATGTAAGGTGGAGCTCCATCGTGCATCAAAACAGCTGAGACCAGAGATCGCATGTTGGCGAAGCAGACTACAGTAACGTGTGCCGTTCACGCTGCATGTCCTGGGGCTTTGCTGTCAGAGTTCCTAGAAGAAAACTGGGAACTTTGTCGTGAAGTCAGACCACACTGACGTGTTCACCATGCAACTGATTGGTTTGTTTGGAGAAGGAGACCAGACAACGAGGTCATCGGTCTCATCGGATTGGGGAAGGATGGGGAAGGAAGTCGGCCGTGCCCTTTCAAAGGAACCATCCCGGCATTTGCCTGGAGCGTTTTAGGGAAATCACGGAAAACCTAAATCAGGATGGCCGGACGCGGGATTGAACCGTCGTCCTTCCGAATGTGAGACCAGTGCACCATGCAACTGAACTTCATAAACTTTCGTCAGCGGTGAGGATCCTCAAATGCGACCGCTGTGCATGTTCACTGCCCCATTGAACGTAAAGTGTGCTTTATCACTCCACAAAATGTTCCACTGGTACATGTCGTCAACTTCAACCATAGCAAGAAAACTAAGAGCGAAGTCTACGTGGGAAAAGTTGGTGAGTATTGTGAAGTTTGTACGGATACCATTTCGCAATTGTTCGCAGCACTTTCCAAACGATGGACCGTGGAATATTCAGCTGTCGAAACACAACCCGTGCACTGCTCCAAGATCACACATTTTGGCCAGCGTTCTCAGGGATGGCACCAATTACTTCTTCAACAGTTTGTGGCGCAATTGGCCGTTTGCTTCTCCCAGCAGCAAACCGAATCTTTGGCCGATCCTTCCAATCTACATAAACACCAATATCACTAGGTTTAAAGCCTCTCATGTGGAAATTAAAGTGGTTTATTCGTAAATTCTCTTCAGCATGTCGTTACATAAGAACCCGCAAAGATTCATTGTCTTACTATCATTTGTTTTTCATGGGAACTTTCTCACGTAGCGAAAATTTCGTTACCATCCTGCACTTCACGCAAATTTGTCTCGTGCGTCGAACAACGCATAGAAAGAGTAGATTTTCACCAACGCCGTTAGTGATCAAAAGCCTAATTCCGTTAGAGATCCAGGAAGGAATTTCTCACAATCTGCCTATCGCAATGGAGCTGAATAAGCGCTAATTGAAGTGAGTTTCGTAATAACTTGAACCGCCTGCATTCCTTTGATTCAAAGAGAAATGTTTTTGATTCAGGCTCTATCTTCTCTAAGTCTTGTTGCCGGTGAAATAATTATCCTGAACAAACATTCCATCACCCCACTACATTACCAGTTGAAAATGAATAGCTGCACCTCATTACAAATTGTATTGTCACTGCCACCAATAGTTAAACTTCTAATAACAGCTGTGAATCCGCAACGTTGCACAAACGGTGCGCCACAATTTTGTAAATAATGACAATCGGAAACTGGAAAATTCTCACTGTTACCGATGCATAAACACTGTGCCATAATTTCGTGAATAATGACAATCGTAAATTGGAATATTCCAACTGTTACAACTCACTGCACTGAGTAATATCCAATAATTACTGTTTCCATTAACTGCAGAAATTTTTTGAGCATTTAGTAGTACAACACACCTGATATGAACGTGCAAGAGTCACTGTAATTGCATTCCAGCTCTTCTCTATATCGCGTCCATTATACGAGGGCGTATTGAGAAGTTATGCCTTCGAATTTTTATGTGAAAACTCTTAAGGCTTTTCAGATCAAAAATACTCTATTGACATTCTACAACTCTGTTCTTCATATCTACATATTTGCAGCCCTCTGCCGATATAGGACTATGAATTGTAGCCTGTAACATGTCGGTGTGTAAGATAATCATGGCGGTTACTGCTGCTATAGTTGCTCGTCCATACAGCGTCCCATACGAGCAAACCAGATGCATCTTTATTTGTAGTTACGCGTGCTTTAGGTATTTGGGTTATACACGGCTATTTTAAAACAATACCTTGGTGTAGTCATATGGTCGAGCCGCGCACATCTGTTTGTATGTCCTGCAGCAAACTCGCTGCAAATAACAACCTATAGGTGTGACCCTTGAGTCAAAGAGGCTATGCATTAGTTAGAACTGCGAGTTAATAAAATACACAGAAATACAGAATAATAGTTAAATGAATAATTGAATAACAAGGGGTCTACTCTAATGTCTGTAGATGATGTAGATGGCAGAGAATTATGTTGAGTAATGTTTATTCAAGAATGGACATCTCCAATAAACGGGAAGTAGTCCTAGGATATTCTGTTAAAATGCAGACAGAAAACACCGTTATCAAATGCAGTAAGATTATATTGAGAGCTCTACGGGAAGAATAACAAGATCCCCACATCAAATAGTCATCAAAGAGGCACTAAAACCAAGTCCACTTCGTGATCAGAATACACGAAAGATTCGCCAGCGCAAAATACACTGAAGCGCCAAAGAAACTGGTACAGCAATGCGTATTTAAATACAGAGATATGTAAACAAGCAGAATACTTCGCTGCGGTCGGCAACGCCTTTATAAGACAACAAGTGTCTGGCGCAGTTGTTAGATCGGTTACTGCTGCTAGAACGGCAGGTTTTCAAGATTTAAGTGAGTTTCAACATGGTGTTATAGTCTGCGCACGAGCGATGGGACACAGCATTTCCGATGGAGCGATGAAGTGGGGTTTTCCCGAACGACCATTTCACGAGTGTACCGTGAATATTAGGAATCCGGTAAAATATCAAACCTCCGACATCGCTGCGACTGAAAAAATATCTTGAAAGAACGAGACCAATAGCGACTGAAGACAATCGTTCAACGTGACAGAAGTGCAATCCTTCCGCAAACTGCTGCAGATTTCAGTGCTGGGCCATCAACAAGTTTTAGCATGCGGACCATTCAACGAAATATCATCGATATGCGCATTTGGAGCCGAAGGTCCACTTATGTGTCCTTAGTGACTGCACCACACAAAGCCTTACGCCTCTCCTAGGCCCGTCAAAACCGCACATTGGAGTGTTGATGACTGGAAACATGTTGCCTGAACCGGCCGGAGTGGCCGTGCGGTTCTAGGCGCTACAGTCTGGAACCGAGCGACCGCTACGGATGTGTGTGATGTCCTTAGGTTAGTTAGGTTTAATTAGTTCTAAGTCCTAGGCGACTGATGATCTCAGAAGTTAAGTCGCATAGTGCTCAGAGCCATCTGAACCATTTGAACCATGTTGTCTGGTTGGATGAGTCACACTTCAAATTGCATCGAGCAAATGGACGTGCACGGGTATGGAGACAACCTCATGAGTCAATGGAGCCTGCATGTCAGCAGGGGACTCTGGAGACGCTGTAACAGTGTGGGGTATGTGCAGTCGGAGTGATATGGGACCCCTGATACGTCTAGATACGGTGACACGTACGTAAGCATCCTCTCTGATCACCTGTATCCATTCACGTCCATTGTGCATTCCGACGGACTTTGGCAGTTCCAGCAGGACAATGTGACACCCCTCACGTTCAGAATTGATTGGCTTCACAAACACCCTTCTGAGTGTAAACACTTACGCTGGCAGCAGACCTCTCCAGACATTGACACTATTGAACATATCTGGGATGCCTTGTAACGTTCTGTTAATGATTTATGGACAGCCCGGCAGGATTCATGGTGTCAGTTGCCTCCAGCGCTACATCAGAAAGTAGTCGAGTCCATGCCACGTCGTGTTGCGGCACTTCTGCATTCTCGCGGGGGCCCTACACGATGTTAGGCAGGTGTACCAGTTTCTCAGGCTCTTCAGTATAGTTCAGAGTTTAACGTGATTATTCACAAAGTAACACACGTGATACGAAGAATGGTAACTCATTCTTTGTCTATTCTTAGTTCCGTAAATCAAGCGGCAGAGTCCTGCTCTGGAGCACATTCAGATCCCTCGAAATATGGAGTCCCTTCAAACGTTACAGTACTGTAGTGATCGTTCATCGCCCACAAACAATCACCTATACGACTGAATCGCGCACGTTACACTAGACGGGTCTGCCTTCTTCCAGAACTTGCCACCAATTGCCCCCAATAGCTCCCTTGCGCTCTTCACTCGATAAGTCCCAGACTCCATTTTACTGCCATAGTGTTCTCTAGTGTCTTCTTTTCCATTGGCTGAACGTCATTCCCACCAACGACACATCACCCTTAAGCTCCACAGACATGATCTGATTACCGGCCGCTGTGGCAGAGCGCAGGTTCGAATCCTGCCTCGGACATGGATGTATGTGATGTCCTCAGGTTAGTTATGTTTAAGTAGTTCTAACTTGTAGGGGACTGATGACCTCAGACGTTAAGTCCCATAGTGCTCAGAGCCATTGGACTCAGATGTTAAGTCCCATAGTGCCTAGAGCCATTTGAACAATGATCTGATTCAAGTTGACCACTTCTCGGGCTAAGCTAATATATTAAAATAATATTTAAATAAAGAAATGCTACAACCATTCGGTCACACTTACTACATTCACAATAAATATGAAGAGAGGTTTGTCCGCAAATAAAAAAGTTAGAATTCTTGCGCAAGAGCGCTCACGTTAAATGAGAACGAATTGTCGTTTAATATTATTTAAACAATTATTTGTGCCTTCTTAGCACATGCATCTTTCGGTTCTCTTTTCAGTTGTGGTGTCCGCTAACACATGCGATTGACTACTGTTAAAGAAGCATAGTTTTTCCAATAGCAGTTGCATCTAACATTTAAATAAAGTTACTTACAAAACAATAATATATTCATTAAATAACTACACAAGTATGACAATAAGAGGTATTGATGCTGCATTCATTTACTGTGTAATTATGGCAGATAGAATGTTCTGACAACCGTTTGCGCAATGAAACATTTATAAAGGACGTAGTAAATCAGTACATGAAATAGATACAGGTACGTAGCTTTCAGGAATGATAACTAGAACGCAACGCTATCACCTGAGATAGCATTTGTTGCAAACGCATGAAGCGTTTAAAGGAGGATCATTGTGAAAAAAATGTTTATCACTAGGAAATATTAATTTCTGTAGCTTTAAAGATGGTATTGTGGAATCTCAAAGAGCTGAAACTAGGCCATCTTTAAGCGTGTCTGACACACCGCCATTTCCTGGAGCATATTCTGCACAAAGGTAATGTGAGGATTAGCCATCGAAAATCCCAGCACTTTGCACCTGAGCTCGCCTGGAGCGGTAACGGCCAACTAGCCGGGCTCTCCACGGCGTGCCCTGTGCCCTGGGGCCGCTACAGTTCAGCCGCTCAACAAATTCATCTCTGCTCAGTACCACGCCAAGGTGGACGAATAACTCGTCCACATACCCGTAATGCGTGAGAAACAGCGTGCTGTAAACGAATTTCCTATTCGCCCACACATGGATCAGCCCCTCCTTCAGGCATGACAACGGTGGACCACCTTTGAAACGATCTGACACGTTGGGTTCACTGTCAAGGATCATCTCCCACACAGTCCCGACTTGGTCCCATTCCATTTGAATCTTCAAACTCATCATAAACACTATCGACCGCAAGAAACCTTTATGTTTGAGGCTACCGGTTTCGGTCAGTTACTTATCATCTTCAAACATCGCACCATGATGGTAAGCGGTGGCGGAGGACGGAGCAGGCGTTACGAACTCCACGACCGTTAACTGCTCAACTGCAGTTGACTTTCGTGGAGTGTGTAACACCTCCTCGATTATCCGCCACCGCCTACCATCATTGTGTGTTGTCTGAAGGTAACCATAAACATAAAGGCTTCTTGCGGTCGAAACTGTTTACGTTCAGTTTAAAGTACTTAAAACAACCGCCGATCTCCAAGAGAAATGCTCTCAAAAATTAATATTTAAATCTGTTTCCAAAACTCAAAGAACACCTTCGAATATGTCACTTTGACAGCGATGAAGCGGTGCAAGTAGAGGTGAAGTTGTGACTCAGTCAACAAAGTCAAACGTTCTAAAACGTCTGTATCAATGAACTGGTCTCTCTTTGGGAGAAATGTGTTCGGAGCCAGGGTGACTCTGCTGAGAAATAAATATGAAGAATAAAGATGTAGAATGTTAATAACGCTTCATTATTTAAAAACGTTTTAAAACGTCGGAAGCTTTAGTTTTCAGTACTTCCTCATAGTTGTTTGTACTGAGAGCCACATGTTAATTGGTGCTGTAATGATCGTTGTTGTGGTACTGTGTTTTATCTAGTGCTTAAGCTTGCTTTATTTTTAAAATTTTCGGGAATCATTGAGAGATTTTTGTGGACTATAAAGATTACTACAGATAACTTTTATTAGACAGGGTGCGTTGTTTTGGGCTCAGGAATTACTTGTTGGAAGACACATAAATTAATGGGCACAGTCGTCAACAATTTGACGCAATTTGAATGATGAAACGAAAGTTCTGCAAATAAAACGGTTTGCCTGCTGAAGTTCGAAATTTACAAGCTAAGTAAGATGAAAGTTAAGTGAAACTAGTCTTCAGATCAAGAACTGTAGTATGCTCTGTAACGCAAACGATTCACGAAGTTTAGTAGCAACAGCAAAATGAGCTACTTACATCAACACTCTTGGAAGAACTTGTATCGATTTGCATTTTATCAGAAAATCTGAAATAATGTATAAAGACCGCTTTCTCTGCTTTTTTTAAAAGTGTTACCTACTTTTCATGTAAGCTACATCATATGTCTCAAGGTTTACTCATATTGCAACCATAACCATTTATTCTGGTATTCGCTTAACTTGCACCCCTTCTATTTCGTTAACTTTTCGAGTGATCGAAACGAGGTTTTTGGCAAATAATAGTGATCATAGGGTCTCCTAACAACGCTGTATGGTTAATACTCATAACTCTTATATCAAGCGAGATACTGAGTGATTATTCTTTTCTTTGCAGTGGAAATATATACCTTTTAAAGACATCTGAAAGCTCGTGAAGCGACAAGAACAATAATATAACGATTGCTAGTGTTGGCATCGCAAGTTTTCGCAGAAGTATCAGAGAAATGCAGTAAACCACAGAACCAACTGTGGTGTCATGTCGATAAATGCAGCAAGCACAGACGTCTAAGATGCTAGGTTAAAACGTATTTCATCTTTGCTCTTCTACAGGGTGTTTCCGTAAGAGCGGGAAAAAATGTAATAGGACATAGAGAATGCTCCACTGAACAATCTGAGGCAGAGAACCTGGGCTTGGAGAAGCCAGTTTAAGGAGATATGGAAGTAAACTTCTCTACCGCTTTGTCTAGTGTTACTGTTTTCGAGATCATTCACAAGTAACATACGTACAAGTTTACACGTACTGTGTTATTTATTTAGATGAACATTCTTCATTTCCTGCGCGAAAACAAGGACGAGGAACCTGATTACTAGGAAGTCATGATGCAAATTTTGCTGACTGGACTTGTCCGTAAGGTGCCTCTGCTGTATCGTATTTACATTGTCCCCTTGGCTGTTCGTAAGAGGATGTGAATACAACATAACGGGGCACCATCTCACTTCAGTGTGGATATCCGCAACCATTTCAATGCTGTATATCCTGGTCGCTGGATTGGAAGGGGAGGTCCTATTCCATGGCCTGCGAAGCCACCTGACCTGAATCCCCTTGATTATTTCCTAAGGGGATATCCAAAGTAACTTGTGTGTGAGACCAGAGTAGATGCGGAGACGAAACTTGTTGCCAGAATTGTAGCTGACTCTGATATGATCTGATACACACCGGGGACAATTGTTAGGCTGCGTCAGAATCTTGTTCGCCGATGTCGTGCTTGCAGTGAGGTTGATGGCCGTGAGTTTCAGGATATTTTGTAAGATACAGTACAAAATGTACTTTCACTGTGTCAGAGATGGTATTTGCAGTTAACTGTAACTAATGTAAATAAAAAGTACAGAGTAGTGTGATTTTATTCCTATTATTTCCTTAAGCTTGCTTCTCCGACCCTAGGTTCCCTACAACAAAATGTTCAGTGGAGCATCCTCTAGGTCCTGTTAAATTTTTGCATGCTCTTACGGAAACACCCTGTACATACCACACAGATTCACAATCGGCTACGACTTTCGTAAATGGAAATACGCTGATGATCCGAAACGTTACGACCGCTGTATAATAGCGTGATAGCCCACGTATGAAACGCAGTACAGTAGCGATTCTGCATAGAATGCATTCGACAGGTCCTTGGTATGCTTCCGCAGGTATGTAGTACCAGATAGTTAAACACAGGCCCAGCACTTCCCTTATAAATTATCGGCCGGTGGTTTGTAGGGACGCAATTGGCGTCCGTTAAAACCCGAGATGTGTTTCATCAGGTTCAGATAAGGCGAACCAGGTGCCCGATGCTTCAGCGTGATTTTACTATCGGCATCTTACGCAACTATACCGTTATTCTTAGTATGTGACACTGAGATTATCCTGCTGGGACATGACACCGCCGTAGGGAAAGATATAAGGAATGAAGGCACGAAGCTAGTCAGAAACATTATTCACGTAGTCCACAGTTCACAGTTGTCATGGTGCCTTCCATTGCTAACAAAGGTCCCATGGAGGAGAATCTCTTCCAGCGTTAACCCTAAGCCGCAAAGAAAGAACCTTCTGCTGTTCTGCAAAGAACTTAAGGTTAATTTGGGATCATCTCTTATACTGGACTGAAAACACAACTACAGTCTGTAAGAAGGTGTCAGCGTCACTTCATTCATTACAGAGACATAAAATGTATTTCCCCATAATGGTGAAGCTATTCTCCAAGGACTGGCGATGAGTGTTTGCGTGCGTCTTTTGAAAGGAATCAGTGCGTCGGCTGGTGTTTCAGCTGTGTGTGTCGGAATGGATCTGGCTGGCACAGTGTCGTCAGCAAGGCGGGCCACGCCTGTATTCGGTACGCGGAGCCCACTTAATGCGGCACTGCCGGCATACCGAGCGCTCAGCGACCGCTGTGGTTTGCATGCACAACGCCGCCGCAGGCAGGAGCGCAGATGCCAACTGTACGGGACCTTAAAGACAAACTCCGGGGCCCCCGGCAGTCCGTTGCGTGAACCGTATTTCCTTCTCTGACAGTTCTCCACACTACACCAGCACTGTCGTTTTCGTGAAGATGAATTTAAAAGAGGTAACCTACGTTTATAGCATTTGTAGATTTAGAGACACCGTTTGGCAATTTTGATTCGGATACATTCTTCCGCATTGTTAAGGTGACAAATATAGAGTACAGGTAGCAAAAGTGTATATGCAACTAGCGCTTATATGAGTCGAATACAAAAGCGAAGCCATAATTGAGGAAAGAGTGATACATGTTTTCAGCTCATCCCCACTGTTATTCAGTCTGTGTATTGAGCAAGAAGTAAAGACGACGAAGGAAAAACGTGGAAAGAAAATTAGAGTTCAAGGGGAAGAAATGAAAAGTTTAATGCCTGCCGATGAGATCACAAATCTGTCAGTGTATGTATTACACTTGGATAGCGTCTTCAAAATCGTAAAGCAAGAGTAACGGAGGGTAGATGATACTGTGGGATTAGATTGAGAAATGAGCCAATGAAAGTAGTACACGATTTCTGCTATTTTGGCAACGAAGTAGGCGACGATGGCCCGCCCGGATAGCCGTGCGGTCTAAAGCACTGCTTACCGGGCGGGAAGGCGTGCCGGTCACCGGCGCGAATCCGCCCAGGGGATTAGTGTTGAGGTTCGATGTGCCGGCCAGTCTGTGGATGGTTTTCAAGGCGGTTTTCCATCTGCCTCGGCGAATTAGTCCTGGTTCCCCTTATTCTGTCTCAGTTACACTATGTCGGCAATGGCTGAGCAAACACTTTCTCCACGTACGCGTACACCATAATTACTCTACCAAGCAAACGTTGGGGTTACACTCGTCTGGTGTGAGACGTTACGGAGGGTTCCAGGGTTCCATTGGGGGCTGAACCGCACAATAACCCTGCGTTCGGTGTTACGGCGGTGGGGTGAGTGGACTGCTGTAGCCTGTTGTGTACTGCTACGGGCTACGACGGGGACGAAGCCTCTCCGTCGTTTCTTGGTCCCCAGTTCCCTACAATATAATACAATACCACGGACGATCGCTGACGTAGAGATCATATAAAATGCAGACAGGTAATAGAAAAAAGGGCATTCCTGAAAAAAAGGAAATTTAATTTAATACTCTGAAGTCTAAGCTGAAGGTATTTGTGAAAGTATAGTTTTGTACCTGAGTGAAACATGAACGATTGACAATTCAGGCCGGCCGGAGTGGCCGTGCGGTTCTAGGCGCTACAGTCTGGAGCCGCGAGACCGCTACGGTCGCAGGTTCGAATCCTGCCTCGGGCATGGATGTATGTGATGTCCTTAGGTTAGTTAGGTTTAAGTAGTTCTAAGTTCTAGGGGACTGATGACCTCAGAAGTTGAGTCCCATAGTGCTCAGAGCCATTTGAACCATTTGACAATTCAGCCAAGACGAGAATGGAAGCTTTCGAAATGTGGCGTTACAGAGAACAGTGAAGATGGGATGGGTAGATTGGCTAACTGACGAAGACGTACTGAATCGAACTGAAGAGAATATATATATATATATATATATATATATATATATATATATATATATATATATATATATATATATAAAACACAAGCAAACACATTGTGGAATCAAGATAGTAATGGAGAGAAGCTGCGGGAGAGGCTTAAAGTTATGGACACAGATGACAGAGGGAAACTTGTTACAGGAAGCTGTTCAAGTGTGAAATGGAAGCAGAGCCTTGCACAAGATAGTCTAGTGTGGATAGCTGCATCAGATTAATCGTCGGAATGGGAACGGGAACAACAATTACACTAGGTTGTATGTTTCCAACATTTAAAGCTATAAAAATGTCAACGATCTCCAACGTGAAGGCAAAAACAATCAAAAAACCAAGTGAAGAATGAAATGAAATAGGCTGCCACATCGATTTGCCCAGCATGTAACAGTTTCAATCTCTGTATCTCAGGCTCACCTTGCACTTAATAAAAGAGAAAGACTGAAACAGTGGTGGCTGAATGTATTTAATGAAAGCCCTTTTCAATATAGCAATAACAAATAAGGCGAGAAAGTGTAAATAATATTTGAAGGCTAATTGAAAATGAGGTCTTAGTGGAAGACGATGTCCGTGAAGTTTCAATACTTCGCACAAAGTCGATTCAATGAAGAACTAGGTACTGTTGAAACACCAGCGGAAACCTTATGTGCGTAAGAGCACAGGAAAGAGCAAGAACTACACGAGATCGGAAATCCAATTTATCAAATTTCAGAAATTCCACAGATTTTGTAAATACATTAATTGTTATACTTCTGAAGAAAGCGAGGACGGATAGACGAGAGACCTGGCACAGAAGCATCTTCCGGAAAATCTTATCTTTAAACGACCTGTCACCTGACGATTAAAATGTGCAGGGGCCGCGTCATGCTGGAAGACCATATGCACACTCGTAGCCAAACGAACCCCTTCCAATAATTCTGTAAGCTCGTTTCCAAGGAAGTCTATATAATACGGCTCTGTAAGACGCTGTGGTGACGTAACGGGCCATCAACAGATTGTCTATCATACCACACCACACATTCACAACGAAGCGTTCTCGGAAATGGGTCTCCATAAAGGCATGTGTGCAAGTGGCTTCAACAGTAAACGCTGTTAATAGCATTACACGGCGACTTAAAATTAGCTAACGACATAATTCTGATTGTCTATGTGGAAAGAGACCGTGATGCGTAATATCCATATATTCTTTTATGCTTAATACCGACAGCCGTACGCATTCTTCACATGCACCTTCTATCAGCTGAACAATGTGTCCTACTTCACCCACACTCTGTTTATTTGCACGACACAGTAAACATGCGTACTGGGCTTTACACCAGTCTCTCACAATTTAGTGAATACACGAGTAAACACTTTTGAATCAGTTATTCAGCTTTTAGAAAATCGATTACCCTACTCTCTACAGGCAGAATCATCGTTTCCATTACACAAACCGTACACAAACACCGTCTCAGCATACTCGGCATTTGTAGATACGTTCGGCATGCTGAAATGAGGTAATAGAAATAGCTAACAAGTAATAAACACAGTTGAACGATTTAATGTCGTAAACTCAAGCACAATTTCACGAATGAGCCACTGGAACGCCAACACACGAAATGAAATCGTATTTCTGTTGCCAAATGTATCTCTGCAACCGAAAAATTAGACCCATTTAATATGGAATGTTTCATTCGAAGTTATCTGTATTACCGTCTGCTAAGATATATATGCCGGCCGGTGTGGCCGTGCGGTTCTAGGCTCTTCAGTCTGCAACCGCATGACCGCTACGGTCGCAGGTTCGAATCCTGCCTCGGGCATGGATGTGTGTGATGTCCTTAGGTTAGTTAGGTTTAAGTAGTTCTGAGTTCTAGGGGACTGATGATCTCAGATGTTAAGTCCCATAGTGTTCAGAGCCATTTGAACCATTTAAGATATATAAAGTTCCTTATAAACATCCTGTATAACGAGGAAAGCGGTCGATGTTGACAACATATTAACAGAAGACTAAATAGCTGTATTTCCGATGTATCACTGCCATCTCTCCCTCGCTCTCTCTCTCTCTCTCTCTCTCTCTCTCTCTCTCTCTCTCTCTCTGCGCGTGTATGCGAGAGAGAGAGAGAGAGAGAGATAGAGAGAGAGAGAGAGAGAGAGAGAGAGAGAGAGAGACTGTGGGACCATTACCACATAGCAACACGAAGTAGTGTTTCACTGTCAGAGCAAGTTGCCGACGACATACACTTCTGCTTATATGGATAGAGGAGGCGTGAATTCCTCGCGCGGCCGTCTGGAGGTGAGATCGCTGTCCAGGGCATTCCATAAGGTCGCCCAAGGAGAAACGCAATGTCAGTGCCTGCTGGCAGCGCCGTTTCTGGCAGCTGCCCAAGCTACCCGCTACTGTTGTGCGGCCTTTCTGCTGTCCAGCGCCAATAAACAGCGCCTTCAGCGAGCTTTACGAAATTACCCATTCCGACTTTCTAGCGTGGGTTTAACAAACGCAGCCGCGACGAGTAATTAATGACGCCTCGTTCTCCGTAGCAGGCATGCTCTTAACGTGCATATTAACCATTCTGAAATGCGGCTGTAGCGGTTTTCCAGTCTGCACGTAAGGTTTGAGTAATGCCTACTGTCTAAATAATGAGCAGGCGTGACAGAGGTCAAATACTTGCCCAATAACAGTGTGCCATAATCTGGACAGTTGTACTACAGTAGATAGACTAATTGGGCTTCAGATAATTTATTGATCTTTATAATTAATACTAGAATCATTTCTGCATACAACCTGATACTCCACGACGTATGAAACTAACCTTTTCCCGCATGTCTGCCCCTTTAAATTTGACACGTATATTGAACACACCTAATCCTGCCCCTCTCCGAGTCCACCTCTTTCTCCCCCTGTGTGCCTACCTCCTCCTCCCACCTCTATCTATCTCCTCCTCGCCATTCTCTCTGTCCCTTTTCACCTTCTCTCCCATTCTCTTTTCATTTGCTCCTCCCCCTCAGTCTGCCCACCGCCTACTGTATCCAACTCTCTTCATACTCGTCATATTGTGTAGTCTCTACAGAACAGTACAATAAAGCAGGCCCATACCACTCCGACAATCCACCTGTCTAAACATCACCTGTCTACGCATTAGGGTCCTGAAGAAATTCTCCCCCCCCCCCCCCCCCCACTGATCTACAGGCCACCATGCTAAGCAGGTTCATAAAGCAGATAAATATACATAAATATGGTTCCAACACAATACAGCTGTCATGCTTGGAAGTGCGTATGTTGAGGCCTGAAAAATTGTTTCTTGTCGCCAACAATGATTTTATAGGCCGATACTGTTTCCTTACAACGGACCCGTCGTGCAGGGCAACCTATGTGCTAATGGGCTGTAAGATCATATTTTTGCCATCCCCATTACTATTGGAAGTAGGTTATAAACCCAATACCGCTGGTACTCATGGGGCTTGCTGTTTCTGTGCTAAATTTGGTTTAAATCGATGCAGGGGTTTCGAAGGAGATGCCTCTACCCCTCCACACACACACACACACACACACACACACACACGCACACACACACACACACACACACACTGCTTCTCATATAATAACAGACAAGTACGTCTGTACTATATATATATATATATATATATATATATATATATATATATATATATATATATAATCACAAAAGTGGTTATAAAACGAACATCAAGAACAGTAAAACAACGATGGGTATGGGATGTACCAGAAATAAATCAAGTGATACTACAAAATTAGATTAGGAAATGAAACACTAAAAGTAGTAAAGTTTTGCGAAACAACTGACGATAGCTGGAGTAGAGAGAATATAAAATGCATATTTGCCATAGAAAGCAAACTTTTTTTCTGAAGAAGAAAAATATTTTAACATCTGATATAAACTTGAACATTAAGTTGTGTTTGCAGAAAGTATTGATCTATGGTATAGACTTATACATTAGTGAAACACTGTCAGTAAAGAGTACAGAAAGAAAGACAACATGAGTTTTTAGTTGCTGTGCTACAGAAGAATGTTGAAGATTAGATGAATCGACTGTACAGCAGATCAAGAGGTACTGAATCGAATTGTAGAAAAGCAGGATTTACTGAGCTCCATGGCCTTCAGCGATGAAACCAAATTTGGCCTGCACTCAAGTGATAGTCGTTTGCGTGTGCGACATAGACCTGGTGAGCGCTATCTCGTGGAGTACATTTGTACAAGACACATAGGCTCCACCTCAGGACTTACGGTCTAAGTAGCGCTCGGTATATGCAAAACGTTGTTAGATCCATTCTTTTGCCTTTCTTGGAACAGGATGGTAATGTGTCGTTACAACAGGACAATGTTCACCCACACACTGCCCAAGAAACTCGATGTGCTCTGCAAAACGTGCAGCAAGTTCCCTGGCCAACACAATCTTCGGACTTGTCTCCAATCGAGCACGTGTGTGCTATGATGGCAACTCGTCAACCAACAACTCTTACACAACTACCTGAACAGGTCAAGCAGGCGTGGCATGATGTATCATTTTATCGACTGGATGCCATAGTTGGCGCCTGCATTGCCGCCTGTGGAAGCTGAACACGTATTAAGTGGGTATCTCAGCATGGGTCGGTATCCAGTACCCCAGAAGGGCTTATGCTTTTGATTTATAAATGTAATCATTTCGTGTACTCCGCACGCAATCTTGCGACAATAAATGTTGAGGGAACTGGAAACGTCTAAAAGCATGTTCTAATTCTTTCCGGCAGCGTATGAAGCGATGTGCTGACACTATCTTCGTATCTCTTGTTGCACGGCACACTAATTTTAGCTTGAAATTTAGAACGTCGAAATATCTAACATACTGTTGCATACACGTTTACCGCATCTAAATTGCCGTAAATTTGAAACACAAAACCATAGTCCATCACGTTCAATACCTGAAGAACGTGGTTTATTATACTACTGAACAATGAGCTCTCAGGTTTGTTTTTTAAAAAATTACATATCAGTCAGTAGTATTGACCTTATAATGTTTGAATAAAAACTAGATGATGCCTGGCATTGAATACGTAGGTACTCATTTTGCCACTTTTCTATTAGAAAGGAAAACTAAAAATAAACTTTGTTTCCAGTGTAATACCAATGAAATTCGTTTCCGTGTATGCGTGAAAACACCTTTGAAATTATGCAACAATATAAGTACAGCAACCAAATTTTTTAAAAACATCTCTATGGCAATGCCTCTTCATAACCATAGACGGCTATTGCTTTCGTCTTCGGCCTTTTGCGCTCCGCTGTTGAAAGTTGTCAGAAGCACTGACAGGTGGCAGGGATTTCCTTAAGTTGACTTGGCAGTATGAGTGTCTTAGCAGTAAAGAATAAAAGTATTAAAACTTCGTTCATGATGCGCCACTTTTTCACTCATCTCAGTGTTTATTATATGATATATTATGAACTTACCTCCACGGCGATTATTGCCTGACAGTAAGGGATAAATATGCCAAGTTTGGTTTGTACCGGTCCACTTGTTTAGGAGTAGAAGTGACACAAACACACATTCAAGCGTACATACATACATACATACATTTTATAATATGTATGGATTTATTACGTCAGGATCGCCTAATAACTACAGTCTCACATTACTGGTTTCAAAAGTTGAATGCCATCCTAACGTGTGATTAATGCACGAACAGCTTCATCAACATACATGAAAATTCAATCTATGCATGCTGAACATCATGGAGCGGTATCAGATACATCAATCAATTACACACTGAGTTGACAAAAGTCATGCGATACCTTCTGATGTTGTGTTGGACCTCATGGGCCCAACAAGTCGTTGCAAGTCCCCTGCCAAAGTATTGAGCCTTGCTGCCTCTGCAGTCATCTTTAGTGGCGAATGTGTTACTGGTGCAGAATCTTGTGCACGAACTGGACTGTTCCTTATGTCTCATAAATTTTGTATGAGATTCATATCGGGTGGCGCAGGTGGTCGAATTATTCACTCGACTTGTTGGGAATGCTTTTCAAATCAGTCGAACCATTGTGGCCTGATGACGACGTGGCGCACTGTCATCTACATCTACATCTTCGTGATTACTCTGCTATTCACAATAAAGTGCCTGGCAGAGGGTTCAATGAACCACCTTCAAGCTGTCTTTCTACCGTTCCACTCTCCAACGGCACGCGGGAAATACGAGCACTTAAATTTTTCTGTGGGAGCCCTGATTTCTCTTATTTTATCGTCATGATCATTTCTCTCTATGTAGGTGGGTGTCAACGGAATGTTTTCCCAATCGGAGGAGAAAACTGGTGATTGAAATTTCATGAGAATATCCCGTCGCAACGAAAAACGCCTTGGTTTTAATGATTGCCACTCCAATTAATGTATCATGTCTGTGACACTATATCCTCTATTTCGCGATCATATAAAACGTGCTGCCCCTCTTTGTACTTTTTCGATATCATCCGCCAGTCCCACCTGATGTGGATCCCACACCGCACAGCAATACTCCAGAACAGGGCGGACAAGCGTGGTGTAAGCAGTCTCTTTACTAGACCTGTTGCACCTTCTAAGTGTTCTGCCAATATCGCAGTCTCTGGTTTCCTCTGCCGACAATATTATCTAAGTGATCGTTCCATTACATTACATTACAATTTTTTAAATCTTATGGGACTTAACTGCTAAGGTCATCAGTCCCTAAGCTTACACACTACTTAACCTAAATTATCCTAAGGACAAATACACACACCCATGCCCGAGGGAGGACTCGAACCTCCGCCGGGACCAGCCGCACAGTCCATGACTGCAGCGCCTGAGACCGCTCGGCTAATCCCGAGCGGCTATTCAGGGTCAATTGCCACTTTTCACACCATACAGGTATCTTATCTAAATCATTTTGCAAGTAGTTTTGATCATCTGATGACTTTACGAGACGGTAAATGACAGCATCATCTGCAAACAATCTAAGACGACTAATCAGATTGTCTCCTATGTCGTTAATATAGATCAGGAAAATAGAGGGCCTATAACACTTCCTTGGGGAACGCCGGATATTACTTCTGTTTTACTCGATGAAATGGCTCTGAGCACTATGGGACTTAACTTCTGAGGTCATTAGTCCCCTTGACCTTAGAACTACTTAAACCTAACTAACCTAAGGACATCACACACATGCATGCCCGAGGCAGGATTAGAACCTGCGACCGTAGCGGTCGCGCGGTTCCAGACTGTAGAGCCTAGAACCGCTTG
This sequence comes from Schistocerca piceifrons, assembly GCF_021461385.2. Lineage (NCBI taxonomy): Eukaryota > Metazoa > Arthropoda > Insecta > Orthoptera > Acrididae > Schistocerca > Schistocerca piceifrons. Next base: position 249,957,246 of record NC_060138.1, on the reverse strand, counting down.
GCCACACCAGCCGGCTTCACTCGATGACTTTCCGTCTATTACTACGAACTGTGACCTTTCTGACAGGAAATGACGAATCTAGTCGCACAGCTGAGGCGATACTCCGGTGGCACGCAGTTTGGTTAAAGACGCTCGTGAGGAACGGTGTCGAAAGCCTTCTGGAAATCTAAAAATATGGACTCAATTTGACATGCCCTGTCGATAGCACTCATTCCTTTATGAGTTTAAAGAGCTAGTTGTGTTTTACAATAACTATATTTTCTGAAACCGTGCTGACTATGTGTCAATAAATTATTTTCTTCGAGGAACTTCATAAAGTTTGAGCACAGTATTTGTTCCAAAACCCTACTGCAAATCGACGTTAGTGATATAGGCCTGTAATTCAGCGGATTACACCTACTTCCCTGTTTGGGTGTTGGTGTGACTTGAGCAGTTTTCCAGTCTTTAGCTACGGATCTTTCTGTGAGCGAGTGGCTGTATATAATAGCTAACTATGGAGCTATTTTATCAGCCTACTCTGAGAGGAACCTGACTGGTATGCAATCTGGACCGCAGGCCTTGCCTATAAAGGCAAGCTGCTTCATTACTCCGAGGAAATCTGCTACTATGTTTCTCATCTTGGCAGTTGTTCTTGACTGGAATTCAGGAATATTTACTTCGTCTTCTTTGGTGAAGGAGTATCGGAAAACCGTGTTTAATAACTCTGCTTTAGTGGCACTGTCATCAGTGACTTCACCGTTGTTATCGCACAGTGAAGGTATTGATTGCGTCTTGCCACTGATGTGCTTCATGTATGACCAGAATCTGTTTGGGTTTTCTGCCAGATTTCGAGACAGAATTTCGTTGTGGAAATTATTAAAAGCATGCCATGAAGTACGCGCTATATTTGGAACTTCTGTAAAACTTTGCCAATTTGGGTATTTTGCGTTCTTTTCAATTTGGCAACAACGTTCTGACCCGTTTTGTATACCATGGGGGATCAGTACCATCACTTATTAATTTATGTGGTATACATCTCTCAATTGCTGCCGATACCATTTCTCTGAAATCATTCCACAACTTTTCTATGCTTACATGATCAGATCGAAAGGAGTGGAGACTGTCTCTTAAAAAGGCGTTAAGAGCATTTTTATCAGCTCTTTTAAATAGATATACTTTGCGTTTCTTTTTGATAGTTGTAGATGTTAACGGTATTCAGCCTAGCAGCAACTGCCTTGTGATCCCTAATCCGTGTATTCGCCACAATGCTCAATGTTTGCCCAGGATTATTTGTTGTTAAAAGGTCAAGCATGCATTTGCAACCATTTACGCTTCGAGTGGGCTCATGAACTAATCGTTCAAAATAATTTTCTGAGAAAGCATTCAGTACAATTTCGGATGACGTTTTATGCCTGCCGCCGGCTTCAATATTTTAATTTTTCCAGCATATCGAGGGTAGATTGAAGTCACCACCGACTATACCTGTATGAGCGAGGTACTAATTTGGAAATAAAATAAAATAGAATAAATGCATCGTTATTTGGGAATATGAAGTCCATGAAAGGCTACAGAAGCTCTCCAAGTAGCCGAACACAACCATTTCCAGTCAATGATCCTTCTAAACACAGTCCACACCATTAGGGAGTCACAAGGAGCTGACACAGTGCGGATGACAACTTGGGTCCATGGCTTTGTGGGGTCTGCGCCACACTCAGACACTACCTACTGCTCTTACCAGCTGAAATCGGGACTCATCTGACCAGGCGGCTGTTCTCCAATCGTCCAGGGCTCAACCGATATGTTCACGGACCCAGGAGAGGCGCAGAGGGCGATATCATGCTGCTAGCAAAGGCATTCGCCTCGGTCGTCTACTGCCATAGCTCATTACACCCAGATTTTGCCGTTGTGTCCTGACAGATACGTACGTCGTACGTTCCACACTGATATCTGCAGTTATTTCACGCAGTGCAGAGTTGCTTGTCTGTTAGCACTAACGATTCCATGCAAACGACGCTGATCTCGGTCGGTAAGTGAGGACCGTCGGCCACAGCGTTGTTCGTAACGAGAGGTAGTGGCTGAAAATTGGTATTGTCGGTACACTCTTGACGCTGTGGATCTCGAAATATTGAATTCCCTGATGATTTCCGAAATGGAATGTCCCATGTAGCTACCTTAAACTGCCTTTTCGCTGTCAAAGACTGTTAGTTCTCGTCGTGCAGCTATCATCACTCTGGTAAGCATTTCACATGAATCATCACAGTACAAATGACAGCCGGCCGCGGTGGTCGTGCGGTTCTAGGAGCTTCAGTCCGGAACCGCGTGACTGCTACGGTCGCAGGTTCGAATCCTGCGTCGGGCATGGATGTGTGTGATGTCCTTAGGTTAGTTAGGTTTAAGTAGTTCTAAGTTCTAGGGGACTGATGACCTAAGATGTTAAGTCCCATAGTGCTCAGAGCCATTTGAACCATTTGAGTACAAATGAAAGCTTAGCAAATCCACTGCCGTTTTATACGTTGTGTACGCTATACTACAGCCAACGGTATCCCACGACTTTTGTCACGTCAGTGTACATCATATCGTCGGGAAGTAAAAGTGTCCCTTCACACACTAAAGGGGTTCAATAAATGGCTCTGAGCACTATTGGACTTAACTTCTAAGGTCATCAGTCCCCTACAACTTAGAACTAATTAAACCTAACTAACCTAAGGACATCACACCCATCCATGCCCAAGGCAGGATTCGAACCTGCGACCGTAGCGGTCGAGCGGTTCCAGGCTGTAGCGCCTAGAACCGCTCGGCCACCCAGGCCGGCGCCACTAAAGGGGTCTGCTTGGAAAGTGATGATATGATGAGTAACGCTTTGAAATATTTTATAACCCTTCATAACATTAATTTATCATATAACGACGAAGTTGATGAACTTGAAACAAATTATCAACCAAGGTAAAATCTCACTTCTTACAAGTACATAGATTTGTTAATGGATGGCGCGAACCTATACTTTTAACGACACGATTCATTGTTATCCCTTAACATATCTCTGTCTCAGCTATAAAAGGAATGACGAACTGGAAAATGGTAAAATTGGACGTGGTCAACTTTTTCACTCTTTCGTATACATGGTATGCCAAGAGGAATGGTTTGTATTCAGTGGTGCGACAGGAACGATCTTTCGAAGAAAATATACTCAGTAAACATGGGCTCTAAAGTGCAAACCTAAAGAGCTATGAGCTCTTCATCATTTTCAATGCTGTGAAGTAAATCTCTTCTGCTGCAAGCTCTTTGATTTTCATGCGTTGGGACGAGGTAATATGAACCAAAACAAGAAAAAAAAAGTCCAGTAAACATGGGCTGTAAAGTGCGTACCTCACGAACTGTTAGCACTTGCTCGTCTTAGGTAGTGTGAAACACATCTCCCCCACTGAGCAAGTGCTCATAGGTCGTAAGATATGCATCTTATAACCCATGTTTACTAGACTTCGTTTGTTTGGAATGATGGTTCCTGTCATATCCTTGAATGCTGACAATTCCTTCTGAGACTCCCTGTATATACCTGCAGCTAAAACAGTTTACTTATTTGGTGGTAGTAATACAAATTAGGGACTAGATTTTCAGTTGTTACTGACAAGAGGGCCTGGCCGAAGACGGAAGGCGCAATCCGTGGCGTCTGCTGCGTGCGACAGCGAGAAGGCGAACCGACCACTCCAGCGCCCCTCTCCAGTTACCGAGAACCTTCCATCCGACGCCTAACAGCGCCTTCGCATTAAACGCTCGGAAACTCGGAAGCGAGCTGCGGGAATTAGCGAGTGATACATTACTAATTCTTTTAGGTTCTCGGCTGTGATATAAGTAACTACCTGGGATTGATGTCAACGACAAATTAATCAAGAACGCATTCCCATCTATTAGCTACAAGGCTCTCCAAGCGTATCTACAGCTACACGATTACTCTGCAATTCACAATTAAGAGCCCGGCAGATGGTTGATACTACTTCTCTACTGCTCCACTCTCTAACAGCACACGGGATAAACGAACACTTCAATCTTTCCGTGGAAGCTCTGATTTCTCGTATTGTATTATAATGATCATTTCTCCATATGTAGGTGGGCGCCAACAAAATATTTTCACACTCTCCGGAAAAAGTTGGTGATTGAAATTTCAGGAGAAGGTCCTACAGCACCAAAAAAAGGCCTTTATTTTCATGACTGCCGCCCCAATTTGGGCATCATATCCGTGACACTCTCTTCCTTATTTCGCGATAGCACAAAACGAGATGCCCTTCTTTGAACTTTTTCGATGTCTTCCATCAATTCTAACTGATGTGGATCTCATACCACACAACAATGCTCCAGAGGAGGGTGAACAAGCGTAGTGAAAGCAATTTCTATAGTAGGCTTGTTGCATTTCCTAAGTGTTCTGCCAATAACTCATAATCTTTGGTCTCCTTTCCCCACAACGTCATCTACACGATCGTTCCAGTTTATGTTATTCGTAGTGGTAATCCCTGATTATTTTGCTAAATTTACAAGCTTCGACTTGTGTAATTTGTAGTGGAACTGAAATATAGCGGATTTATTTTATTACTCATGTGGATGACTTCACACTTTTCATGATTTAGAGTGAATTGCCACTTTTCGCACCATACGGATATCTTGGCCGAATCATTTCGGAATTCGTTTGGATCATCTAAAGACCTTACAAGACGGTGAGTGACAACATCATCTGCAAACAATTACAAGTTGCTTTTGAGGAACAGTGTCAATAAATCGTTTTCTTCGAGGCGATTCATAATATTCGAGTATAATATATATTCCAAAATTCTACTGCGAATCCACGTTAGCGATGTTGGTCTGTAATTCAGCGGATTACTCAGGTTTCCTCTCTTGGTGTGACTTGTGTGAAACTTTCCAGTGCTCTGGTACGGATCTCTCTACGAATGAGTGGCTGTAAATGATTGCTAACTCTTTTTCCCAATTCCACGCTTCAAAAAATTCTGCAAGTCGAGAGAGAAACAAGTCAATAAAACCACGTTTGAAATGTGTGCTTTTCATCAGACGGGGCCTCCCGAAGGAGGTCGTATAGCGACAAGAGGTGACAAACAATGTGTGGCTATGGAATTTTATTAGAAGTAATTTCCTAGATAACTGGTACTACTATGGTGTCAGTGGCGTGTGGGCATGCATTACTGCATTGTAGCATATTTGATATAACCCCCTCAGTTGTTTTTCTGCTAGGTGTCCCGTCTGTTGCAACACATTGTTGAACGTCAAGGACCTACCGTACTGAAGAATTAGTGAAGTTCGGTGGGAGGAGGAACAAGCCTTATGATCAGGTGAATACAGGGTTGTAAATACAAAATCAGATAGGGGTGATGCAGGAGTAGGTTTACACGAAGGAGTAGGTTTACACGAAGCCCACGCCTACCACAATAGTAGAAGCTTATATGCCAACTAGCTCCTCAGATGACGAAGAGACTGAAGACATGTATGATGAGATAAAAGAAATTATTCAGATAGTGAAGGGAGACGAAAATTTAATGGTTATTGGGGGCTGGAATTCGATAGTAGGAAAAGGAGGAGAAGGAAAAGTAGCAGGTGAATATGCAGTTGGCGTAAGGAATGAAAAAGAAAGCCGCCTGGTAGAATTTTGCACAGAGCATAACTTGATTAGAGCTAACAATTGGTTTAAGAATCATGAAAGAAGATGGTATACGTGGAAGAGGCCTGGAGACACTGGAAGGTTTCAGATAGATTATATAGTGGTAAGAGAGAGATTTAGGTACCTTGTTTTAAATTTTAAGACATTTCCAGGTGCAAATGTACACTCTGAGCACAATCTATTGGTTATGAACTGTAGATAAAACTGAAGAAACTGCAAAAGGGTAGGAATTTAAGGAGAAGGGACCTGGATGAACTGAAAGAACCAGAGGTTGTAGAGTGTTTCAGAGAGAGCATTAGGGAACGATTGACTGGAACAGAGGAAAGAAATAGAGTAGAAGAAGAATGGGTAGCTTTGAGAGATGAAATAGTGAAGGCAGCAAAGGATGAAGTAAGTAAAAAGACGAGACCTAGTAGAAATCCTTGGGTAACACAAATTATATTGAATTTAATTGATGAATCGAGAAAATATTAAAATGCAGTACATGAAGCAGGTAAAAAGGAATACAAAAATGAGATCTGACAAAACTCTACTATCTGGCGAGCAAGATATATGAGACTGGTGAAATACCCTCAGACTGCAAAAAGAATATAATTATTCCAATCCCTATAAAATCTGGCGTTGACAGGTGTGAAAACTGCCGAACTATCAACTTAATAAGTCACGGATGCAAAATACTGACACGAATTCTTTACAGAGGAATGGAAAAACTGTTAGAAGCCGACCTTGGGGAAGATCAGTTAGGATTCCGTAGAAATGTTGGAACACGTGAGGCAATACTGGCCCTACGGCCTATCTTAGAATATGGATTAAGGAAAGGTAAACTTACGTTGATAGCATTTGTAGACTTAGAGAAAGCTTTTGACAATATTGATGCAATACTCTCTTTCAGTTTATGAAGGTGGCAGGGGTCAAATACAGGGAGCGAAAGGCTATTTACAGTTTGTACAGAAACCAGATGGCAGTTATAAGAGTCGAGGCGCATGAAAGGGAAGCAGTGGTTGGGAAGGGAGCGAGACAGCGTTGTAGCCTATCCCCGATGTTATTCAATCTGTATATTGAGCAAGCAGTAAAGGAAACAAAAGAAAAATTCGGAGTAGGTATTAAAATCCATGGAGAAGAAATAAAAACTTTGAGGTTCGCCGATGACATTGTAATTCTGTCAGAGACAACAAAGGACCTGGAAGAGCTGCTGAACGGAATGGACAGTGTCTTGAAAGGAGGATGTAAGATGATGATCAACAAAAGCAAAATGAGTACAATGGAATGTAATCCAATTAAATCAGGTGATTCTGAGGGAATTAGATTAGGAAATGAGACACTTAAAGTAGATGAGTTTTGCTATTTGGGGAGCAAAATAAGTAATGATGGTCGAAGTAGAGGGGATATAAAATGTAGACTGGCAATGGCAAGGAAAGCGTTTCTGAAGAAGAGAAATTTGTTAACATCGAGTATAGATTTAAGTGTCAGGAAGTGTTTTCTAAAAAATATTTGTGGAGTGTAGCACACAAGAACAGTGCCAAACATCGAGAACGCTCGCCTGACTGATGAGTTGTTTTCACATTGGTATGCGCCGACATCAGGATACGAGTCGTTTGTAAAAATCAAGAAATACTACATCCCACTGGCAAGCAGGGCGCTTTTCAGTTCGTCGCTGGAGGTACTTTCGTATGGCAAGTAACACAATGCAGAAAGACCCCTTTATACACTGATGAGGCAATAAATTATGACGATCTGCTTAATAGCGTGTTGGACCATGTCTGGAACGCAACATGCGTAGGAGTGAATCTGCGTGGCATGCACTGGACAAGTGTTCGGTAGGTTTCCAGAAGTGTGGCACCATATGTCAGCACACAGGCTATATACCCATGAATTACGACCCAGTGGTCTTAGGCGCCAGTTGGTGCACGATAGCGTCCCACAATTGTTCCATCGGATTCATATAAAGCGAATCGTTTGGCGAAGAAAAGCAATACGGGTTCACTGTCATGCTCCACAAGCTACAATAGTAAGATTCCCGCCTTGTGGTGCACATTTAAGGGAACGAAATTTATCAAGCGTATGATTTCGAATGAATTTCGTTCACAACCAGCGCGTTTTTTGTACCCCGTTTAACACATATAATTTCTCGCAGCACCAAAATGAAAGTTAATGTACGTAATTTTTTAACTAAGCAGAGAAAGAAGGAGTAGATCGTCTTTCTTTCTTTCTTTCTTTCTTTATGTATCTCATGCTGAAAAAAATTGAAAAAGAGAGAGATTCTGTGAAAGAAGGGAGTACTGCCATCAGTGGGAAGTTAAGAGAGTTTGAAAGAAATGACGAACGAAAATGAGTTACAGACACTGATCAGTCAGATCATCATGATCATCTACATAATAGCCGGTGCGTCCACCTCTGGCACGGATAACAGCGGCTACGCGACGTGGCATGGAAGCGATGTGGCCTTGGTAGGTCGGCGGAGGGAGCAGGCACCACATCTGCACACACAAGTCACGTAATTCTTGTAAATTTCGGAAAGGGCGAAATAAGCTCTGACGCAACAATCAATCACATCCCAGGTGTGTTCCATTGAGTTCAGATCTCGCGAGTTGGGGGTCAGCACATCAATTGGAACTCGCCACTGTGTTCCTCCAACTACTTCATCACATTCCTGGCCATGTAATGTGGAACATCATCTTGTTGATATACGCCATTGCCGTCAGGAAACATGATCGTCAGCCGGCCACTGTTGCCGAGCGGCTCTAGGCGCTTCAGTCCGGAACCGCGCTGCTGCTACGGTCGCAGGTTCGAATCCTGCCTCGGACATGGATGTGTGTGATATCCTTAGGTTAGTTAGTTTTAAGTAGCTCTAAATCTAGGGAACTGATGACCTCAGATGTTAAGTCCATGATGCTTAGAGGCATCTGAACCTTTTTTTGAACATGATCGTCATAAAGGGGTGTACGTGGTTTACAACCAGTGTACGATACTCCTTGCCTGTCGTGGTGCCTTGCACGAGCTCCAGTGGACTCATAGATGCTCACGTGAATGTTCACCGAAGCATAATAGAGCCGAAGTCAGATTGCGTCCGCAGTACGAACGTCAAGGTGCTGTTCCCTGGAAGACATGAGGAAGATATCGGGAGTCGTCAGACCATACAGCACTCTGCCACTGCGCCAACGTCCAGTGCCTATGGTCACATGCCCGTTTCCGACGTAGTTGCCAATGTCTTAGTGTTAACATTGGCGCATCCATGGCTGCGGAGGTCAATCGTTAGTGTTTGATGCACTGTGTGTTCACACACACTTGTACTCTGCCCAGCATTAGTTTGATATTCAGTTCGCCGCCTGTCCTGTTTTACCAGTCTGCCCAGCAACGACGTCCAACATCTGTAATGAGGGGTGGACGCCCAAACCCTCGACGTCTGAACGTGGTTTCACCTTCGCTTCGCCACGTGTTGAAGTAACTCGCCACAGCACTCCTCAAACACCTGACAGTCCAGTTTCCGAAGTGTTCGTACTGAGCCTCCGGTCCATCACATCTACCCTCGGTCAAACTCAGCTAGATCTCGCACATTCTCCATTATAGGCATGGACAGCACATTGACTGATACTACATGCACCATGCATGTGTGGGCGTCTAACAAGCAGTCACTCCTCGTGAGTTGACACTGCTATCCATGGACTTATATATGTCGATATTAGGTCGATGGTCATAATGTTCTGGCTGATCAGTGTCTGTGAAGAAGTGGGACAACTAAGCAGTACCAGCGAGTTTTGTCAAAGTGAGTGGCATATCTATGATTATAAGAATGTTAATTATTCTTTGATATTGCGATGTAAAATCAATTATTGTGAGGGCAATTCTTGTCTTTTGATGGAGACAGGAACTACACTCCTGGAAATTGAAATAAGAACACCGTGAATTCATTGTCCCAGGAAGGGGAAACTTTATTGACACATTCCTGGGGTCAGATACATCACATGATCACACTGACAGAACCACAGGCACATAGACACAGGCAACAGAGCATGCACAATGTCGGCACTAGTACAGTGTATATCCACCTTTCGCAGCAATGCAGGCTGCTATTCTCCCATGGAGACGATCGTAGAGATGCTGGATGTAGTCCTGTGGAACGGCTTGCCATGCCATTTCCACCTGGCGCCTCAGTTGGACCAGCGTTCGTGCTGGACGTGCAGACCGCGTGAGACGACGCTTCATCCAGTCCCAAACATGCTCAATGGGGGACAGATCCGGAGATCTTGCTGGCCAGGGTAGTTGACTTACACCTTCTAGAGCACGTTGGGTGGCACGGGATACATGCGGGCGTGCATTGTCCTGTTGGAACAGCAAGTTCCCTTGCCGGTCTAGGAATGGTAGAACGATGGGTTCGATGACGGTTTGGATGTACCGTGCACTATTCAGTGTCCCCTCGACGATCACCAGTGGTGTACGGCCAGTGTAGGAGATCGCTCCCCACACCATGATGCCGGGTGTTGGCCCTGTGTGCCTCGGTCGTATGCAGTCCTGATTCTGACGCTCACCTGCACGGCGCCAAAGACGCATACGACCATCATTGGCACCAAGGCAGAAGCGACTCTCATCGCTGAAGACGACACGTCTCCATTCGTCCCTCCATTCACGCCTGTCGCGACACCACTGGAGGCGGGCTGCACGATGTTGGGGCGTGAGCGGAAGACGGCCTAACGGTGTGTGGGACCGTATCCCAGCTTCATGGAGACGGTTGCGAATGGTCCTCGCCGATACCCCAGGAGCAACAGTGTCCCTAATTTGCTGGGAAGTGGCGGTGCGGTCCCCTACGGCACTGCGAAGGATCCTACGGTCTTGGCGTGCATCCGTGCGTCGCTGCGGTCCGGTCCCAGGTCGACGGGCACGTGCACCTTCCGCCGACCACTGGCGACAACATCGATGTACTGTGGAGACCTCACGCCCCACGTGTTGAGCAATTCGGCGGTACGTCCACCCGGCCTCCCGCATGCCCACTATACGCCCTCGCTCAAAGTCCGTCAACTGCACATACGGTTCACGTCTACGCTGTCGCGTCATGCTACCAGTGTTAAAGACTGCGATGGAGCTCCGTATGCCACGGCAAACTGGCTGACACTGACGGCGGCGGTGCACAAATGCTGCGCAGCTAGCGCCATTCGACGGCCAACACCGCGGTTCCTGGTGTGTCCGCTGTGCCGTGCGTGTGATCATTGCTTGTACAGCCCTCTCGCAGTGTCCGGAGCAAGTATGGTGGGTCTGACACACCGGTGTCAATGTGTTCTTTTTTCCATTTCCAGGAGTGTATATTCTCTTCTACCTTAATACTGAGTGCCCCAGAAATGTTGCAAGAATCTTCGAAGAAGTTGTAGAGGGTGTCTTGGGCAAAATATCGAGGATAGGAAACTGCATCCGGAAACGTCATCCAACGACGCTACAAATCGTCGAAGTTGTAGGCTCCAACGCCTGACACTTGACCGCCCCTTTGGCAGCAAACGTGACTTGTCTGTTCACGGACTGCAGCTGGAAAGTCTCGCAATGTTATTTGCTATTCAGTAGTTGTGGCTGGTCGCTGAGACCGCCAGTGGGGAAGATGGAGATACCTGCTGAGTGAAAAGGCATTTTCTCCTATGAATGCGATGCTCTACTCCCTCAGTGGATGATGGTAACAGACACGGGATTCCATTCACAGTTTATTTTTCTCGTGGAACACTCTAAATCTCCGATATTATTCAGTACACAACAGAAAAATAAAATGTTGATGCAAATCTATGTCCAAAACTGTCATACACCAAGGCAACAGTGCATCTCATTCGTAGGAGACGAGGCCTCTCTACGCAGCAACTAGCTCCCCCTTCTCCACTGGCGATCGTGGAAACTAGTCACCATTACTGAGTAGCAAACGACATTTCCAGACATTTTACCTACGGTCCAACAGCATACAAGTCACGTTTGCGGCCTAAGTGGCAGGACCGGCGCCTGTAACTTCAACGATCTGTAGTGACGTTGGGTGATGCTTCCGGACGGGGTTCCTATTCTTGATTTGTTCCTCAACTGCTCGACGTTTGTCACAACATTTCTAGGGCACTCCGTATAATGAAAATGATCTTCGAGATTGTGGAAGCAGAAAGCGGTATCGTTGTGAGAATTTAAGGAGGAAAGACCACAGCGAAAGTTTTAGAGACATTGTAAGTACAAATGTATTTTAATTAACTGGATGTTAGAATAGAGTGTAAGTACTCAAAAATTCCTTCCTTTCATTAATTAGATTGCTTCTTTTCTTTTAAAATCCGATTACAGCCTTTAGGTGAAGGAAATCAATACGAGAAAGTTTTATTATTAACCAGAAGTTTTAAGACTGATTCATTTCTGAGTATGGGAGCGCGCGCGGACTGGTTCCGGCGGGTGCCGGAAGTAGTGGAGGGGCGGGCTGGAGAGTGCGCATCGCTTGCAGCGTAAGTGCATGTCATTGACCTCAGTCGAAAATGGAGCAGCACTTGAAGCAGCATTATGCGATTAAGTTTTGCGTGCGACTGAACAAAAGTGCCACGGAGACTCTCGGTATGATTCAAGAGGCCTTATAGAAATAAAAGTCGCAGAATATTTATTGCTATAACACAAAATTAGGCCTTTAGGGAAGAAGCCATCTCCCGTGCAATGGATTTCATGTGGATTCTCCACCACGACAACGCGCCCGCTCAAACGTCGCGCGCCGTCGCCGACGTTTTGGTCAAGTTCAACGTGACAACACTGCCGCAGCCACCCTACAGCCCCTACTTGGCACCAAGTGACCTCTGCCTCCCCCACCGAATCAAGAAAGGCCTAAAAGGGAAGCGATTCGACTCCATCGCCGCCATCCAGCAGGCTTCGTCGAGAGCCCTTGACAGCATGACGCCCGAGGCCTTCCAGCAGTAATACGAACAGTGGAAGACGCGCTGGTTGCGCTGTACTGATACTGAAGGATCATATTTTGAAGAATTTTAGTCCGCTGTACTTAAATGTCCAATAAATTTCTCATGAAACTTTTGGATCACACCTTGTATTTAATCTGTTGCGAATGCGTCCACATGGCATACGTATGCCACTGATTATGTCTCGGCATGTGTTCACCGACTGAATAAAATTAAAACGCCATTTCACTGGAGTGATTCACATTGTGGCAGTTGGTACCTGCTTATCTTACAAGACTTCTGCAGTGAGATAGTGTGGTTCAAATGGCTCTGAGCACTATGGGACTCAACTGCTGAGGTCATCAGTCACCTAGAACTTAGAACTAGTTAAACCTAACTAACCTAAGGACATCACAAACATCCATGCCCGAGGCAGGATTCGAACCTGCGACCGTAGCGGTCTTGCGGTTCCAGACTGCAGCGCCTTTAACCGCACGGCCACTTCGGCCGGCCTGAGATAGTGTGTGCGGATTGCAGCCTGTCACGCTATAGAGCACGTACTATAAATCTGAAACTGAATACCGTCTGTCCAATCAAATCGAGATCTGAATTTCACTGTTCAGTAAGTTACCAACAGCAAACCCTCCTTATTTACTGTGGATGCAAGTTTCAGTATCCAGGCGATCGAATATGAACATTCAGTACATAATTACTTCGTTCTGAAACCCGATTCGCGCGGTCAGTTTCAAGCGAACAACAGTTTGGTTACTAGAAGATGCCATTCCCATAAAGGAGGACATCAAGCATGAAGGGATGCAAATGGTCCACAATGATGTTCGTGTAGACGGCGGCTGTCATGGTGCCCTCGTTTACTACTACAGGTTCCATGGCTGCCCAAGTGTATGTCCCCATAATGTAGTACGAGGAACATTTGATAAATGATGCTCACTTATTTGATTTTGATTACACGTTTTTTTTTCCAAATTCTCCTTACACTCCTTCAGTTTAGTCTCCAGGATTCTCTATGCGTGAAGCTCAACGACTCAGAAGTTTAATTATGCCTCGACTTCTGTTCATTTGTTGGATGGTCAGGTTAACGGTGGTAGAAACTTCTTGAGAGAAAAGTAACGACATCCATACACAGGATTAAGTCTGGTGGACTCATATCTGGACTGTAGGGAGGATGCGAAAACACTTCCCATTCGCCTTCGCGTAATTTTTGGGCTACAACAATTTCGATATGCGGGCATGCACTGTCGTGGAAAGTAAGTGATCTAACCTCGAGAAACTGAGGTCGGGTTTTATGCATATTTGTGTGCAGATTTTGCATGAAGTTAAGGTTATATACTATTCTGACGTTCCACGTAGGACTCTGTCATGATGATTCCTTGATGATCGTAAGCAAAAATCAACTTAAGCTTGAGCTTTGATTGAGCTCATCGAAATTTTTTTGTACGTGGAGAATCTGACATCCTCCGCTCCTTGGACCGTGATTTCAACTCCCATTCAGAGTCTCTGATCAACGTTTAATCAATAACGACAATTGGACACATGAATCACTGACCTTCACGGTCGAATCATTATTTGAACAAGATTGCAATGTTCAAGCGTTTCTGGTTCTCTTCAGCAGTCTGAAATTTTGGGACCTATCTCGAGAAATTTTTGTCTTCTTCAAATCGTTTGTCAGAATACAGAATGCTGATGTTGGGGGAATTCCCGTGGCTCAGAGAAACCCTTCCAAGTCGCACTACGATCTTCTTCAAGAGCATCTGCCACAAGTTTCAAACTTCCTTCATCTGTTGACATTTTTGGCCTTCCGGGTCTTCTGTTATCGTCTATGCTCATACCACCAACATAAAAGCGATTAACCCATCGTGAAACTGTGCTACGATACATTGTAAGCTCAGCATGACATTAACTTAACACACTGGATTTCTGCCCGTTTTTTTCCATTTGAAGTTTCAACCTTGATGTAGGACCTCTGGTCTTCACATTAGCCGAGACCCTTGCAGGGTCCCTTACTACTTCTCGTCAACTTTATGTTAGAGTGCACAGTGAAAAATACAAAAACAGGTGGCTAGAGAGTTCAC